>NW_020954610.1:59017131-59224633 GCF_900497805.2 Vombatus ursinus
AATAAGTAATGAAGATTTTTGCCAGAAGGGGACAACATAATCCTGGGGCCTAAAGCCTCAGGAGGACTTAGTCCGTGATGCCACTTTGACTGCGCTAATGCAGCAAATTGCTCAAACTACTTCCCTTGTGTGGAATGCCCACACCCCACCTGTCTACATACCAGTTCTTCAAGGCCTGGTTCAAATCCCACCTCTTTGAAAGCCTTCCTTATATTTTCCAGTCCACAGAGATCACTTCTTCCTCTGAAAGAGAAGTAGTGCTGTGTAGTGGATAGTGCACTGAATTTGGAGTCAGGAAAACTTGGGTTCAAATTCTACTCTTGGATACTTAGGACTTACTAGCCATGTTATCCTGGGCAAGTCATTTTACTCTTCTGTCTCTGTTTCCTCATCTGTAAAATGAGGAGTTTAGATTCAATGGCCTCAGTGGTCCCCTCCAGTTCTTTATCTATGGTCCTGTAAACTCATAGCATTTATTTCCCACTGCTCATTTGGCACTTAATCATATATTAAGTAACGTCTTTTGCATGGAATTCTTACCAGACTTGAGGTGTGGGTTGTTTTGTTTGTTTGGTTGTTTTTATTTTGGTTTTTTTTGTTTGTTTGTTTTTGTGAGGCAATTGGGATTAAGTGACTTACCCAGAGTCACACAGCTAGTGAGTGTTATGTGTCAGAGGCTGAATTTGAACTCAGGTCCTCCTGATTCCAAGGCCTGTGCTCCATCCACTGTGCCACCTAGCTGCCCCTGTTTTGTTTTGTTTTTTGAGAGGCAATATAGAGAAGTCTATTGAAAGCTGGTGTTGAAACCAGGAAGACTTGGGTTCAAATCCTGTCTCTGACAAATACTTTCTGTGTGTCCCCGGGCCAACCATTTAACTTCTCAACACCTCAGATTTCTCCCTCAGACCATAAGGCACAGAGTAGATACTAATCTCCATCAGTAGAGAAAGTTTCTCACTGGGTGCTCCCTACATCAATGATATCACAGATCCAGTTCCCCCCACCAAAAAAAAAATTGTTTTTGTCCTATCTTTTCCTGTCCTATCTACACAACTAAATTTCCAACTTCTTAATGAAAAGAGCCATGTGCTATATTTCTTCCCACCTCACTATTATACCTGGCAGCAGACTGCTACTAATTAAAATATCAAGTTTAGTCATAGAATCATAAGAAATTTAAAACTGGAAAGAGCCGTAGAGGTCATCTAATCTGGACTCTTCCTTAGACAACCAGTTAGAGAAAGCCCTTGGCTAAGAACAGGCTAGACAGAGGTATCTAGAGCTGAGAGAACCAAGCTTTAGTTCCTAAAATGTCACTGGACTCCACATCAACACTTAGTAGCTATCGATACCTATCAGTAGACAACTTTGACACTTGTCAATTTACTCTTTACCCCAGAGAGGTATGTCTCTATCAAGTAGAAATACAGAGAGGAAAGATAAAAAGGGGTGGGTCAATGTTCCCAAGGCTCTAGAGAAGGGCTTGGGGTCCATGAACTATTTTTTTAAAATATTTTGATAACTATCATTATGATTGGTTTCTTCTGTGTCCTGTGTATTTTATTTTATGCATTTAAAAATATTATTCTGAGAAGAGGTCCATAGGCTTTGCCAAACTGCAAAAAGGGATCCATGCAACAAATAAAGGTTAAGAATCCCTGCTGTAGACCCTGAGAGGGTTACTCCTTGAGTGGTGGCAGCAAAGGTGATGGTAAGAGCAGGCAGCTCAAGCCCAAATGTTTAGCATCATCCCTCACTCTGTCTAGCTCCATGCACAATTATTCCAGCTTCAGTTACAAGGAAGATGTGAGCTCCTCCTCCTCCCCTCCCAATTTTATCCCTCCCTCCCTGCAACACATATCCAATATCAAACTTAGAGCACTGTCTAGAAATACTCATCCTCTGTCATGAGAAACAGCTAGGTGGTGTAGTAGATAGAATGTTGTACTGGGAGTCAGCACTGGGTTCAAATCCAGCTTCATACATTTACTGGCTGTGTAACTCCGGGCAAGTCAGTTAACTCCTCTCAACCTTAATTTCTTCATCTATAAGATGGTGATGATAACAGTACCTCCATCACAGGGATGTTGTGAGGTTCAAATGAGATACTAGTCGGTCAGCAAGCATTAAGTGCTTATTATGGGCTAAACAAAAGGCAAAAATATAACATATGTAAAGTATTCTCCAAACTAAGTGCTTTAAAAGTGTTAGTAATTTTTATTGTGGTGGCACAGCGGATAGAGTATTAGGCCTGAAGTGAGGAATACTCATCTTCCTGAGTTCAAAACTGGCCTCAGACACTGACTAGCTGTTTGACCCTGGGCAAGTCACTTAACTGTGTTTGCCTCAGTTTCTTCATCTGTTGTTGTTGATGACCATGACATTAGGAAGGTGATGCCACGACTTGCAAGTGAGTTGGATTTAAGTGAGGGAAGGCTGTACAAAGTCACCAGCCTTACTTTCTCCTCCAGAGCCATCTGGGTACAGTGACAAGATATAGATCAGGGGCAGCTAGGTGGCGCAGTGGATAGAGCTCTGGCCTTGGAGTCAGGAGGACCTGAGTTCAAATCTGGCCTCAGACACTTGACACTTAGCTGTGTGACCCTGGGCAAGTCACTTAACCCTGATTGCCTCACCAAAAAAAAAAAAAAAAAAGCAAAGAAAAAAAGATATAGATCAGGACTACTGGGGATGGCCCCCCTTTATCTGTAAAATGAGCTAGGGGAAAAATGGCAAACCACTCTAGTATCTTTCCCAAGAAAACCCCAAATAGGGTTACGAAGAGTCCAACATGACTGAAAATGACTGAACAACAACAACAAATTATTGTGTCACATCACGAGTCCCCATAGATAGAGGAAAGGGCACAAGCTTCAAATACCCATCAGTCAGTCAGTCAGTCAACAAACATATATTAAGTATCTACTGGGTGCCAGGCATTGTGCTAAGCACTGGAGATACAAAGAAAGGCAAAAGATAGTCCCTGTTCTCAAGAGGCTCACAGTCTAATGCAGGAGACAACATCCAAGCAACTATGTACAAACAAGTTATATACAGGATAAACTGGAAATAATCCACCAGAAAAAAAAAAGTGGTGTTCAAAATAGTACTACACACACCCTTACCACCTCCCTATAATAGTGGGGGAATCTTCTGACTAGAATTTCATGTCTCATAAATTAACTGGGTCATTAGTTGATGATTCATTGATAGAATGCTAGACTTGAATTCAGAAAGACCTAGGTCTTAATCTGGCCTCTGACACTAGCTGCACAACCCTAGGTAAATCATTTAACATTTCTGAGTCACGGTTTCTTCATCTGTAAAATGAGGTACCTACTGCGCCAGAGTTGCTGGGAGGCTAATATATGTAAAATGCTTTACGAATCTTAAAGCACTATATAAATATCCACTATTATGACTACAGTTGTTGGGTCTCCACAGGAAGAGGGGTTAGAAACTAGACTATGATTTCATTGATTTTGATATCAGGAATTCCAGGTGAGAAAACTCCCTCTACCAATGTAAATTGGTATCTCCTCTACAACTTGCAACCTTAGAAAGAACTAAGAGGTTAATTAACTTGCCCAGGGTGAAAGAACCATTATGTTGTCAGAGATGAGACTCCAGGCTTTTCTGGCCAGCTCTCTATCCATATATTTCCTGGAAATATTCACAAAATACAATGAATGTGACTGGAATGAAGGAATCAGGTTAGTTGAACTGAAAGAGTACGAAAACAACAGTTACTGACAATAGTCCTAACAAGGGCATCAGTTTCTTTCCCACTCTGAAGTCACCTGCAGGCAATAGTGGTTGCAGAGGGAGGGGGGAAGAAAGGGGGTGGGGGAAGACTTCACAAATTCTGAGTTGGCATTTCTAAACTGGCACTTATTCCTGAGGCTACAGAGGGTATTGGAAAGAAGGTAGTGTAAAAAGCCAGAGGAAACCTCTTTGTGGGAGAGCAATGTAGCTCTGGGTAGGGTATAGTCTGCTGTTCCCTGGTAGCTTTCCCTATGTGTTGTGTATCTTGGGCAACGGTTTTTATGTTGGGCTACACTACATGTTTACCTGAATTTTTAAGCTTAAAAAATACCAGAGATGGGCAATGAGTAATTGGTTCCTTCCTTCCTCCCTCCCTTCCTTTCTTTCCTTTCTTCCTTCCCTTCCTTCTTTTCTTCCTTCCTCCCTTTCTTCCTTCCTTTCCTTTCTTCCTTCTTTTTTCCCTCCCCCTCTTGGTTTTCAGTGTTCAGATAAATTTTCAGGTCAATTTTCAGATAAGACATGGGTTGCTCAAGATGTATAACTGTGAGAAAATTCCTCTCATCAGTCTTCAGATCAGACTGGGTTTCTGGTCAGCATAACCTATTACCTTAGTTAAGAGTCTCTAAGCAACAGATGCAGCAAGGCAGCACAGTGGATAATGCTGGGCCTGGAATCAGGAAGATATGAGTTTAAATCTAGCCTCAGACACTTACTAGCTGTGTGACTTTGGGCAAATCATTTAACTGTCTTTGCCTCAATCTCCTCATCTGAAAAATGAGCTGGAGAAGGAAATAGCAAAACCACTCCATTTTCTCTGAGAAGAAAACCCCAAATGGACTCACAAAGAGTAGGACCCAAATGAAAACAACTAAACAACAACAGTAACTGGTTAAGGTGGTCCAGCTTCCCACTACATGGGGCTAAGTTCAAACAATGCAATAAAATTTTCTCACAGACAGAAATTAAACTAGATCCATATAGAAAGGGAAATGAGCTAGCTCCAGAATTGAGTCACAAGATGGAGTCAGCATGGTTCATTCAATTCCCACAATTCCCTTAGTTTCAAGATCAGTGACAACTGTCTCCTTGACAGAACCTTCTGAATTCTTCCCTGTTCTCCTGAATATGCCTGTGTCTGTGCTTGCAAGACTCTGGCAGTCAGAGGTCTTCACACTGATCAATCAGAAAGTCAACCCAAAGTACTGCTATATTCCAACACTTAAGGATTTGTGTGCTGAGGAACATTCTAGACCTCTTTAGTGGAGCTGAATGTTGCCTCCACTTATTTGACAGTTGGGAATTAATTTGTACAGCATGTAAGAAGATTCTTACCTCATTTATGGGAGCAAACTGTTCTACAAGTGGAAAAAACCGTGAATTCCACCAAAAGGCCATAGAATGACCAGATTTTGTATTTTTGCCACAAAAATTACAAATAGACAAAACAAGGGAATGCTATATTAGATAAGTCAGCTTCTAGGTCAGAGAAGGGAAGGAAGGAAAGAAGGAAGGAAGGAAGGAAGGGAGGGAGGGAGGGAGGGAAGGAGGGAGGAAGGGAGGGAAAAAGGAAAGGGAAAGGAAAGGAAAAGGAAAGGAAAGGAAAGGAAGGGAAGGAAAAGGGAAGGGAAAGGGAAGGGAAGGGAAGGGAAGGGAAGGAAAGGGAAGGAAAGGAAAGGGAAGGGAAGGAAAGGGAAGGGAAGGAAGAAAAGAAGTATTTATTAAGCATCTACTACATACTAGACACTGTGCCAAGTGCTTACAAATATTATCTCATTTGATCTTCACAATTACCCTAGCAGGTAGGTGCTATTATTATCCCCATTTTACAGTTGAGAAAACTGAGACCATCAAAGGTCAACTGACTTGCCAAGAGTCATACAATTAGTAAGTTTTGTTGTTGTTGTTGTTGTTGTTTAGTCATTTTTCAGTAGTGTCCAACTCTTCATGACCCCTTTTGGGGTTTTCTTGGCAAAGATACTGGGGTGGTTTGTGATTTCCTTCTTCAGCTCATTTTACTGATGAGGAAACTAAGACAGAGTTAAGTGACTTGTCCAGAGTCTCACAGCTAGTAAGTGACCAGATTGAACTCAGGTCCAGCACTCTATCCTCTACACCACCTGCTCCCCTAATTAGTAAGTGTTGAAATATAAATTTGAACTCGGGTCTTCCTGACTCCAGGCCTAGCACTCAATCCATTGTGCCACTTAGCTGCCCCATGTAGTTTCTATAACCCAGCAATTTCTATTGAAAAATCCTGTATTGTCATCAGCATCAGGGATTCTCTGCTTTTTGTAGAACAATGATACCAAAAAGAAGAAATAGTTTTATGGAGTGAGGAGTATCAAGAAACACTTGATAGCTAGAAGAAGGCTTTCTTCTGCATCCATATATAAATCTGCCAGTCTCATCTGACAATTCATGATGAAAATCAATACCTCTTACAGGCAATACTGTCCCCATAGAACCAGTGACAAGGAATGACTTCTCTGAGCATTTTATTTACAAGAGCTGCAGGAGGCCCAAAATGAACTACATAGTTCTTAGGGGCAGAAAGAGCACTGAGCTGTTAAGGTTTCCTTTATGCTACAGGAACATTATTTGGAGAGTTTGAAGCACAGATAATTGGAACTTAGAATTTCTACAAATAACAGCTCATATTTATGTAGCATTTCCTTCCCAACCACCCTGTAAAGGAGGCAGTGCAAATATTATTCTCTTTTTTTACATATGAGGAAACTGAGGCTTAAAGCTAGTGGATGTCAGAGCTGGGACTCGAGCTCACTATACCATGATGCTCCTTGGGACCACTCACTCCCACAGAACTACCACCATCTGTCAAGATAAATAGACTGTATTCTTTATATCATTATCTTCTTTCTTTTCAGATGTATTGAACATACAAAGAGAGTCCCATAGGACTTCCTGGAAGAAATTGATATTGATACTCAGTTATTATTAACAACAGGGAAATTCTGCAAACAGATGGTATGGAACTCCCACCAGACATAGAAATAACAGGCTTCTCACAGGGACTTCCTACTTTTCCCACTATCCTGTCAAGCAGAGGCACTATATCCTTGCCACAATGGCAAGTTGGGTCCCATGGCATCAAGACATCAAGAAAAGTCATCCAGTGCAAATTCTGATGGTTTCAGATAAGGAAGAATGCCTGAGTTTGTGTGGAGGAATGTGGCATATGAACAGCAAGAAGTTCAAGGCAGAGTGCATAGAGTTGTTGCAGATAACTCCCAGCAACATACCCCAGGCAAAAAACATGCCTGGATTTTGTTATGGAGTTATCTACCTCCAACAAGGGCTCTGATGAAATGTAGCTTCTAGGTGAGCTCTAGATAAGAAAAGGTTCCCTAGCCATGTTCTAGGGTGCCTTTTTGCTGTTACCAGTTGGGGGATCAGAAGAAAATTCCTTTCAAAAAAAAAACCCATCTCTGAAGGTTTACAGTCTTTCTTTCCCCTTTCCTTCTTCCTTCTCACTGCTGCACCAGACATGAGTAGTCAATTAAAGTCTACAAATTATTTCATTATGGTGAAAGGGAATCTTACATGCACAAACAACAAATCTGCTAGTTTATGGAAATTATGATACAGCCACCACCCTACTTTCTATTCTTTGCCTAAACCATTCCATCTCTCACCTCAGCACCTTTGCCCTGGCTGTCTCCCATGTCTGAAATGCTTTCCCTCTTGCCAAGTAGTTTCACTGGCTTAATTCAAGATTCAGCTCACAACCCACCTTTTTCACAAGGCCTTTTGCAGTCTCCCCAGATGCTAAAGCCTTCCCCTCGGAGATTACTTTCCATTGACTCTATGTATCTTGTATGTACCTAGTTATTTTCACATTTATCTTCCTATGAAAATACAAGTCATTCCCCAATTGGTGGCTGGACAAGGGATATGAACAGGCAGTTTTCGGACAAAAAAAATCCAAGTGGTCTAAATCACTATGGAGTAGAGAAATGCAAATCAAAACAACTCTGAGGTACTAATTCACACCTATTAGATTAGCTACTATGACAAAAAAGGAAAATGGTGGATGTTGGAGGTATGTGGGGAAACTGGGGCACTGTTACACTGTTGGTGGAGTTGTGAACTGATCCAACCATTCTGGAGAGCAATTTGGAACTATGCCCAAAGGGCTTTAAAACTGTGCATACCCTTTCACCCAGCAATATCACTTTTATGTCTGTATCCTATTACAAAGTAAACTTCTTGAAAGCAGAAGTTATATTTGCCTTTTTTTGTAGTGTTTAGCAGGGCGCCTAGTAACAGTAAGCACTTAATAATAAATGTTTCTCTGGGTCCAGAGAAGGAACTGATAACTAAAAGTATGTATAGAATGATTTTATATACATACATGTATGTATATGTATATCTATGCATATAGATATACGTATATATATTTGTGTCTAATGGTGGCCATCTCAATGTGGGGGAAGGGAAGAAAAAAGGGAAAAAAGAAAGTTACATGATAACTTTATTATATATTTAAAAGGAATATCATGTTGTACATAATAGATTTGCAGTTTCATGTGCAATCATTTTTCTGTTCTACTATATTATGGAAGTGCTTGTTTTATTTCTTAAGTTCAGAATAAAGTAAATAATTTTTTAAAATAAATGTTTGTTAGCTAACAACTATTATTATTTCTTACTATTATTATTCTCACAATGTATGTAAGATGTCAGTCTTTATATACAATAGATACAAAAACACAGTTCTCTTTTTCACAGAACTTACAATCTAGTTGAGAAGATAGTTGCTGCTGTTCAGTCACGTCCAACTCTTTGTGATGCCCTATGGGGTTTTCTTGGCAAAGCTATTGGAGTGGTTTGACATTTTTCTCTTCCAATGGATTAAGGCAAATGGAGGTTAAGTGATTTGCCCAGAGTCACACAGCTAGTAAGTGTCTGAAGCAAGATTTAAACTCAGGTTTTCCTGATTCCAGGCCCAGCGCTCTACCCACTGAGGCACCGAGCTGCCTCAAGAAGACAATATAAACATATAAAATATTCAATAACAATATAAACTCCTTTGGTCACTGGAAAAACAAAGTCCTATCTAGGCCCCAGGTCAAAATCTCAATTTCAAGCAAAAACGTCCTCCTGGAAGCTCTTCTAACCCTCACTTACCAGAATTCATGATAGAGTCTTTAAACTAATTTTGTTTCTCTTCCGGTAATATAGCACCCATTCATCTCCCCTCTTCAGCCGCCCTAGCTCTCATTGATCTTTTTCATCCTTTTCCATACTCATAAAGCTTTTTAAAGCCACAAGCTATTTTCCAACTTTACCCTCTAGTGTGACCATCCCAACTACAGCCAGATAACCTGACCAACCCTTAGCACAATGCCTGGCACATGGTAGGCACTTAATAAATATTTATTGACTGACTGACTATGGTAATGTCAATTGCTCTTACTGTTGAGTGGTTTGGATTTTGTGCTCTTGAGCTGGAACCATGTGCCTGTCTTCAGTCAGTTACATCTGGCAGAAGGAAAGAGCCCCTGGAAGGACTGCTAGAAAAGGACCCTAGTGTGGGGCAGTTGTAAGCTTTGAGTACCTCATGAATGAAGTTTTTCTTTTCTTGAACCCTCATCAAATTAGAGCAATGCTGATCAATTACCCCTTAAGGTTAACTATATCCTTAGGACTCTGAGCATGTGGGACAGAAAAGCTTAATGGAAGGAAAAGTCCCGTATATAAATGTATGTATATATGTATATGTGCATTCATATATCCACACATATACATGTATACATATATGTATACATATATAATATGCATGTGTGTATGTTCATATATGTATTGCATATGGGTATGTGTGTGGATGTTTACGTGTTACATACTAATGTAACCAGAGGGCTCAAGTCTGAACCTCTGCATATGTCTCTCCTCACTCTCAGACAGAATGATTACCTGATCAGTGACTACTAAAGGAGTGAGGGCTCAAGCACCAACTAATTCCAGCCCTCAAGCCAGCATGGTGTTCTTAAGTCATCATTCCCTCCACCAATGAGGAGAGTCTTATGCAAATATCCAGGCTTGAACCCTAGGGTTCCTGGTTGTACCTGGTTGTAGGTGTATGGTTGCATGGCTCACAGAGTCGACTGCTAAATTTTCATCATGGACATTTACATCTCAAAATCAACAAACACTACAAATCAGGGCTTGGTTTTATGATTTTGTTGATTGTCTAGGCAAGAAGATGATGGTGAAAATGTTAGTAATAATAAATATAATATACAATAAAAAATATAATAAATTTAAAGATGTGTCAGGAATATTTGTTTTCCCCTGGACAGACAGGTCTTAGACATTTAGCAGCACATCCCCGCTTATTAAAAAGGGAATATGTGTAGCAAAAAACTGGCCGTAGTCAGGAAGATCTAAATTCAGGTCTTGCCTATGACATACGTTGACTGTGTGACCATGGGTTAGTCACAACATCTCAGTGCCCCTAGACAATAAGTTGCAGGGTACATGTTAATAATGCATTGACAGAAGGAGTCCTTCACCCAGAGTTCCCTATACAAATGAAATCTCAGGTTCTATTTTTAAATTATATGTGCACTTACATAATATATGTTAAATACTTAAAATGAGAAAACTAGAGAGAAGCAGAGAGGAACATATAGGGAACCTTTTCATTGCAAGTGGAAGTCTGGAATGATCAGTTCTGGGCTGCAGTTTTCTCCCCAAATGTCTAGTTCTGTCCATACTCCCCTTTCCAGTGCCAGAGAATGTGAGTACTGATGTCCTGACCTTGGTCAGTGACTAGGGTCAGGGTCACAATCCTAAGCCTGAGATACTTTTTAAGCAGCAATGTAGCTCAACTAGTCTGACCTGGGCAAAGCTGTCATTGCTGAAGGGAGAGGCAGGAAAGAAGGGAGGGAGAGGAGGAGGACACACACTTTGCAACGTTTTAGGTCCGGGGTTTTGGCAGCCTCAGTCCTATTTTAAATCCTACATCTTGCAGAACCTGTCTGTCCCTACCCAGCCTTCAGCCTTGCCCTGCCCTGGTCCCTGAAACAGCCATTCCTCTAGGCTTCCACCTAGAACTAGTCTGAGTCAGAATGATGGACAGGAAAAGACAGATGAAGGGGCAGCCACAAGGTCTTTGAAGGGGATAATAGGTATTTAATACATGTTTGATGACCGATTGGTACCATCTCCAGAAGGACTGGAGAAAGGACATAAAGGTTGTTCAGGACGATGCCTAGGGATAGGATCTGAGAGCAAAATGTCCAGGAAGCTTAGATAAATAGAATCTGAGATAATGTGGCTAAAGAATAAGAGCTGGATGGGGTCTGAAAAGTTGTTTTCAGCATCCTATCCAAGGTCAAGATCTAAGAGATGTGTATCTGAGGGGATGGCCAGCTAGAATCTCAGCTCTCTAATTTACTATCTGTGTGACCTTGGAAAAATTACTTAATTGCTGAGTCTCAATTTCCATACCTACAAAATGAGAGAGTTGAACTAGATGAACTTATTTAGGTTGCTTTCAGTCTTAAATCTACGAGCCTATGATCTAGCTAAGAGAGAGGGAGTATATTGTAAGGCAACCTGGATGGATTACTAGAGGAAAGCACCCAGGGAGGGGCAGTGAGATGGGATCAGCGAGGGAAGTGTTGGGGGAAAGGACAGCAGGATGGGGAACCTCATTCAGCATTCTGATAGGATGACTCAGAGACGGGCTCAGTGTTTCCAGTGCTGATGACTCACCACAGATACCAGCCTCTCCAAATAGGCCCTCTCCTTTCCCCCCTCGAGTCATTGCCAATGCACCTCCCCCAACTCTGGCCCCGAGAGGAAGGTTGGGAAGTGACTCTGGGGGCTCGCCAGTGTTAGCCCCATGAATCAATCCTTTTGGGCGGTAGCCCTGGTTCTGCATTGGCCTTGGCCGGATTATTTTCCATCCCTCTCATTGTTCTAGAAGAAAAGCAAATAATGTTACAAAACATAAGTTGAAGCTGTTCCAGACCTTCTCCCTTCTCCTGTACTGCAAAACTGGGGTGAGGCAACCGCTCCCCAAGTGTAGGGCATCCTGCTGCAGGCTACGGAATGGATCTCTGGCTTTGTTCTTGACTCTGGTCTTTTGTGAGATTGGGCCTCCAGTCTCTGGCCCATGGGGGAAAGAGACAACCAAAAGAATTGTGAGCAACATATTTGGAAAGGAAATAGTTCTCCCCTCTGCTTTCCGCCTCCCCCTTCCTCTTCCAACGGAAGTAACATTTGGAATGTAGCAATTCTTGTTTTAAGCTGGTTCAAACTCTAAGTGGTGAAAATAGGGAAAACCTTAAGTTTCACTCAAGCTCTGAGCAAAGAATGGCTGGTGAACAAGTAGAAGGCTTAGTGGAAGCTTCTCTTCCTTTAGGGGAACCTCAAACGGCCAACAGGAGATGTGGGTCGTGGACTAGTCTTGGATCTGGCTCTAACACAGGGTAGAGGAAATGGGTCTCAAGATAAGTAGAGTATCTCCATAACCAGGAAGCATCATGGCAATTGATGCCCCTGAAAAAATGACATCAGGAGAGTTAACCATTAAACAAACACTGTTAGAAAAACAAACATCCATCTTGGAGAACCAAACAGAGCAGGTTTGCTGCTGTCAAGACAATCTGTGAGTCACTTGGCTTGAGAGGGTTTCATGGAACATATGAAAAATATCATCAGCATCAGCAGGGGATTCTGTGGGCTTACAGCAGCAATCTTTCCTACCCCATACTTCTGGGAAAGCTCCACTACACACAGAGAGCCAGTTTTGCTTATTTGGACCTGACCTGTGAACTCATTGGAATGGGCATCTCCAGGTAAGAAAACTCTCACTACCAGCACTGGTCAGCTCTTGAACTGAAACTCATAATCATCTTAAGGAGTTGCCTGGGGGCATTAAGAGGTTAAACGACTTGTCCAGGGTCACACAGACAATTTGTGTTAGAGGCTGGATTTAAATCCAGGTCTTCCTGATTCTTGGGCCAGCTCTATCTATTGTGGCATACTGAACTCATATATACAGTTAAATAAATAAGTTTTTTCAGATGCAAACATACAGACACATAAACACAAACTGTGTGGATGTTGATAAGCACACATATATAGATGCACGTACTCCTCTGCACTCAGACCTCTAAAGGGTGGAGAACCAGCCCCCTCATGAACAGCAATTCATATTCCTCCCTGAATCTGCTAATTGGGCCAGCCTAGTCTGACCCCAGTCCAACTGAGTCATCTGGATTCCTCCCCAAGGCTGCCTGGGGCCTGAGAAACCATGGGGTGGAAAGGGGGTCATATGGAGCCCTCAGTTTCTCCGCCACTGACAGGGAGATCCCATTACCAGAGAGTCAGTAAGAGAGCTTGAAAACAAAAAGCTATGACTATTCTCCAATCTTGGATGACAATGTTATGTTGTACACCCATTGAGGTCAGTCTGAAACCATCTTGCTAATAAAAGACCTAGAACATGAAGACAAGTCCATAGACAGGTTGAGTGCTCCCCCTGAAGCTAACAACCACTTATCATTCCTTTAGGTGTAGACACTAAGAGGGGTTCCCTGAGTGAGGGAAGATGATTAAAGGGTCCAGAGAAAATGAGAATTTTCATAGTTTGAGTTTTGCTGAGCTCTAGGCCTAGAATCAGGAAAACCTGAGTTCAAATCCAGCCCCAGACACATACTGGCTATGTGACTCTGGGCAAGTCACTGAAAAAAAAAACAACAACAACAACAACAAAAAAAATTGTCTGCCTCAGTTTCACCAAATGTAAAATTGGGCTCATATTAGCACCTACCTCCCAAGGTTGTTTTGAGGAGCAAGTGAGATAATATTTACAAAGCACTTTGCAGAGAACCTAGCACAGAGTAGGTGCTTAATAAATGCTTATTCCCATCCTTTCCCTGGATTCCATATAGGACTTGGTTCTACCTATCCTTGCAGTTCCTCTTTCCTTTTGCCATCCTAAGAATTATGATATGAAAGGCAACATGGCATAGCTGATGGTATATGAGATATGGAGTCAGGTGAGACCTGAGTTCATATCCTGGCTCTGCCATTTGCCATCTGTTTGACCACGGTCAAGTTATTTCACATCTGAGACTCAGTTTCCTCATCTGTAAAATGGAGATGAGAATACCTGTAGTACCCAAATAAAGTTGTTCGAATCACATGTAACAATGCATGCTATATAAATGTAAGCTGTCATTACCTGAATCCCTGCAACTTCTTTCTCTTAAATTCCCATCTCCTGGTTAGATCTGATGGATACAAGTACTGTTACTGTCCTTCAATCCTGCTGATACTTGAGCAGCCTGATGACCTTTGATTCCTCTCTTTCCCACTACCTCCCTTCACCCATCATGTGTTTTAGCCAAAGTAGTATTCACAGATCCCTAACACACCCTACACTTTCCCACATCCTTTGATCCTGGTCCCCCCCATTCTCCATAAATGGCTATCTTCCATCTCTGACTATTGTAATCTTATAATATTATTGTAATTATTGTAATCTTAAAAGGTCAAGTTCAAAAGCTACTATCTCTTGCACAGAACTTCCTTCTGTACCTCTGTCCAGAAGCAAGCTCTCCTCCTAGACTGGAAGCTTCTGTTCAGGTCAAAGGCAGAGTTTAATCTACCTTCAGGTTTTCTCAGTGTTCCTAGCAGTGTTTTGTATACAGTGGACACTAACTGAATGTTGAATTTCAGCTGGTTGTGTGTACTGACAACTTAGGGTTGGTAGGATTATGCCTCTAGGGAGCACTCTATGAGCAGTCATTGATTGTCAAGGCTGAGGTGGACAGCATCAGGGATGGATTTAACCTCACTGACAGAAGTCTTGGCTGGGAAAATCTGCCACCTGTCTCAGCAGACGTGGGAACCAGCCAACTAAACACTGTTAGCAGCCAAGCGCTGATATACCAGGTCTAGACTGTTAAAAGATGCTTCAAGGGCAGATGAGTGGGGCTATGGATATGAGGAATGGGTGAATGTGACCAAGGCTCAAAATGCATTATCCCCACAAAAGGGGAATAAGCATTTACATAGCACCTACTATGTACCAGACACTGTGCTAAGTGCTTTACAAATATTATTTCATTTGATTCTCACAACAATCTTTTGAGGTAGGTATTATTATTATCCCCATTTTACAAATGAGGAAACTGAGGCAGACAGAGGTTAAATGACTTGCCCAAGGCCATACAGCTAATAAGTATCTGAGGCTAGATTTGAGCTCAGTTCTTCCTGACTCCAGACCTGGCACTCTTCCAGGGCCTTCCAGAAACCTTTGCTAAACTCTATAATTGGTTGTTTAGGTGGAACAGTTTTATAGATGTAGACCTCCTAGAGAGTGGGGACCTTTCATACTAGGGAGCAGAAATCCCCTGCCTAGGCCAGAAAAATAAATGATCCTTAATGCCCAGATAATCTCTCTGCTGGGCACAGAGAGATGGGGAGAAGAGAGAGCAGAAAGGGAGGGAGGGCTACTCCCAGCAGGGATTCCATGTGTAGCTGCTCCAGGGGTAGATATACTACTGATACAATGAACATAAAAATAGTTCATCTTCTCTGATGTTCAATGAATCTGTGCCTTCATCAATGTGAGATTCTGTCTCACAATGCAGATCACAACTCATCCGTGTCTGACAGTCCTGAGCAACTCTTGCCTGTTCTATCATAAATTCCCTACAGGGGATCCACCCAATGTGCTGATGGACCTTCCTCAGATTTCTCGGCATTTCATAAATACCAATGGAGTACATTGGCTACCCCTCACCCTCACTATGTGACCTGCCTAACATTTTTTTGCAGGCATACATTTCTCTGGTGATACTCGTGATGCCACTTCTATGGAATTTCTCATTCTAATGTGCTCTCTTACTAATTGTACAACCCAAGATCTTCCTTAACTCTTTATTACAATTTTAATACTTGAATAATTTGTGTGGTAAGAATGATAGAAATAATCTATGAATGACATAGAAAAACAAATTATTTTCTTCTCATAGTCGATCCAGGCATTATTCAGCTAACCAGAAAACCAGATAGACATTTTTATCTAGAGCAGGCATTTTTGTATGAAACAGGATCTGAAATAAGAGCACGTTGTATGATTTATGTATAATGTAGCTGTCTTAAACTTTAATAAATTTGTTTTTAGACTTTGACAGGTTGTTTCCATCATGCCTGCAACTCAATTTCTTTTTTTCCCTTTAAAAAAATACTGATTTTTTCAACAGTCATTTTCATAAGATTTTGAGTCCTAAATTTTCTCCCCTTCCCTCCCCAAGAGGGCATGCAATCTGATATAGGCTATACATGTACAATCACATTAAACTTATTTCCACATTAGTCCTTGCAACTCAATTCTTAAACCTAAAAAGTGCACAAGGACTGGAAGAGGTAATATGTCATGGGTGTGTTATTTAATTTCCAGTGTACAGAAACCAGTCACCTGGCCCTGCAGGATCCCTCATCCTATGTCCCCACTAACTCATATTCTGGATTTGCCGGCCCTGGGATAAAAATCTGCCTGGGTGTGCCCAAATTAAGGAAGCCCTGATTTGGAGTCTTGCTATGAGGGGTTGCACTGGGTATTACTACCAGACCCAGAAACCCTAGCATCTGTAGTCCGTGGGGTAGAGCTGGGTCACAGCCAGGACTCCAGGCCAAGGGGAGGGAGCTTGGCTGGCACTTCCACAGAGTTTACAGCTGAACTTGCAGCTGAGTGCCTGTCTGCTCTCCCCCAACCATGCTAGTCCCATGCTTGCACCACCATCTCCCTTTTAAACATCGGGCGCATATGCAAAAGAAGACAAAATTTATTCTCATGCGCACCCTGTGCGTGTACGCAGTGGTCCTGGGTCTCCCTGCCTCACACACTGAGTGTGGGTAAAAGGGAGAGGGAGGGGAACAGGGAGGGAGGCTCCGCCCGCTTGGGTGACATGAAGGTAAGCACCACCTTCTCCCAGGAAAGGGAGAGAGAGACAGACAGCCTCTGGAACTAGACCCAGCCCGGCAGTGCAACCCCGCCCCCCTGGAGTAGTGACCAGGAGTAAGAGCTGTGGGCGGCAGTTGGGGGCTCTCCTGACAGCCGGTCTCACACCTGCCCAGGCTGCCACCCACCCTCCCTGCGCCACTGCCCCGGTCCAGACCCCCAGTCCTTCAAACATACACACATACACCGGCGGGCAGGAGCTGTGCACACACCGAGAGCAGGATGAACTCGCTGTTCAGGAAGAGAAACAAAGGCAAATACAGCCCCACCGTGCAGACCAAGAGGTGAGGAAACGGCTGCGGGTTGGCACCTAGGGGCTCCTTTGCCCCAGGGATAAGCTCTAAGCTGGCTGGAGGGTGGGAGGGAAAGGGATCTGTCTGAAAAGGGAGAGGGTACGCAAGGCCACCTGTCGAATGACTTCCGGCCACCTGCTGCGGGAGCCGCGGCCGCCTCTGCCGCTCAAGCGTCCGGCTAGAGGGGAGTCTGAACCTGCGGGGATGGGGGAGATGTGGGGGACCAGAACCACAAAGCACAATACAGTCTTTGGAGCTAGCGTTTGCGGAGTCCGTGCTCAGTCCTGGCAGGGGTGTGGCTCCAGGCTCTCCCCCCGCACCCTCCACCCCAGCCTCGAAACTGGCAGGCACCTCATTAGTTCAGGTTTGAAGAGCTGCCTGAGAATGGAGAATAACATGTCTTGATGTGTTTGGATTAAAGCAACAGCCTACATTGGTTTGATAAGTACTAATGTATTCACTTAATAACCGGTTTGGGAAAACCCTCATCGAGATTCAGAGCTTGGGCACAGAGGCAGAACCAGCTTGGGGAGGGGAGGATGAAAGAGGGGTGGGAACGGGGTGGAACTCTGGGCTTCCTCTGGCCTCGAAAGAGCGGGCAGGATGGGAAGGACTCCTGGGGTCCTCTGATTCCCACTAGGGAAAGCTTTGTCCAGCTTCTTGCCAAAGTGGGTATTTTGAAAGCTTGGGGTTAGAAGGGATTTCTGACAGTGGTGGAATAATAACTCGAATTTATAGAGCTTAATACTGGTCTTTCCAAACAACAATCCTATGAGTCAGGTACCACAGGTATTGTCATCCCCACTTTGCATATCGGTAAAGACTCAGAGAAGTTAAAAGAATCAGAGTCACATTAGACCTGAGATTCCAAACGAAGTCTCCTGACTCCAAGGGATCTTTCCTCTAAACTACATTAGCTTCCAGTAGGAAGGGGTAACAGTGTTCTAAAATGCCAGTATTCTAAAAATAGTCCACCTCACTGACCCCCCTCTCTGATAACAGTTTTCGTCCCCTATGTATATAGTTTCTCTTGCCTCCTTTCTCTTCAATCTGTGTATCTAACCCATCCCATTCTCACTGTCCCCAGTTTCACTGCCCCCTTCCCCATGAGGGACTGTGTGAAAAATAGGACTTTCCCAGGAGAGGTCAATGAGAACTTGGGTTTCAGATTCCCTGAACAGGTTTGTTCCTAGGGCCCTGAGTCTTTGCCCAGATTTGGTGCTGTTTTGAGTCATCAGACTGGCATTTGGGCATCTTTATGAATGAGATTTTAAAGAGGGATGGGAGAGTGAGGGAATTGTCACAGAATTCCCCTTATATACAAATCATTTTCCAAACTTACTCCTCATCACTTCTATTCAACATGCTTTATTTTTTGAGTACCCATGTACTAGAAGCTGTGCTGAGATTGGGGAATACAAAAAATAAAGAAAGAGAAAAAGAAAGAAAATATACACAAAGTAATACAAAGTAATTTTTAAAAGGAAAGAGTGCTCATAATCTCATGCCTTGACTTTTTCTAGAGAAGTAACACTTATCCCACTGCTGCTTTCTTTTCCCTGCAAGATCTCCAGTCTCCCTGTGTCCCCATTCCCAAAAGATTATAGTAGAAAAGGAAAGGACAATTCTCTTTTCAGCTGACTGTATCCTGACCCAGCTGGGCAGTAGAAAAGGAAAGGACAATTCTCTTTTCAGCTGGCTGTATCCTGACCCAGCTATCAACACCAGGCCAGGGTCAGCTCCTCATTGCTGTTCTCTGTATTGTTGCACAATCAGATGCTCTGTGCCAGCCTCAGAAGGCTCTTCTCCCTCAATGGGTCCTGCTTCCCCCGCCACAATTCCTTTACGAACCCACTTCACCTTGCCTTGCTTTGCCTTAGTCTACACCACCCCTGCTCCTAGGAAAACCCTGGGTAGCCCAGATCCTGTTTTCCCACCTCTCCCCCTTATTTCCCATCACCTTAAAGCTTAGGTCTGCAGGAAACAAAATAAGATCCTGATCACTTATAAAAACCCTAAAGGAAGTGGGAAATAAATCTGGCTCTGGTTCTCTGGGCAAAGCAAGTGGAAAGAAATGCCCTTTTCTGACTTGTTTGAAGTCAGGATTCTTCTCTGCTGGTGGGGAGAGGGAAAGGGGGAATAAGGATAGGAGGGAGGGGCAACCAGATGGCACGGAGATGGGGGAATGGAATACATGATGAATACCATCCAGTTGCCCCACCCTTCACCCCACAGGGTTATGCAAAGGCTGTGTAAATCACACTCCCCTCCTCAAAATAAATGAGCAGGTGGATGTGGGGCCTCTCCCCAGGCCACCAAGGTTAGTGTTTTTGGCACATTTAAAGGGAAAGGCTCTTGGTTCTAATTCCAGGAAAAGTAATCACTGTAGAAATTAGTAGTTTCATCTCAGGCCTTTAGCAATTGGAAAGGAAAGAGGAACAAGAGGACAGGGGCAGAGGGCTGTATGGGTCCTCTTCAAGTGGTCAATCAAAAAATTTCCTATGGAGTGCCCACTTTACCTAGAAGTTTCCTGTGTAGAGAGTTTCATTTTAATTAACCAATCAAGTATTTATTCATAGAATCATAATTGTAGGTGATTGGAGGGGGAAATGTCTAACAAAATAAAGTTGTTGTGGTTTTTTTTTATCATTCTAAGATCTCTAGACTCTTCATACAGAGAAAAAAAAAATTCAATTCAGCTAGTACTTATTGAGTCTTTACTTACATGCCTAGCACTATACTAGCCAGCATAGAGGACAGAAAAACCTGCGAACTTTGAAAAAAGTCAGTTGCAGAGACCTTTGCTCTCTACCCAAGTAAAGCTCAGGAGGCAAAGTAGCCATAAATTGGAGGAAAAAAAAAAGCTCTGAGTTCTGAGTTCAAATGCTGACTATAACTTTCCACCTTTGTGAAGTTGATTGAGCAAGTCCCTTTACCTCTCCGGATTCTCAGTTTTTTCTCATATGTAAAATAAAGGAGTTGGAGGCAGCTAGGTGGCGCAGTGAATAGAGCACCAGCCCTGGATTCAAGAGGACTTAGTTCAAACCTGACCTCAGACACATAACACTTACTAGCCGTGTGAACCTGGGCAAGTCACTTAACTGCATTACCTAACCAAAAAATGAAAAGAAAAAGAAAAAGAAAATAAAGGGGTTGGACTATACAACCTCTAGATCTATGATCCTCGGAGCAGTATGTATCACAGCTGAGCACAAGAGGAAAGGGCCACTCCCTCCCTGATCTTCAATCTTTTAGGAGCTGAAATTGGGGAGAAGGCAAAGTGTGAAACATCTTCCTTATTGCCTAGGCTCCTAATCTTAGGTGTGGGGCTCTACTGGAAGTTCTGGGTGTTAAAACAATCAGCTAATAATAGTGCAAGCACCGTGGTGGGGCTCTGGTGCCTGGAGCCCTGCAGGTCATGAGAGGTCAGAGACTTGATGGGGAAAGAGGTGGCTTATTCCCAGCCCTGTCATTCCTTCTTTCCTTCATTCACCATGTACTTAATGAACACCTGCTATGTGCCCAGCCTTGTATTAGGGGTGGGGTGCAAAGAAGACACAGTCTCTGCTCTCTAGGAGCCTGCATAGTTGTGGAGTTAAGATGTGTGGACATGTTCAATAATGATGTAAAGAAGCATCAAATGAATGGCCCAGATAACAGGTCTTATATATAGAAACCCAGAAGAATTCCTGGGGAAGGCTTCACATTAAAAATATCTGAGATGTTTCTCAGAGACGGCTCAAGTGGCCTGGACTCAATTATAGGAGAAAATAGCCCCCTGGGAGTATGGAGTGTCTAGTTGCCTTGGAGCTCCTATCATTTCTTTTGATGATGAAAACCTGTGAAAAGAGCAGAGACCTAACAGACCTAAGAGCTTCCAATTATGGAAGCCCTGCAGGGATGGTAGAACTGGCATCAAGTTTTCAACTGGATAGAGGGGTAGGGCAACTGACTCTTTTCGGGGGGGGGGGGGAGGCTAGGCAATGGGGTTAAGTGACTTGCCCAGGGTCACACAGTTAGTATGTGTCAAGTGTCTGAGGCCGGATTTGAACTCAGATCCTCCTGAATCCAGGACAGGTGCTCTATTCACTTTGCCACCTAGCTGCCCCAAAACTGACTTTTTTCAAAGTTTGGGACTGTTGCTCAGTTGACAAATTATATAGGGACTACTTTTCTGGTTCTAACCAGAAAGAAAGGGCTGTGTTAGAGAAGGTAAGAATTATATTCTGGGCCTCTAGCCCCAGCTCAGCAGTGTGTTTCTTTGATTGAACTGATCTGGGTCCTCTGATGAGTTCCAGTGTGTTGGAGTGAGCTCAAACTGACTGAATCTTGAGAGGCCCTTGTTAAATTTTCAGTGTGATCGTTTATACCTTGGAAAGTGACAATCTACAAATCAGGATTGGATTTATTGTTCTGCTGATTGTTTCAACTTAAGAAAGTGATGGAGAAAATGTTGATGATGCAGATTGAATTTAAAAGTATGTTGCACCTTTTGGGGGAGCCTGTTATTAAACAGTGACCAGCATGTCACTGTCTGTTTTCCCCATCTGTCCAGATCCCAGGAGATAATGAGCTCTGTAAATTGTAGCTAGGATAAGTCCACATATGCCTCATGTGTTGCCCTCCCCTCAACTAAAAACACCAATGTGATCCCTAGTGATAATGATTAGGGTTATGGAGGAGAAAAAAAAATCTATCCCACACTGGCTCAGACTAGGACAACTGGTTCAGAAAAATGCACCAGTGTGCCCCAACTAATCAACAAATATTTTAATAAGCACCTACTATGTGTCAGGTAATAAAGGCAAATGTGAAATAGCCCCTGCCCTTAAGGTGCTTACATACTGTAGGAGATAACATGTAACAGGAGATAACATGTAACAGGAGATAACATGAGGAAGGAGGGGTAGTGAAGCTACATCCACATATAAATCTATCAAATATATGTATATGTATATATAATAAATACAAAGTTATTTGGGGAGGGGAAGGCACCTAACAACTGGGTGGGGTATCAGGTGCATTACTTCTAAAATCTACATTTTCCTTTTTTTATTTGTATTTGCATTTTTAAAAAAGATACCTGGGAATTACTTAACCAGAATTTCCTGCAGAAGTTACTCTACCCAGCACACCTGAAAACAGATCACTTAAAGCCTACTCCCCTTACTCCAGAGACCATCCCTCTGATAGGCCTGGGGAGGAGAAAAGTGGGTAGGAGAAGACAGGAAACGTGGGGGAGGCAGAGATGGGGCAATTATTTAGATGAAACTCCACGATTTATTGAGGTGGGATTTAAAATCCAGAAAGAGCCACACCCTCCCTTCTGCAAGCAGATTCTCTTCTTCTGATAGCCCAGCACCCCTCCTTCTAGGCTTGCTGCAACTTGTCTAAATACCGTAGCAAGAAAACTGCACCTTTTGTTTTAGTTCAATACATATATTCCAAGGTGATAAATATGCCCTAAACTCTTCAGGGGGTCATCTGAGGAAGCCCCTGTCCCTAGATAAGAACACAGCTAAGTTAATCTAAATAGATGAGAATATCTTCAGTCTCCATTTAAATAATAACACACACACACACACACACACACACACACACTTTTTTTAAACCCCCAGGAGAAGCCATGAAATAGCCAGTTATAGTCATAAGGTGGGTGTAAGATGGTGCTCCAAGTTGTGGCCTAAGAGGAAAGGCATGTGAACTGGATGAGTGGTGATTTATTTCAGCATGTTCCCTGAATGGGCTTATACTGCAAAGTTTGGTCCTGAGTGGCAGAAAACTCTGGGATAGGGGCTGGGGAGGAACAGAGATGCAGAAGAAGGAAGGGCAGGAACTAGAGTCAAAAAGTAAATGAAGAAGGACATTTTAGAGAAGAGGGAGGAGAAACAAACAGGTCCTGTAGATATTATGAACCAAGAAATTCTGGTTCAAGAACATAAGTGGAAGAGAATTTTAGGAGTAAATTATATCCTCCCTAATAGGGTAAAAGCTAATGGGGCTAATGGGATTGGGGGCAGAACAGGTGGGGTATCCTCTGATTGAGGAACTGTGAGCAGAGCCAAGATTAGTTGTAATCAAGGTAAACACACACCTACTATGCATCACAGTGCCTTGTGCACAACAGGCGCTGAATTCGTATTTATTTAATTGAATTGGACAAATGGGGATATACCGAAGGATATTTTTAAATATTAGTTTCTATAAATGTACATATTCAAACTCCAGAAACTTCTTCTTTTCGTGGCAGGCAGGTATTTACTTTGTCACGTCGTCCACCTCTATTCTGGGGACTAGACCTGATCTTCCATTGGAAGAGAGAACTCCTCGAGAGGAAATTTCAATACAGGTCAGACGTGTTCTGCAGAGGATAGTCTTATGAAAGTTCCCTGGGTCACAAAAAGGTTAAGTGATTTTTTTCCCCTCTCTGTAACAGTGTTGAGTGATAGAAAAGGAAGGAAAAAAGCATTTAGTAAGCACCTACAATGTGCCAGGTACTGTGCTAACTGCTTACAAATATCTCACTTTATCCTCACAACGACCCTGGGAGGTAGATACTTTGATGGTTCCCATTTAAAAAAAACCATATATATATATTTTAGTTTTGAGCATCCGATTTTATAAGATTTTGAGTTCTAAAATTTTCCCTCCTCCCTCCACTCCCCCCTTCTCAAGATGGCATGCAATCTGATATAGGTTATACATGTATATATTAAACATATTTCTACATTAGTCATGTTGTAAAGAAGAAGCAGAACCAAAGGGGAAAACCATGAGAAAGGAAACACAAAAAGCAACCAAAAAAAGAGCAAATATTATGCTTCAATCTGCATTCAGACTCCTTAGTTCTTTCTCTGGATGTGGATAGCATCATGAGTCTTTTGGAATTGTCTTAGATTATTTCAATACTCAGAACAGTTAAGTCTATCAAAGTCAGTCATCACACAATGGGGTTGTTACTGTGTACAATGTTCTCCTGGTTCTGCTCATTTCATTCAGTATCAGTTCATATAAGTCTTTCCAAGTTTTTCTGAAGTCTTTTCTGAAGTCCACCTGTATTTCTTATAGCACAGTAGTATTCCATTACATTTGTATACCACAACTTGTTCAGTCATTTCTCAATTGATGGGCATCCACTCAATTTCTAATTCTTGGCCACCACAAAAAGAGTTTCTAGAAATATTTTTGTACAAGTGGGTCCTTTTCCTTTTTTTATGATCTTTTTGGGATACAGATCTATTAGTGGTATTGCTGGATCAATGGGTATACAGTTTTATTTCCCTCTGGGCATAGTTCCGAATGACTGGATCAGATCACAACTGATGGTCCCCATTTTACAGTTGAGGAAATGGAGGCAAACATATCAAGTGACTTGCCCAAGGTCACACAGCTAGTAAGTGTCTGAGGCTGGATTTGAACTCATATCTTCCTGACTCCAGACTCAGCACTCCATTTACTATACCTCCCCAGGAGACTACGTGGGTCATCAGAGTAAGCTAGCCACTCTATCTTACCATCTCTAACCTACACTGAGAATCAGTTCTGAAGTTGGCCTCCCTTCCTTCCCTGGGCAGAGGGTTTACATCAAGTCTTCTTAGATAAACAAGAGAGTCTTGGGTAAAATTCATAGGCTGCTTTGCTTGTTTCTGAAAAGATGCATATAGGACTGGAACAGAAACAAACTTTTCAAAATTCATTCCTACTCTGTTTGGATTTAGGTTTTGGGCTGCCATCTTTGAAGATTTGAATTATCTTCTGTCTTGAGAAAATGAGAGTTTTTTATTAAAGAAACTAGGTTTAGAAGTCTGAGACTGCTCTTACACTTCAAACGTCAGTGAGGGAAAAGCTGAACATGTGTTTACTGTACTGCCTTTGAAATAACTAACATTACTGGGAAATCTACAAGGGAACCATGGAATGCAGCCTGAGCTAAATCTAAATGCTTGCAAATTCCTCAAGGACATTAGTCATAGAATCTCAGAATCTCAGTGTCAGAAGGGACTTCAGGACTGATCTAGAGCGTACTTGAACAAGAATCCCCTCTACAATATATCTTATAATTCAGTAAGCATTGCTACTGTTGTTGTTGTTCAGTCCTGTCCCACTCTTTATGACCCCATTTGGGGTTTTCTTGGCAAAGATACTGGAGTGGTTTGCCACTTCCTTCTCCAGTTGATTTTACAGAGGAGGAAACTAAGGCAAACAGCGTTAAGTGACTTGCCCAGGGTCACACAGCTAGTAAGTGACTATTGTTGCCCTTCATTCTCAAAGAGGACCAATGACATCGAGAAGGTGATGTCTTGACTTGCGAGGGAATTGGATCTAAGTGAGGCAGGGCTGTGCAAAGTCACCAGCCTCACTCTCTCCTCCAGAGTCATCTGGGTCCAGTGGCAAGACATAGATCAGGACAACTGGAGATGGCCCCAGATGCAATGGGAGACTTTGGCCTTTTTTTGTTGTTGTTTCAGTTAAATGTCTGAGGCTCCTGATTCCAAGCCCAGTGTTCTATCCATGGCACCACCTAGCTGCCCCAGGACAAGTCTAATACCTCTTTATTCTAAAAGGTTTTGTTATTCTCTGACCACTGTTATAGCCCTGGTGTCCTGAGCCATCTCCTTAAGGAAAGAGGGATAGGCTGGGACTCTGGAGGAGGAAATTGTCACCTTTAGCCTTCCCGTGTCTTATCACAGGGGATTTATGCTATGTGCCCATTACAGGAATGCAAAAGGTACCAGTGTCTGTTTCTGATCAGGGGATCTAAGCTATCTTCCTTGAGCCATGGGAAATGTGGTGGCCTTTTCAAATTCCATGTCATGTTGACTTTGGTGTTGTGGAGAGGGAAAGGATCCAATCATTAAACTAAGCAAAGCTTTGCTGCTTTACCAATTACATTCCCCCTTCCTGATTAATACCTATCATTATAGTAATTCACTTTAATTACCTAGAAGTTTCCTGTGGGGAGAGAATTATTTTAAGTAGTCAATCAACAAGTATTTATTCATAGGATCATAGATTTAGAACTAGAAGGGTCCCTAGTATGGTCCAATGAGAAAAGCAATGGCTTTGGAGCCAGAACACCCACGTTTAAATTCTCATTATGCTACTTAGTAAGTCAGCTATGTGGTGCAGTGGGTAGAGAACTGGAGTTAGAATCAAGATCTGAGTTCAAATCAAGCCTTGGATACCTACTGGCTGTGTGGCCCTGGGCAAGTCACTTAACCCCTTCATCTGTAGAGTGGGAATAATAATAGCACCTATCTCCCAGGGTTGTTAAGAGGATCAAATGAGATTATATTTTTCAAGTACTTTGCAAACCTTAATAAAGTAAATAAATGCTAGTCATTATTTATCATTCCCAGGTAACTGGGTGTTGGTTTACTCACCTGTAAAATGAAGGAGAGAGATTGAATGACCTGTAGGGTCCTTTCCAGCTTTGTCTATGATCCTATTATCTGGTTAAACACTTTCCTTTTACACATGAGGAAAATAAGGCCTGGAGGAGTTAAGTGACTTGTTCAAGGTCACAAAGGCAGTAGGGAGTAGAGTGAGAATTCAAATACAACTCTCTGGCTTTATACGATTTTGCCTTAACAGGCTGCCTCCTTATAGAAACCCAGGTGATTAGTGCCTGTAACAAGCAATGTACTGCTCTCCAATTTGCCAAAGCTTTGCTAAGGGAGCACAACCACCCTTCCCACGGTAAATGGAAAGGGCAGTGGACCTGGAGTCAAAAGACCACGTTCAAGTGCTGGCTCAGCTACTTATCACCCATGTAACCCTGGACAAGTCACTTCACATCTGTTTGCCTCAGTTTCCTCATCTGTAAAGTGAGGGGAGTTGGGCATGATCTCTAAAATCCATTTGAGCTCTAAATTCTACACCAAATTAGTTGCTCGTGGCTCATTAGAGTGTCCAGGGCTCTGGAAAAGTTAATGGGGATGAGGGTGGGTTCTAGATCAGAGGAAAAGTTAGTTCTTCCCTTTAGGACCTATTTCCCGAAAGTTATCCTTCCCCTCCCACCTACTCCCCCCTCCGACTCTTCCAGTGCACACCCCCCTTTCTGTTCAGTTTTTAGAGAGCCAATGGCACCTTGGGGCAGCTAGGTGGCATAGTGGACAGAGAGCCTAGCCTGGAGTTGGGGTAAGGACATAATGTAGTGTAAAGGACACGACTGCTGAGAATTAGGACTGTTACGTTCGAATCCCAGTCTCTAGGACTAAACGGCAGTGTGCCCTGGGGTATGCCATTTCACTCCCCCTGGGCCTCAGTTTCCTTATCTGAAAAATGAGAGGGCTGGTTGAAACGATCTCTAAGGTCCCTTCCAGTTCTAACGTTCTCTGATCTGTGATCGCAATACTAGAACTCAGGAACACCTGCCACAGTAGGATGTGAGGAGGGAAAGAGGTGAAAATGGGTGTCAGAGAGGTGTGGACATACCCACATTCCAGAAATACCAGCTCTGTAAGCTGGGGCTTTGATCCTTCACCACCCATCTTCCCTGGCCCTTCATGAAGTTTCTGAAATGAAGTTAACCCCAAAAGGGAGGATTCTTCCAGATTATAGAAGTGACTAAGAGCTGGGGACTGACTCAGGGCCAGAAGCACAAAATGAAATTGGTTATGGCAGGGAGTATTTCCATAGAGCACACCCTGTACCTAAACTCTCAGGCCAATGTTCTGCTGAGCCTCCCCAAGAGGGAACATACAACTGTCTCATACTGAAAGAGAGCAAAGCTTAGAAAACTGCACTAGAGGGAGTTTTAAGAGGTATGGGAGACAGGAGGATGGTGCCAGGAGATAGAGACTGTACAGGTAGAAATAGCTGGCCTGGGGCCTGATGAAAAGCTACATTATCTCTGTGTCCTGGGCTCTGATACAGTCCAGATTATTTAGAACTCAAGCCTGGTCCCTCAGGAGTGCTGTTTGGCAGCCCCTGAGTAAGGTGAGCTGGTCCTGTCAAGAAGGTGGCCCCATTCTCACATTGAAGAATCCAAGCCAAGCTCCCTTCTATCATCTCATGGCAAGAGAGACCCAGCTGGGAAGATGAAAGGGGATCACTAGCATGACTTCGAAAGGGCTCGGAGCTTTCTGGTTCTTAGCAGTCCCCTCCAGCAGAGCTAGAGAGAATAAGAAAATTTCAAAAATATTGTAGATGGTTGGTTTGGCCCAGCAAGTGTATTTTAATCATGGATGGACTTTGTGACCTGGTGCTCCCAGCCCAGGCAGAAAGATTCGGTTGGATGCAATTGAGAGGAGGGGCTGACCCAGGTGCTCAGGGACTGTTTCTGTCACGGATGGTCACAGTTCGGCTGGTAGAGACAGCCTTGGTGGAAGGCTCCAGAGAGGGGAGTCCAGTAGAGCTGGCCAATACCCAGGGGTAGCAAGCCAAAAGCTCCAGTTTTGGTATTTCATACTGTAGCTCTGCTCCTCCAAAATAGATACAGAGATATCTAAAGGTCCTGCCAAAGCCTTTAGGTGAAAGGTGCCCTCAGTTCAAAGTGTGGGCTCTCTGAGTTACACCCCCACAGAAATGGCCCCAGGTTGCAGCTCCTCTCCTGTTTTAGTTACTCATCCTCCCCTAGGGATGATGATGGCCTCTAGAGTGGACCAAACTGACTTCCTTGGGTTTTTTCCTCTAAGGGACAAGAAATGCAACTCATCTAGCAAGGCAAGTGGAGGGACCAGCTGTTACTAGAAGCAACAGGATCTCTCTTTCCACAGGTTAGCATCTTATTGCTAGTTGCTCTCAGGTCAAGAGTGAAAACTAGTTTGGAACGAGAGCGTTATTCTGAATGCCTTTGTGTTCAAATTCCTCCTACCACCACTCCCCCTTTCACTGCAAACAGATCAGGGTTTAACAGTAAAGCAAGAACACTACAGACTTTCTCTCTTCTCTGTTTCTCTCTCTCCTTCTCTCTCTCTTTTTATCTATCTATCTATATATATATATGTATATATACATATATATATATAGATATAGACCTTTCATTTTACAGATGAGGCCCCAGCCCAGAAAAGTAAAGTGATTTGCCCAAGGTCACACAGCTAGTAAATAGCAATGCCAAGATTTGACTCCAAGTGCCATGACTCCAAATTCAGCTCCCTTTCCACCTTCTTTTTCAGCCTTCCGGTGATGAACACTGACCCATCCTTTCCCCCCAAAATCCACTCAACCTAGGTAGCTGCTCAAATGAAGAAGAAAACATTAGACGTTTTTGCTTGAGATTGATATTATGCATTCCACTCTGGTTATGTTATGTAGTTTGATGACAGTTTGGGGCTGTAGGATTGTAAAATCCTAATTAAATCTCTATTACCAATAAGTGTTTCATTTCATCTCTTTGTTTTAAGAGCAGCTCCAGATGTTTGAACAGAGATTTCTAAATATTGCTGTTATTTCCAAATTTCCAACTTCAGTGTCAAGAATACATCCAGAACTCTAAACAAGAGCCTGTTCCAGCCTGCTAAAGAATCAGCTCAAATGAGCTGAGTATCCCAGGTCACTTTTTTTAGTTCTTAAAGTGCCAGCTGGTTCTGACATCATGCCATGGGCACTGGCTTTTGTAACATCCATAAAAGGATCACAGACCCAGTTCTAAAGTATGCACAAGGCTAGAGGACAAGTTAATGAAATAAGATTGGTTTTTTCTAGTTCTGTCAGACAGACTGTGAGGGGAGGAATCCCTTATCAGGTCTTACCTCAGTTTTCTCATAAGTAAAATAGGACTCCGTGATATGTTGAGAAAATTAAAGTAGTGAGGATTTGACAGAATTTTCCTAGAATTAAAAGCTATGGCTTCTCTGTAGAAATAGTAAGCTGGACAGGTAGTTATAGTAAAACCTAAAAAAATAGTTTTCTAAACTATTTTGATCAGGAGTGTTCCTCTTTCACATTCTATTTTTTAGGGAAAAAATTATTCTCTTTTATTTTTAAATCACCTGCATTTTCAAGTATATCCCTCTCCCTTCACTTGCCTAGAGAGCCATTCCCTGAAACAAAGATTTAAAAAGGAAAATGGAGAAAAAGTTCATCTTTCTTTAGTTCAACTCAGTCTAACATCATATGCAATATTCTACACCCATAGATCCCCATACACCTGCAAAAAAGGAAAGGAATTGCATTTTCTCATCTTTTTTTGGTTCCAAGAATACATGTTCTATTTTCAACAATAGCCATGTTTTCCATCCTGGGCAATGATGGGACATGGGGAAACCTCAGAAGCTTTCCTCATTTCCAACTTTTCTAATCTGCTTTGCTTTGCATCCATAGAGAGTTTTTAATTGTAAAGGATGCTGACAATTTCTCCCATTCTCTAGGAAGATAAAGCAGGGACGCTGTATCTGTGCTGGAGAGATCCTTGTTTCTTTTCCCTTTGGCTCCTCAAGTCCCCCCACCATCCCCCCCACACCCCCCCACACACAGAAGACAAAGAAGAGGCTGTTTTGCATTAGCACCTAAGGTTTCAAACCCAGATAGAGTTGGGTTTGGTTATTCTGTGTCCTTTAAATACTCTCCTGGAGTAACTTCAACTTTTGAAAAAGTCCGTCCAGAGAATTATGACTTCCACGTCCAGGCCAATAACCAACAATTAGTTCAGTCCTTCTGGGTTCTGAGTTGGACCGAGTCTTCCCTTTTTTACCAGGGAATATAGCAAATAGACTTGTAAACAGAGGGAGTAAACAAGAGGTCCTCTTTACCACCCTGGACAGAGACCCTCCCTGAACCCTCCTGGAATCAATCCATGTTCTAGTATAAGAAGCCAAAAGAGAAGAAAACAAGGGCTAATCCTCTGGAGAAATGTGCTCTGAATCTGTTCTCCATTATTACACCCCCTCTTCCTGACTGTGATTATGCAATAAAGCTTTGGAATCCCCTGGCCTCTGTAGACTGCATGTTCTTCAGCACTGACTCTAAGAACCTCAGCTCAAAGATGGGGAAATTTAAGAGGCATAAAAGGGCTGTCTCCTGGAGACAGCAAACATACTGGGACCCAGCTCCCCTTCTGCCTCACCTTCCTGATTCATCTTTTAACTGATGCTGGTCGCATCTCATGGAAGTGGGGCTTTCTTTAAAGTGACCAAATCTCTCACCAGATGGCATGGGATGGGATAAGAACCTACCTACTTTCCTTCCTCTCTGCCAATTTTGCTATGATTGTTCGTTTGAAAAGTACCAGCACTTAATTCACCTGCTTGGGTCAGTCCCCATGAATCAAGTTTTCCAATAAATTATGAAAGTTGGACATTTTTTTCAGCTGTACAAACAGCTGAGTCCTGGATAATTGGGGTCCTTTTCATCTCTTCCTTCCCTAGAAGAGACAAGGGAGGGTCTTAGGAAAGAACGCAGCTTGGGGTATGGGATGTGGTTGAAGGCCCAAGCTTCAGACCTCTCTTCCCTGTGTACTTGTTCTTGGCTTCTGAATAAGGATAGGAGGGGCTGGGGTTATTCTTTCTATCCAGAAGTACACGGGGGTGAGTGAGTTGGAAAGCAAGTCTGATTTGCAGGTTGGTTCCAACTGTTTTAGTCTTGAAAATCAATCTATCAGTAAGCCTTCTTTTTGACTACTATGTGCCAAACAATGTTAGGTCCTGGAAAAAACAGTGAGTGGAATAGAAAAAGTAATGAATGGATTTATTACCTATTCACATGGGGACCCACCTTCCTTTTCTCCTTTCTTTCTTCTTCATCTCTAAGGGCCTCCTTTCTTTCAGTTCCATACCCCTTTGCCCTTCCTGGGGGTCTTTCCTATCTTTTCCTAGGAAGATTCCCATTCTGTGCTGGACTGAATGACTTTTCGTGGGAGGGTGGGAACAGAAACAGGGCTGGGGCTGAGTGGATAGTAGGGAGGGGCCCCTATCAGCTCCATCAGACTTTCTGACAGACTGTGGGTGAAATATCTGGCTGCCCAAATACATATTCATTACAGAGATGAAAGGGCCTTGACTGGCTCTACGGGTTCCTGGGACTTGGAGGAGTTCTACCTCACTCACTCCAAATTCCAGGTCCCTCCCACATTCCAGGCATCTCCTGGCACCAGAATTCAGACCACTCACAAAATCACATACAAAATGCATAAACACACTCACATGTATATGTGTGGCCCCATAAGGCCGCATGTGGCCTCAAGGCCACAGGTTCCCCACCCCTGGACTATGTCATCTCTTAAAGGTCCCTTCAAGCTCTAACATTCTATAGATTATATGATTCTAGGTCACCCTCACCCACAGGAAAGGAAGAAGGATTTAGCAACATTTTGCTTTACAAGATACCTCTCCATTTCTGAGCTCCAGGGCCATATGAAAGCTGTGACCAGGGTAGGCATCTTGGAAGCTAAATGTTCCTGGTTTCAAGCAGTGTTGGGTGGTGTCTGGGGCTAAGAGGGCGTCCAAAGACAGGATACAGCCACTGGTTTTGGAATCCTGCTGGGCTCTTAATTTTCATCCCTTCTCCTGAATGCAAGCCCACAAAGCTCACAGAACTGACCATTCTCTCAGCAAGATTACTTAAATCTTGGGTGACAAAGGCTTTTCTTTGTTTGAAAAATAGCCTGAGGGTGGGGTCCAAAAGTCCTATCCCTTCCTACACCTGATGAAGCCAATGGGGAGGCAAAGACTGGGGAACTGGTTTGGGAACCAGCCTGGTGTGTCTGTGACATTTAGGCTTAGGGCTGGGTGAGTGAATGAGAGGAAGGGCAAAGTCCCCCTCCTAATACTTTGGGTCCTTCAAAGAAAAGAACAGTCACTGGTTAATTACTTGAATTATTTGAATAAGGACATGGTTTCTCATGATACTAGGGTTGGAAGGAGGTGGATCATAGACACTATGGACAAACTAGGCAAAGAATGGATGATTTGGGATTAGAATTATTTGCAGGCCCAACAAAGAGAGGCTGGTCAGGGCAAATGGACTCAAGGTTGGTCAGCCTTAAAATACTCAAGGAAAAATTTTACAATGGAGCAAGCACATTTAGGTGCTGGCTGAAAATTGTATATACAAAACTTTATATATTGTCCAGGGTCTGTCTAGTATTGAAATTTTCAATGTAACTTCACCTTAGCCTTTCTATAATCTCCATGACTTAATTGCAGAATAGATCTAATTCTTGCCTATCCACATTCTAGATAATCCTTCAAGATGTGCCTCTTCCGTGAAGCTGTCCTTGAAAATTTCAAACTGTAGTTATCTCTCCCTTCTCTGAATTCATAGGACTTATTCTCTACCCAACTCATTTAGTACTTACTAACCTATGATACCTTTTATGTTACTGTCTTGTGCTGCTATCTTCTTGTCTGGTTAATTTTTCTGTATATGTCTTATCTCCCCAAGTAGATTGAGTTTCTTGATATCAGAGACTTGCAGAATGGCCAAATTTCCAAGTTGGAAGAAAGTTCACAGGCCATCTAATTCAAAACAAACCTAAACCCCTCTGTAACATTCCCACCTGAAGACCTCTATGGAGGAGGATTACCTCTAGAGATGGTTTACTTCATTGTTCAATATCTCTAAGCATTAGGGAATTTTTCGTCTAGTTATATTCTACCTTGCTGCAACTTCTGTCCATTGTTCCTGGTTCTGTCTTCTTGGGCCATGCAGAACCAATATAAAACCTCTTCCTCATGACAGCCCTTCAAGTTCTTGAAGATGGTAACTACTGGCTCCTCCCCTAAAACTTTCCTTCTCCAAACTAAGCATCTTCAGTTATTTAATCACGCTGAAGCACCTTCACCATCCTACTTGCCCCTCTGATGGATGCCCTCCAGTCTATTAACATCCTTAACATGTAGTGCCCAGAATTAAACACAATACTTCACATTTATTCTGGATATTGTGCCTCTCTTAATCTGCCTAAGATCACATTAGATTTTTTTTTGGCTGCCATTTTGCATTACTGATTCACAGTGAGCTTGCAGTCCACTAAAATCCCCAGATTTTTTCCATAGGAACTATAATGTAACTGTACCTTCAGCCATTTCATACTTGTAAAGTTGACTTTTTGAATTTGTATGTAAGACTTTACATTTACCCCCACTGGATATAATTTTGTTAGATAGGTCCCATTGTTCTGACCTGCTGAGATCTTTTTTGTTCCTAACTTTATTATTCAAAGTGTTGGCTCCCCCTCCTGGATTTGTGACATCTGCAAATATGATAATAAAAACATTAAACAACACAGGATTAAGGAGAATTCCCAGAGGCATTCCACTAGAGAACATTCTCCAAGTTGACACTGAGCCATTAACCTGTTCTAAATCTACCCGATTTTACTATCATCTACCCCACATTTCTTCATCTTATATACAAGGAGACCTTGAAAAGCATTGTCAAATACTTGCTGAAATCTAGGTAAACTATATCCTCAGCATTCCAATGATCTACTAGTCTAGCAGATATAGAGGTAGAGAGTGGACCTTTGATTTCATTGGCAAAGGAAACTCCCAGATGAGGAATCCTCTACCAATGCAGGTATGTGCATTCTCTGTAACTTAAAGTCTTAGACATATGCTTAGAATAAGTGACCTGTATTAGGTCTCATAGTCAACATATATCAGAAAGGGTATTTGAACCCTGGTCTTCCTGACTGACTCCAAGGCTAGCTTTCTATTCACAACTTCAGAGGTATCAAACTTGATGGGCTACAAAATTCCCGAGGATAGCTGGAACCAGATTAAAAAGTCATTGGGAAATGTTTAATAAAATAATTAAAAATAAAATAAAACATAGATAATGTCCATTTGTGGTTTTCTAAGTCAACATGGGCCTCCAGTTTGACACGACTACACTATATAAGGATGCCTCATCAGTCTTGTAACTCTCTCAAAATGAGTCTGGCATGATCAGTTCTTTTCTTTTTCTTTTAATTTTCTTTTATTTTCAAAGCACAGATTTTTTATTCTTTTTTTTCAGTTCCATATTCTCTCTTCCTTCTCCCTCCCCAACCCAAACAAATAAAACCCATTACAAATATGTATAGTCATGAAAAACAAATTTCTTTGTAAGCCTGTTCTGAATGAAGGAAGGAAAGAAAGAAAGAGAGAGAAAAAAAAGGGAGGGAGGAATGGAAGGAAGGAGGAAGGGAAAGAGGAAGCATAGAAGTATAAACAAAGGATAGAAGGAAAGAAGGTGCTTCAATTTGTGCTCTGAGTCCAGCAGATCTCTTATCTGGAGATGTATAGCACATTATTTCATCATAAATCCTCTGGAATTGTGGTGATTGTGTTGATCAGAGTTACTAAGTCTTTCAAAGTTGATTATCTTTACAATACTGCTGTTACGGTATAGATCGTTCTAGTTCTGCTCCTTTCACTTTATATCAGTTCATAAAGATCTTCCCAGGTTTTTCTGAAACCAACAGCACAATAACATTCCATCACATTCAGCCATTCCCCAATTGATAGGCATCCCCCCAGTTTACAATTCTTTGCCACTACAAAAAAGAGCTGCCATAAATATTTTTATACATATGGGTCCTTTTCCTCTTTCTTTGATCTCCTTGGCATATAGCCCAGTATCACTGGGTCAAAGGGTACCTACAATTTAATAGCCTTTTGGACATAGTTCCAAATTGCTTTCCAAAATGGACTAGTTCACAGTTCCACCAACAGTGCATTAGTGTGTCCGTTTTCCCAGATCCCCTCCAATATTTGTCATTTTTCTTTTTTGTCATCTGATGGGTATAAGGTGGTCCTTCAGAGTTGTTTTAATTGCATTTCTCTAATTACTAGTGATTTAAAGTATTTTTTCATGTGGCTCTTGATGGCTTTGATTTTTTCCTCTGAAAGCTGCCTAGTCATATTATTTGACCATTTTATCAATTAAGGAATGACTCTCACTCTTGTAAATTTGACTTGGTTCCCCATATGTTTTAGAAGTGAGTCCTTAAACAGAGATACTTACTGCAAAGATTTTTCCCCATTTCTTGCTTTTCTTCTAATTATATGATCTTGATGAAGTCATGCTAGCTTTCTGGATCACTATTTTATTTTCTAGATGTTCACCAACCATTCATTCGAAACATATTCTAGATTTCGCTTTATATGCTGTGAAGTCATAGAGTTGTGGTTAGGAAATTTGGGTTCAAATCACAGCATTATCATTTTCCAGCTATAAGATCTTGGACAAATAAAATCCCTCTAAACCTCAGTTTCTTCATCCATAAAATGAGAATAGTGGTCTTTATACTGCACATTTTTCAAGGTGGCTGTGAAGACAGCACTTTTTAATGAAAAGGTGCTATGTAATAATAATAATAATAAAAAACATTTACGTTATGGTACTTTAAGGTTTGCAAAGCAGTTTATATGTCTCATTTGATCCTTACCACAGCCCTGTGAAATGGAGTTAATCCTTTTTACACATTAAACTGAAGCTCGGAGAGATTAAGAGACTTGCCCAGTAAATCAAACTAGTGTCTGAGATGGTATTCAAACCATTTTTTTCCTGACTGTGTGATCATTATCTTCATCATCATTATTATATTTATAGTCTCACAGAACTTCACATTGTGTTGTTGAATAACTAATAGATGTTCAATAAATATTGGTGGGATGGGTAGATGAATGAATTAGTACAAGGACTAATTAAACAAGAACATACTCCAGATCAGTACCCTCATGTAACATGTGGCCTGGTCAGCAGCAACCCTCAGGGCTCAGATACTCAAGTTCTACACTGGTGATCAACTCCAGGGAAACAGGACGACTGATCCTCTTACCAGAACCCTGTCTTAGATCTACTCTGGAGATTATCAAGACCAGAGAGAGATTCCACCCAGATCTGTGGCTTTAGTAGTCTGTCGCTCTTAATCTGGGTATCAAGAAACCAGGAATAAGCTCAGAGGTTTACTCAGAGGGGAAATCAGGAAGGATTGAGGGACCAATTGAGGAGCCATGTCTTGGGCATTAGGGAAGGATAAGAGCAAATTTCTGATGATGATCCTTGAAACCTAGTTCTTAACATCAGCTCCTATCTTCACAGTATCTCCAGTAAAGAGCTATCAGAGTTGATTGAGCAGCTTCAAAAAAATGCCGATCAGGTGGAGAGAAACATCGTGGACACTGACTCCAGGATGCAAAGTGTAAGTATCAGGCCCTTTGCTATCCCACAATCACCATCTTAACTATACCATACCCCTCTTGGCACCAACTAACACCCCTCTTGTGTGGTTCCTTTTTGTGAAATGCCAACACATCCCAGGGCTGGCCCTTCTCTCTACCTTTTCTCTGCACATGATCCCCAGCAACTTCCTTCTCCCTTATATCTAGCCATGTCAGGTGTTAACTGCCTCTGTACCTCTTTGGGACAAGTTCAGACTTCACACTTATCTTGAATATTATTCAAAGGAAGAAGATAATATAAACAAAATAGTGACTGTGAGGAAAGGAAGAAGCTACTTCTACATCTAATCCTATGTCTCCTCTAATATGATGTGTTGAATTGACTATTCCTACAAAAACTAAAGTCTGCTTCCTGGAACATAAATAGCTGTATTAGTCAAGAAGGAGATGAGCTCTGAGAGCATCTGAACCCCTGATCAACAGCTTCATTTTAGCTCTGTCACTTACAAGGATGATCATACCTTAGACCTCAACTCACCAGCAACTATAACTGAGCTATCTCCATGATTCTGATCTGAAATTCCCTTCTCTGTTTAAAGCCTCTTGCCTTTCCATCTCTCCCTATGCTTCACTCCTCCTATAAGTATCCTTCATCCTCACCACAGCTTCCAGTCCCTCTATCACTCTCTGTTTACCTAGTTCATTAGCCTTCACTTTTCTCCCTTAACAGTCTTGATCCAATATTTAATAATTCAATTATACATTGTCCTCCACTCTTGATCCCCTTTCTTGTCCTACCACTGTTCACACCCTGCCAGTCTTCAACCATGGGCTTACCCCACTTTCTGAATGCCAATGCAAGAAATCATATCATTGTGTCCTTTATAAATTCATGTTATCTAATCTTAACTCTCCCTGGTTGCAACATGATAAAGCTTTTTCTTCCTTGATTGAATGTCCAATCCATTGCCTCCAATGGCTTTTCCAAACTTTCTCTTGAGTCCTCAATGATTCCTTTCATTCCTTCTCTGTTAATAGATGTCATTGCTTTCTTTATTAAGAAAATCTGAGCCATTGATATCATGCGTTCCCTCAACTCCTCTGCTCTATACTTAAAATCCTGGCTCTGAAACTGTTCTAATTCTACTCTGTTTCACTGCCTAACTCCTAGAAAGAATTTTCTATTCTTACTGCCTTCACTTCTTTACCACTCACTCAATTCTCTGTCCCTTATATCCCTATCTGACATCCCATTCCACCACTTGACTCAAAGTGCTCTCTCTAAAGTCTTTAATGATTTTTGGCTGCTAAATTCAATGGCCTACTTGAGTTCTGCAGCTTTGATACTTTTGACCAACCTTTCTTGGATATTCCTTCTTCCCTTGGCTTCTGTGATACTGCTGCCTCCTGATTTTTCTCCTACCTGTCTAACCACTCTTTGTGAGTCTCCTTTGATGGATCATCACCAATCTTCTGCTCCTTTAGCATGAATGTTCCTCAGGGCTCTGTCCTTGGCCTTTTTCTCTGTCTCTCTACACTCTCTCCTTATTAATCACATCAACTCCCGTGGGTTCAATTATCATCTGTTCAGATGAACCCAACATATATATATATATATATATATATATATACATACATATATATAGATATATATACACACACACACACACACACATATATATATACACACACATATATATGTATGTGTATGTGTTTACATACATATTCCCATATATGCATATATGTTGCATGCAAAGGATATATTATACATATATGGTATACAATATACACACATACACATATATACACATGTACAGACAGGATACTATATATATGTATATAGATATATATAGATATATATATACATACACACATATATTCCTTGATATAGGGCTAGAAATACACCTAGCTCTAGGTATATACTCCACATTTTCCCTTCTCCTTCCTCTATCTTACCTCACACCTTCCACTGCTTACCTTTTTTACATCCTACCTTGTCCTTTAATTTCAGTTAAAATAAAGTTTTATATCTCATTCTTCATGTTTCATCTCTCACCTTTCCTTCCCACACTTCACAGTTTCTTCAGGGTAGGGAGATGGACAAAGGGCAGTATACTCTTCTCCTTGATATAAGGCTGGCCTCCTGAAGGGATAATAATGATGTTTCCAACCCCAAGCAGGGCTGTTAAGTGGTGACCGTTGTGAGTGTAGAGTACAAAGAACAATGTTAGAGGTCTCATCAAGACTAAGGGCCTACCAAGTTCTAATGGATCTTGGATGGTTTGAGATGCTAAAATTGGCTTTATACTTTGATGGCTATGATCCCATTAGTTTGGTTGGACACTTCCTTCACAGATACAGACCTCAATCCATTTATACCTTCTTGTCCCTGTAAGATCCTTTTCCATGAATTTCTATAAATCTTCCACAGAAGACATTCCTAACATATTTCCTTTGGTTCTTTCATTATTTCATGGTCCCTGGCATAAGACTTGGGCTCTTCATCTGTTCATTCTTTCTCCCTCCCTCTCTCACTCTCTCTCCTTGATTGGCTATTTTCTTATTTGATGATTCTTCTGTGCTACTTTAGGCTACTTTTTAATGTTTGTATACCTTTTGTAAAGCTACTCTTTGTATATAAGTGATCATCGGTAATACGCAGAAGCTAATTTGCACCAAATGAAACTAAAAATTGACTTTATACCTAAAAGGAAATGTTTGTATTGAAGTCGTGAGGGCTCAGCAATGAGTTAGTTAACAAGCATACACTGAACACCTGCTTTGTGCCATCACTGTAGTAGGCACTGCTGAGAAGAGACAAAAGAACTGCCTTCACTGCATTAGATAAATTCTTAACCAACATCATTCAAAGTTACTTAGTGGAGGCCACTAGACAGCACAGTGAATAGGAAATAAGAGTACTGGATTTGGGGTCTTGCCACAGAATCAGACTAGTTGTGTTACTGTAGACAAGTCACTTAACATCTCTGTGCCTCAGTTCCTTTGTTTTAGTAGTTCTCTAATTTTTTTGTCTCAGGGCCTCTTTTACACATATATATGTGTATATATATATGTGTGTGTGTGTGTGTGTGTGTGTGTATGTATATATGTGTATATATGCATATATATATATATATGAATTGAGGATCCCCACAAAGAACTTTTATATGATATATATGTATATATGTATGTGTGTATATATACATATATATTTATACAGTATTTGAAGTTAAAACATCTTATCACTATTATGAAAATAGTTTTGACCTCTCAACCCCCACTAAAAAGATTTCAGGGACCTCCAAGGTCCCTGGACCATGCCTTGAGAATCACTGATCTAATGTAAATATAAACTATCACCAACACTTGCTAATACATTTTTTTAATACACAATTAAATAGAAAGAAATTATCTCTGCCAGGACTTCAGCCACCCAGAATAGCCCTTTCTCATGAAATAAAGATGTTGGACATGGTGATTTCTAACATCCCTTCCACTCTTTCAGTTCTAACATTCTATGACTGTCAGGTTAATACTGAAGTTAGACACACACACACACACACACACACACACACACATACACACACCTGCTGATTGACCTGTGCTGAGTTTGAGAGGGTATTCTTTGGAAGAAATTTATTTCCCTTCTTGACTCCATGCACTGTTTTTCGTGTACAGTATTATTATTCACACAGCTCTCCCTGCTCCAGCCTGATTTTTTTTTTTCTTTGCTCACAGGACCTGGCAAAGATCAAGGAGGGCCAGCCTGCTCAATACCAAGAACACTCACTCCAGAAGATTTCTGAATCTGAAAAACTCCTCTACGTTTTGGAGGGAGATGCAGCTATTGCTAAGCACATGAAACACCCCCAGGGAGATATGATTGCAGAAGAGTAGGTCTAGTTTGTTTTTTTTGTTTAAATCCTATTAGTATCAGATGCAGATGCTGGGCTTTCTGCCCAGAGGCATGGGGGATGCGGGAGGCCAGCTCTACTTTGTGGGATTATAGTATTGCTTTGTGGGATTATGCTGTGTACTGCCAACGCTGCATTCACCTAAGGCCATCACACGCCGTCTGAACCTTGTTCCTGGTAGTTCACTGGCAGGGGTGAGCAAAGCCATGTTCTCCTAAAGCTGGATCACTGGAAAACTGTTCAGGAAGAGAGAGTAGGGGAAATAAGGCAAAGGAGGTAGGAAGGCAAGGGGAAGTAGGAAATAAAGGACAAAATGGTACATGTTAAACTCCAATCTCTCAAAGACTATGCCTCTGACTTTGTTGGAGTGTGGCCTGTTCACCAAGTCAGGTATTCAGTCTTCTTTGTTGAGATCATCCATGGTAAACAACCTCATTTAGAGCCAAGGAGAGAAGAACTACTTTGTCTTGGTTTACAAAGTTCCCATCAGTAATTTAAGTTAGTTTTATAAGAATCATTGTTGCCCGCTCACCCCAGGATATTCACTACACTTCAACAACAGTAACCTCTCTCAGAACTTTCCTTTAGTGCTTTCCAACAACTTAGAATAACGGAGTAGTGGCTCTAGCCTCCTTGCTCTTGGATTTGAGATCAGGTGTAGAAGTAAAAAATTTTCTCAGAATTTGGGATTATTCTGAAGGTAAGATCTGGAGGGAATCAGAGAACACTTGAAAAATCTAGTGTGGGGAGGCCAAATCTTGAACAAGAGGTCCAAGAGAGTGGTAAGGCTATCACTTTGGAAGTAGGGACAGGGCCCAGACCTATAATTTCACTGGTATGCCTTCTCTTCTATTTGTAATCTTAAAGAATTCTCAGTGTCACTCAATTCAGTATGGAATCTATCTTACCCTATGGGAAAATAGTGGGGAAGTGAATGGGGGGGGTGTGGTGGTGATAGAAGGGAGGGTAGATTGGGGGAGAGGGTAATCAGACACAAACACTCTTGAGGAGGGACAGGGTCAAAGGAGAGAATAGAATAAATGGGGGCGGGGTAGAATGGAGGGAAATATAGTCTTTCACAACATAACTACTATGGAAGTGTTTTGCATGACTACACATGTATAACCTATATTGAATTGCTTGCCTTAGATTGGGGGAAGGGATATTCAGAATGCATGCCGTCTTGGAGTGAGGGGAGTGGAGAGATGGGGAGAAAATTTGGAACTCAAAATCTTGTGGAAGTGAATGTGGAAAACTAAAAATAAGTAAATTAAGAATTCTCCATGTCAGAGGCAGGATCTGAACTTGGGTCTTGTTGACTTTCAGGCTAGCTCTTTATCCACTATTTCGTGCTGACTTTGGAGATACAAGTTGAAATCAGCACTTTACAGACCCCCCCACTGAAGAGTTTGGATTTTCTTTCTCCTCAGTATCCGGCAATTGAAGGAACGAGTAGCAAACCTACGCACGAAGCACAATCAGATTTACACTTTGACTGTTAAAGAGGTGGATCCAAAGGTCAACTGGTCATCTGTGGTTGATGAGAAACTGGTATGACCCTTCCTGCACAAGGCTGACCCTGGAAGTGACAAGGCCCTCAAGGCACTCCTTTAAATGCCTGTTCATCAGTGAGGTGCTAGGTGACAGAAAAATGGACTATTACATGAGAGTTAGAACTTGCCCAATGCTTTCTGCAAACAGTCCCAGGATTTGGTCAGTGAGACACCTCTTTATTATGTTGAGAGGTTGCCTCCTAGACTCTATCTCTTTCCTTTAAGGGGCAGCATGGGACAGTGGAAAAATTCCTGAATCTGGAATCAGAAGAGTCCCAGTTCTGTCATCTAGTAGCTGTTTGACCTCGGGGAAAGGTCACCCAACTTCACTATACCTCAAATTTCTCATCTATAAAATGGGGATAATAGTTGTACTCCCTATTTTACAGGTCATGGCAAAGACTAAATGAGATGATATATATGAAATGCTATATTAATATATGTTATTTTCATTGCTCAAGTGTAGGAGCCCTAGCCTGATGTATGAGAGATGTCTATAATTCATGGGCAATGGGAATTCAACAGAACCTCCCTTTAAAACTCTGGGTTAGTTAGGAATACCTTATTGAGCCAGGAAAGATTTCATTGTAAGGTCTGGTTAAGGGTGGATGAATGGGTACAAGGCAGTTTAAGTAATGCTGCTTATGCTTTAGGAACAGACCTTCACTATGTCCTAACCTTCTCTCTCTTTCTTGCAACTTCTTGCCTTCCCTGTATTTCAGGACATGCTTGGCAATCAGAACTTTGGGACAGACCTGCCATTAGTTGACCACCAAGTAGAGGAACACAATATCTTTCACAATGAGGTCAAAGCTATTGGACCCCATATTGCCAAGGAAGGAGATAAGGTACAGCAGAAACCATGAAAAGAAAACGCTCAAGGATATGGAGAGGGTAGGAGAAGGGAGTGTGGGTTTCTCTGTTCTAATCTATGTCTTTTTACTCATAGGAACAGAACAATGACCTCCAGGCCAAGTATCAGAAACTACTGGTGAGAAACTCTTTTTTGTTGGTAAAGAGTTAACAAGAAATGAGAAGGAGGTGACAAAGCATGAGGGATGGGGCCATGGAGCAGTAAGAGAGTAGAGCTATCCCTGATACTCAAGCCAGAATAGAAGAGAATTCCTACTGGGGGGCACAATTTGGGAAACCACAGTCTCCTACTACTCTGTGTCAATGATAAGGAAGCTGCCCGAGGATTCTAGCATGGCAGAAAAAGGTAGGGTGGTAGGCCATGACCCACACCTGTTTCTTTCGTCATGAACAGGCAGGATCCCAGGCAAGGCAGCAGCACCTGAGCTCACTTCAGGACTACATGCAGCGCTGCACCAATGAACTGTACTGGTTGGACCAGCAGGCCAAAGGTCGGATGCAATATGACTGGAGCGACCGAAACCTAGACTACCCTAGCCGCCGACGCCAATATGAGGTACTTACTCAGTCTTTTGCCCTTGGCCAAGAACTTCTGATGCGTCCAGAACAAGTGATTAACTGAGCTTTGGTCCCTACAGTACTTTTAAGATCTCTGTATACCTCCCAATACAAAGTCATAGCGCCTGTCAATTACTAGGAAGCCCTAGTGTCTAAGAGGCAGCTGAGGCCCTCATCCCAACCACAGAAGCAAAGGGAGGGGCAGCTAGGTGGCGCAGTGGATAGAGCACCGGCCCTGAAGTCAGGAGGACCCAAGTTCAAATCCGGCCTCAGACCTCACTAGCTGTGTGACCCTGGGCAAGTCACTTAATCCCAATTGCCTAAAAACTAAAAAAAAAAAAGAAGAAGAAGCAAAGGGATAAAAGGATTACAGCAATGAATTTGAAGTCCCAAGTTCAAATCCAACCTCTGGCATTTACTACCTATGTGACCTTGGGCAAGTCACTCTCTGAGCCTCAGTGTCCTCATCTGTAAAATCAGGATGTTGAGCATGGTGGCTTCCGAAGTTCCTTCCAGCTCTACACTAAGAACTATGAGAACATTTCTTCCTTACACACACACACACACACACAATCATACATATATATATTATATAAGCACAAGTCTCAAGGTCTTGGTCACACATTCTTAGAAAAGGCCCAATTTAAGACCATGCAGAATCTTCAGATATATGAATGGACTCAGAGAGCTTGAGTGGGTGACAAAGAATCTGTAAAGACAAGTATAATAACAGTAAAAATACAGAGGGGCTTCAAAGAAATATACTATTGCACTTCCTAGAATTTCATCAACCGGAACCTGGAGGCCAAAGAGGAGAGAATTAACAAGCTACACAGTGAAGGCGATCAGCTGCTGGCTGCTGAACACCCAGGGAGGAATTCGATTGAGGTACTGCCCAATTCAAAGATCTCAAGAATAGTTTCTTCACTTCATCCTCCTATGAGAACCAGGAGTCCGTCACTCCTAAGTTCCCAAACAACTCAGCAATTCAAATGATGTTTTTCACTCTCTTCAATGAGTGTATGTATCTGCTTCTCCCAACCACACCACACTGTGCCCACATGTGCACACTCAAAAATGCATTCTCGATACTTTGGCTCTGTGCGGAAGCCTCAATTCTTCTCACTCACTCCATCTATTAGACATCCTATATTACAGGCAACCTTAAAGTGACCTCCCTCTTTCCCTTCATTTCTTCTCATCATTGCTTTCTCTTGGGAGGGTCAGATTTCTATATGACACAGTATGATTAATGGAGGTTCTATGTAAACACTCTTCTGATTGGCAGTTTCCAATCCTGAACAGGACTCCCAGCCTACCTCTCTGGGTTCAGGAACTCTACCCACACATGCCTGCCAGTTGTGATTCTACTGCAACCTGAATATTTATACTGTGTCTTCCCTCATCTCCTAGGCTCACATGGAGGCAGTCCATGCTGACTGGAAGGAATATCTGAACCTGCTCATCTGTGAGGAGAGTCATTTGAAATACATGGAGGATTATCACCAGGTGCTGTGGGAACTGACTCCTAAAAATTTCATTTGTTCCTAAGATAGCTGATATAGCAGTTTCCAAAGAGTCCTCCCTTTTTATATTTTCTTGTTGGTGTTGTCTATTTGATGCATTTCTAGCTATTTTGAGATGGTAAGGGTAAATGGGGCTTATATTCAACCTCTTATTCAACCATTTTGCCAGAAATCCCTTTTTTGTGTGTTTTCAAGAGGAACAAATATAAACAGGAAAACCTAAAGCCAGAATCCAAAGACCTCCAGAATTTTCCCAATTCCTTCTTCTTATGAGAACCAGGAGTTCTGGGAAGAGAGAATTAGAAGAGGTGGGAGTCCAAAATTGATCAATATATATTTTATTAGGTACTTCTATGTTTAAGGAACTATGGGAAGTGCCAACTATGATTCAAAGATATGTAAGACTTAGTCCTTTACTCTGAGGAATTTACTTTCAGTTGGGAGAAACAATGTATGTATGTAAAAAGATATTTATAATATAAAGCAATGCATATGTGCTATATAAATACTGAAGGAATTTAGAAGAAGACTGATTACTATGGGCTAGAGTGGTCAGAAAAGGTTTCACAGAGGACTTAGGACTTATACTGCCTTCTAAGGTCTGTAGGATTCAGATAAATAAAGAAAAGAAGAGCAGGCATTTGAGGCAAAATAAATGCTGTGAACAAAGGTATAAGGGTAAGAATATACAGGATGAATTGTAGACCAGCTTTGACCAGAATTGAGTCAAAGCCATAACTAGCAATTCTGGCAAATAAACAGCAGAAAAGTTCTCAGGGCAACTAGCACTAAATATCCCCTCAAATCAATTGTCCTGGGAGTTAGACCCCAGGATACCAGCCCATGATGGGTAAAATAGGTAGGCAAGAATATAGCCTGAGATGCCACTTTGTGGGGAGGAGACAGAGACCACTAAACACTGGATCCCAAGAAGGACTCCAGGACAACATTATGCCACTACTTCGAAGGCCAGCAGGGTTCACCTGGTGTAAATTTTAACTTATCAATTTTGATGCCCTGAAACCAAGCCCTAGTTTTAGCTCATTTATGTCTTGACCCTGTCACATATTGGTCATATGACCTTGGGCAAATTAACCTTTATGTGCCCCAGTTTTGTTATCTGTTAAATATAGATTATAGTACTTCCTACCTCTCAGGATTGTTGTATGAATTAAATGAGATAGTTTACAAACCTTAAAGCACTATACTGTAAGCCTGATATTATTAAAGCCAAGTGAAGGTATTCAAGCAGGAAAATTATATGAAAATAGTATGTGTGTATTAGATTCATCTGATGGCAGTTTATAGGAAGACCAGGAGCCCATTGGAAAATAAATTCTTCAGGAATGAAGTGATAAGAACTGGGAGATGGTGAGAGTCAGGACAGGGGAGGGAGGATTGATAGGAATAGAAAGAAGAGAACAGATGCAAAACATTATGAAAGTATCAACAAGGATTAGTGATCAAATGGATATGGGAGACAAAAAAAACAGAATTCAAAGAGGATTCCAAGTTTCAGTGACTGGGAAATGATGGCACAACAAATTGACAAAAACGAGGGACATCGGGAAGCAACTTAGGAAGGAAAGATGGCAAGTTCAGTTTTAGACATGTTGAGGAATATTAAGCAGAAATTTGGAAAGGTGGGACTAAAACAAAGATAAGAGGTCATGGGCTAGAGATGTGTATTTGATAATCTATGTAGAGGTGATAATTAAAGAGAATGAATGAGATCTCCAGGAGCAAAAGTATCAAGAGAAAAGAGCAAATGATTGAGTCTTAGGTTATGTCCACATTTAGGGGACAGGAAAAGGAAGAAGGGCCAGCAAAATATATGAAGAATCCAGCTACGTGGCAAGACTGGGCTGACAGGAAAGTTGTGGGGTATTAGTCTGCTGGTGTGATCCACTGCACTGATGACTTCTGAACAGCATAACTTTCGAATCAACCACTCAAGTGGTTAACAAAAACTTTGTGTTGCTAGAAGCAGGGCCTTTAATGAGCCAAGATTGGGGGTTGGGAGGAGGGATCTCAAATAGAAGGGATCTCTTCAAATAGTCCTAAAGCCATTGAGTGCTCTCTTGCATCTGTGATTTATGCATAAAGGGTGACCCCAGCATTTCTTGCTCAGACTATAAGGGTCTCAACATAAGGAAGGTAAGACAAACCAACAAAATGGAAGCAGTAGGGAGTGGTAGCCCCCTGTGCATCTGACCACCTATCCACATCAATGTTTTAGACTAAGGAGGGATGCTTAGCTTCTCCCCCAAATTTCCTTCTCAGTTTTTTACATAGCCCTCAGAAGTCACTAGGTTTCCTACTTGTGATGGATTTGTTACACTTTGTCCTCCACAGTTTCACAAAGACGTCAAAGATGCCCAGGAATTGCTGAGGAAGGTAGACACAGACCTAAACCAGAAATACAGTCCTGAATTCAAGGACAGATACCAAATTGAATCTTTACTACAGGAACTGGATGTGAGTGTTTGAGCCAACCACCCCATAGCTGGCTTAAGGACATCTCCCCTCTCCTAATCTTCCAATCCAGGACTTGGAAACTACCCCTCTTCACATCACTTTTAGATTCTAGTCTACCCCTGACATATCCAATTGCCCTTTGACAGTGTGGCCCTGAGAATATTCTCTGCCCAATGATATCAGACACATCCTACCCATTTCCAAGGAGCATTGTTTAGCTTCAGTCTCATGTCTTCCTGTTCAGGATCAGGAAAAAGCTCTGGACAAGTACGATGATGTGATACGGTCTCTACAGAAACGTGGCCAGCAACTGGTACCCCTCAAGTACCGCCGTGAAACACCTCTCAAACCTATCCCTGTGGAAGCACTCTGTGATTTTGAAAGTGAACAGGTAAACCAGCCTGCCCCTCACCTGGGGATTCCTCAGCTTGACATTAACTGGAATATTTTTATATAAGATGATGAAAATCTACATTCTGGAGGTTGGAGAGAGTGAGAGTAGCACTGAGCTCATTTCTGTAAGGAACTAGACCGCTACTGCAAAATTACCATGTTTGAAGGAAGATAGACTGTCCTGAGATCCTAGGACAGCGTCCCTTCTATGCTCATTTTGCAGCTTTGGGATTAGTAGCAGCTGAAATGCCCTTACCCTGTCTGTGAAGCAAATAGAGAAGGAGCAATTCCTAGACAGACAAAAAGATGACACTACTTAGGGCTTTTCTGCCAGAGACAGTTGGATGAAATGTCTTCTCTTCTCTAATTCTTGTGACCTGTCCCCATTAGGGCCTGATTTCTCGTGGACATAGCTACACTCTACAGAAGAACAATGGGGAGAGCTGGGATATTACAGATAGCTCTGGGAACACACTCAGTGCCCCTGCTGTCTGTTTCATGATTCCTCCTACTGATCCTGAGGCCCTTGCACTCATTGACAGGTATGCTACAGAAAGTCTCCTTCTTATTCTAGAAAGATGGTTGAGATTTGTAAGCAAATGCCAATGGGTATCTAAGATATTGCCCATCTACCATCTTTCCCTGGGAGTTTCCTCTGGGCTCTTGGTGGGTCTATTTCATCCAAAAACATGACTGGATTTGAGGTTTTTAGCCCACCCCTGGTTTCAGGGGAATATTGATAGCATCACTGCCACCCCCAGCATCATATTGTATGGGCTGGTGCTGATACCTTCGTGAGGCCTCAGGAGATGAAAAAAGACAGATTCCATAAGCCTGGTCAGCATTATGGAGTTGTCAGAGTCTACGTATAGGGGTATATACTTGGGCATTATACCTAGAGTGTTCACACTTGGGGAAGAATGGCTCAGGCACACAACATACTTCAGAGGGATTTGTTTTGTTTTCAGCCTAAGCAATCAATACCGCAGTGTGAAGCAGAAAGCAGCTGGGAGTAAGGCTGCTCTAAAGCAGCGGTATGAGATTCTCAAGACAGAGAACCCTGGAGGTAGGTACAAAAGCTTTATTTCTTCCCTCCCTCTTCCAAGCCTAGAGCCCTGGCTCTTCTAAGCTCAATACATTTCTCAAGTTTTCTTTTTCAGACTCCTTTGAGGAGGGTCAGCATTTTCTTGTCCTAGCTGGGGAAACTAACATACAGAGAAACTATAACTAACCCAAAAGCAGCAGTAAGTTGAACTCCAAGAACTGACCTTTCTGGTTATAGCATGTATGTTCTGAGGTGTGAGTAGAGAGCTAGGAGCCCTACTTGAAGTCCTAAGCTGCCAGATAAAAGGTTCTTTCTCATTTGAAAGCTATAAGCCCATAAGGATATGTAAAATGAGGCAGTTAGGAGCAGGGATGAGAAAGAAATCTCTACCTAAATGGGATATGATTCGCTTATCTCTGAGGAAACACTCTAGGTCTCCAGCACAAGTGGCCACAACACAAAGGATGGAACTGAGGAGTGGAGAGGAGGGTTATAGACTAAAGGTACTAGAAGCCTTCTCCCAAAGGGTCAGCTCTATAGTTACAGTGTCAGCTAAGAGTGGGGGAAGGCAATCTCTGTTGCTTACTATAGAACCCTCTCTTATTCAAAGAGAATAAAATTGAGGGGTAGCTAGGTGGGTCAGTGGGTAGAGCACTGGCCCTGAAGTCAGGAGGACCCGAGTTCAAATCTGGCCTCAGACCAAACACTTGACACTTACTAGCTGTGAACCTGGGCAAGTCACTTAACCCCAATTGCCTAAAAAATAAAAAAATAAAAAAATAAAACAGAATAAAATATGTGTAGATCCCATCACACTAGCCTGATATTTTTCCAGATGAAGTTAGGGTATCACTGTTGAAAAAATTGCAGCATGACTTTCCCCTTGCCTTAGGCAGGGTCCCTTCCTTCTCCTTGGATGATCTGTCCACATTCCCCCTACGGCTTAGTCTCTTCCTCCTTTGTCTTTAACTTTCTTTTCTGTCTAGACGCATCTGATCTCCAGGGACGGCAACTGCTTGCCAGCCTGGACAAGGTGAACAGTGACCTAGAAAGGCAGGAAAAAGCAATCACTGCCATCCTAAGGCCTCCCCTTGAACAGAGCCGGGCAGTGCAGGACAGTGCTGAACGGGCCAAGGACCTCAAGGTACTGAACCGGGCAAAGGAAAAAGCTAAGGGGGTAAATGGCAGAACTAGAGCCCCAGCTCCTTTACAGAACAAGTGAAACAACCTTACTCAAACCCTTTAGAGCCTCTGTATCACAGTATAGGGCAAAAAGCTCCCCCACTATGTGTCAGTGAGGGAAGTTCACATTTCCAGTGACTCCTAGGACACCACAATTTATGTTCACATGAACCTTAAGCATACATTTTTAGAACAAGTCACATACCAGCTAGAACTAGAAACAGAGTTAAATTTCAGACCTTTGGTTTTACTCTTTCAGAGGATCTAGTCCTGACAAATAGAGCTAGGGGTAGAGAATCTGTGTGCCTCTCAAGATATTCCCAACTACCACTTGAGATCAGAAGGTTGGTCAGCCAAACTCCACCAGGCAATACAGCTGCTCTCTTACACTTTTCCAACCTGGCCCCATCCTATCCTGGGAGCCTGAATCCTCAGATTAGAGTACCTAGATAATGGCTGGTTTAGCACAGGATCCTGAGGATTCCTTGGTTGTTGCAGAATATCACCAATGAACTTCGTCGAATTGAACCAGAGAAGACACGGAGCACTGATGAGTGTGATGCCTTCATTGGAGCACTTCCTGACAGTGGCAGCACTCTGTTGCTGAGGACCCGAGTAGAAGATACCAACCGCAAATACGACCGTCTTGTTCAATTACTCAATTCGGCTCAGGAAAAGTATGTGATAGGAAAGCATGGAACCTAACTATATTTGGGGAAACATCTTGTCATGGGGAGGAAAAAACTTCTACCACATCTGTACTCATATCTTTGTGTTATAGGGTAGATGGAGCCAACCGCCTTGAAAACAGCCTTCAGCAAGGTAGAGAGCTGCTGGCCAAGTATGAGAACCAGTTATCCTTAGATGATACAGTCCCTGAGAATGGACAGTCACTGGATAACAAGAGGCAGGAGCTAGCAGTAAGTGATCTTCTGTGTTATGTGGGCTGAAAGGGCTCAGAGTAGGTACCCTTGCAGGGTGGTGTGGTAAAAAGAACACTGGATTTAGAGTCCAAGGACCTAGATTTGAATCTCAGATGTATCACAATAACCTTGACCATGTTACCTAATCTCTCTCAGCCTCAGTTTCTTCAGTTATAAAATGAGATGGGGTTGAACTAAATGATGATCTATCTCCAAGTTCCCTTCCAAAATCTTTACAACCTTTGAGACTAGATTGAGTAAACTGGGTTTAAACAGAAATCTTCTCTTTTAAGAATTGAATTCCTCAGACACTTGACACTTACTGGCTGTGTGACCCTGGGCAAGTCACTTAACCCCAATTGTGTCATCCAAAAAAAAAAAAAAGAATTGAATTCCTGAGGAGCAGCTAGGTGGCACAGTGGATAGAGCACTGGCCCTGAAGTCAGGAGGACCTGAGTTCAAATCTGGCCTCAGACCAAACATTCGACACTTACTAGCTGTGTGACCCTGGGCAAGTCACTTAACCCCAATTGCCAAAAAAAAAAAAATTGAATTCCATTCCAATCAAGGGTTCCCAAGTGCTAGAGGTGGCTTAAATTATTTGGATAGGACTCACAAAAATTCTGGTTACTCCCAGTAAGGGAGTGTCATTATTTCTTTTTCTGTTCCTTCCTTCCTTTTCAGGCTATTGCCTCCGAACTGCAAGCCAACAGATCTCTCCTCAGTGAGGCTGATCAGAACCTGCAAAGGACCAAGAAGTGTTCTAGTACTCTGGCCAGCCGGTTCCAGGAGCACTGCGCAGACATCGAACGGCAGGAAGCAGAAGTCAACAAGCTCAATCAACGGTTTGACAACCTCATTAAGCAGATCAACAACAGGTAAGACAACAAGAGAAAAGGAAGGGCTTTTTGGCTCCTTTACCTCAAGTTGAGAAGTGAAACCACACACTAGCAGGTCTCTTGTCTTCATACTTTAAGGCATGAGACAAATTCCTGCAGAAACTATTAAAGTATTAAAAACAAAAAACCAACTATGGCTTTCCCTCACTATAGGTCCCAGAGTCTGCAGAAAGCTAAAAGTGCATATGCCGACTACCGCAGCGGCTATGATCATGTGACCCAGTTTCTGTCCAATATTCCCAATTACGAACCCCAAGAGACTGACAGCTTAAGTCAGATTGAAACAAAGCTGAAGAATCAAAAGGTGAGAAGGCTCTTTCCTCTCCTTATAGAGATCATACCAAATAGCAGAAATCAAGGAAAATATGGGTGATTACTGCCAGGGAAAGGGTAGGTATAGATGGAGAAAAAGTAGATTTCAAAATGGCTGAATGACTGTACTCAGAGTAGGGACTAATGATTGGTGTCAACATGGAAGGAGTCTGGCTACCTTCCCCAGAAATCTGTTCTGGATCCTGTTGTTTTTTTTTTTTAATCTATGACTTAGATGAAGGCACAGGCCGCATGCTTATCAAATCTGAAAATAACAAAGCTGAGGACAAGATAACAAAAACACTGGACAACAGATCAGGATCAAAAAGAATAGAATAGACTGAATTTAAGATTACACTGAATAGGAATAAAGATAAAGTTTTATACTGACATCAACTTTTTAAGTACCAAAATAAGAGACATGGCTGGGCAACAGTTCATGTGAAGAAGATCTGCGGTATCTGGTGGAATACAAGCTCAACGTGAGTTAACAATGTAGTATGCCAGCCCAAAAAAAACTGATGTGGTCTTAGGTTGAGTCATTGTATCTAGAAAGAGAGAAGTAATAATTCTGTCATACTTTGCCTTGGTATGACATCTAAAGCATAGTGTTCAGTTTTGGATGCCATATTTTGGAGGGACATTAATAGAGTGAAGTAGAATTCAATTCCACGTGCATTTATTAAGCACCTACTGTGTTGGACACTGTGCTACATACACAGACAAAAGAGCCTCCACTTTCAAGGAGATTACTTGGGAAAAAACAAGGTACACAGGTGTGTGTCTATATAGGCTATACAGTATAAATACAAAGGGACTTCAGGGTAAAGGAGAGTATGAATAACCGGGGAGATCAGGAAAGGCCTTTTGTGGGAGATGGCACCTGAGCTGTGCTTTGAAGAAAGCTCAGGATTTTGAGGTCGAGTTGAGGAAGAAAAGCACAACAGGTATCCTGAAGTCAAGTGGGATGGTAAGAATACAAATACCATAGAAGGAATAACTGAAAGAATTGGGATGTTTCGTGTGAAGAAGAGAAAATTTAGAGGAGGAAATAACCATCTTCAAGTATTTCAAAGGCAGTCATTTGGAAGAGGGATTAGACTTGATTTGGTTGGTTTCTTCTCTGGTTGAATCATCTGTCCTGAATTGGGGCTTTGTGCCAGGACCAGGCTCCACCTTCTGCTGCACTTTTGGGTAGGACAATGGGCCTTGGGCAGTCTTACCTTGTATTCTGGCACTGCCTCTCCCACCGCTTCACCCTTATCTTCGAGGTTCAAAGTACTGAATCATCTTCAGAACTGCTCACTGCTGTTCTTGGTAACTTCCAAAGTTTCCTCAGTGAATTTCTGACCATTCTTTGGCTTTCTCCAGGGAGTCCTCTACCCTTGCTGCCTCTACACACAGCCCTGAAAGCTAGTTTGCTGATACTAGTTCTGACTTTGCTGGTGGCCTGACCTTTCCTGTTGCTCACTGACTTCTCAAAGGCTGATTTTTTCGTAGTTCTGGAATGAAAGAAGTCCCTTACTTTAGTTCTCATATTTCTTAATCACTGTGGTTTGAATTTCAGGTTTTTGCTGGAACGGTAATGTGAGAGCTGAGTAGGCTGCCTCTCTTCAGGAAGCAATCTTGAGCCAGAAGTGATTAGACTTGTTCTGTGTGGTCTCAGAGGGTAGAATTAAGAGCACTGGGTATAAGTTACAGAAAGGCAAATGTCAATTGGATAAAGAAAAATTTACTATTATTGATCAGAGCCAGCTCAAAATGAAATGGCGTCACTTTAAGAAGTAGCTGGCACCCCATCACCAGAAGTTGTGCTCACTTTGGCAGCACATATACCCATCACCAGAAGTTTTCCAGTGGTTACAGACCACTGGTAAGAGATGATGTAGGATTCTTTTTCAGGTTGGCCTAGATGACCTAAAAAATCCTTTCCTACTCTGAGATTACAAATAATGACCACTGGCTTTTTTCCTATACCTTGGGATTGGAATTAGCTAACTTGAAATCTCTGCTAAGTATATATGCCTATAAGAGTAGGCATCAGTGGATGGGAACTGCACCCTCCACAATTCTTTCTATCAAGGAAGTGAAAAGACCTGCCTCTGTTGTAAATTGCTTGTGTCCTCCCTGGGAGAAAAGCCCTCCAAAAAAAAAAAAAAAAAAAGCACAGCCATCTGGACTCTAGTAATAACAATGAATGCTCAGTGGGGGAAATTTTGCTCTTAGGGTTTGGTTGAATCCATTGTAGTTTCACCCCTCCCATTTTCCTTTTGGGCTTCTAACTCGGGACCTTAAAGTTGTTTGAGGGTAAATGTACAAGATTTTTTTAATATGTCTCCTTGTTCAAAGTGGTAATTATAGATCTGACATACCAAGCTCTTTCAGCAGCTGTTTGTCGTGGGATGAGATTTTTGTGGACGTTTCTGTTATTTCGCAGAATCTCCTAGATGAAATTGGAGGACGGGAACAAGAGGTGCAGAAAGTGTACGACCATGCCCAGCAGTACCAGCAAGCTGTGAAGGTGAGACTCATAAACCTCCTGATAGCTTCACTAAGAAAGTATGAAAACGACTGTTTCAGGGGAGTCTTTGGATGGGTATATGTGGCACACTGGAATTGGGAACTTCACCGCTCTTGTTGGCTCACTAGCATCTCTGTTAATTTACCTAGGATTATGAATTAGAAGCCGAAAAACTAAGATCCCTTCTTGACCTGGAAAATGGAAGGAACGTCCACACAAACAAGAGGGCTAGACGCCAATCACCTGCAGCCAAAGTAAAGGAAGAGGTAAAACTTATCAGGCAGAACTCAGATATGATATTCACACAGAGTCAAAGCAATATCCTAACTTTGGTCACAGAGCAACCACCACAATAAATAGTAAGAATAAGGAAGATGATCATTCAACTGTATTTTGTACTATTTAGATCACATCTGAAGTGCTCTGTTCAATTCCATGACTCACTTTAAAGGGGACATTGACAAAGTAAAGTTTAAGTGGGCAGGAACCAAGATACTGTCAGTGAGGATTGGTTGAACAAACTGGGGATAATAAGCCTGGAGAAAAAAAAGACTTAGCAATCACATATTCCCTGCATTCATCCTTTGAAGGCTTGTCACAGATTTATTCTGCTTGCCTCCCAAGGAAAGAACAAGGACTACTGGGTGGAAGTTATAATGAAGCAGATTTCAGTTTAATATGAGGTAGAATTTTCTAACAATTGGATCTGTTCCAAAATGGAAAAGGATACCTCAATAGGTAATGAGTCCCCTATCACCAGAGGTCTTCAAGCAGAGAACCTGTGGAGGGTAATGTAGAAGACATTTATCCACTGGCAGAAATTGGACTAAATAATTTCCAAAGTACCTTCCCCGCTCTGTGCTGTATTGTCTTTTGTAGGTGATAACACTATTATTTCAGTAAGAAAGACACACACTTCTTGTAGGTGTAGCTCACCTTCAGGAAAACTGAAATACCAAAATCTAGATGGGGGGGGTGAGTTTTATCTACAAAAAGATTCACTATTAAATTTCTTTAAATATCAAACTCTCTTAGTGCACTTAAAATTATTTAACAATGACCAATCCTCACAAAACTCCTAAAATAAGTGTGTTGTATAGTGACAGACATTTTAGGCCTCATTTTTGTATTCCCAAAGGAAAGATGAATGATACCCTCCATGTGAATGACTAAACTGAAGCTCCAAGAGTGGAAGCTCCTCTCAGTGGTTGTGTTCATGAGCTTTCTACTCCTAACCTGACCATCACTTCATTATGTTAACTTCTCTCCATAAAATAACTGTTTTCTAGGAAGCTTTTCTTGCTGCCAAATTCACTGAAGTTAATGCTATCAACAGACAAAGATTGCAGAATTTGGAATTTGCTCAGAATCTTCTGAGACAGGTAACAGACATATGGCTTAGTTTAAAATTTAAAAACTAACCCTAGGCAGTTGAAAAATTATATGACATTTTTTTGCTCCAAAGCATCAGTCTGTGACGTTTTGATCACTTGATGGTATTTTAGAAAAATAAGCTACTAATAGTCATACTTAGTACTCATCTGTCAAAACAGATAATAGTTCTATAAAACAACTTAAACAAATGATAGTTACAATAGAAGTTAACATTTATATTTCATACTGCAAATCTAAGAAATACCGCATGTGTACATGCCAATATAATCCAAGGGAATCTTGTATAGATCACAAGACAGTCAATTTGACAAATTCTCCCTTAAATGCCTCAAGTCAACTCTGACTTGGTAAGGAATTACATAATACTATCAATGAAATTCTGGTTTTTTAAATGATGCATTTTCTTTTCAATAATAGCAGCCAGAGATAGAAGTGACACATGAATCCACTCAAGGCAAAGAACCAGTGACAGAAGAAACCTGGAGGATTAAGAAAGCACTAGATGAAGAGACTCAGCGTAGACAGCAGCTAGAGAATGAAGTCAAAAGCACTCAGGATGAAATTGTCATCCTGAAGAATAAGAAGCCACAGGAATCTGTGATAAGAAAAGAAGTATTAAAGAAGGTACCTGATCCTGAATTGGAAGAAAGCCTCCACAGGATGCAGCAAACCTTAGGGGAGGAGCAGCGTAAAAACAAAGAGTTACAGGATGAGCTAGAGGATATGAAGCTAAAGCTACGCTCACTGGAGCATGAAACAAGGGAAGGGGGTCAAGAGTATGTGGTCAAAGAAGTATTGCGTATTGAGCAAGATAAAGCCCAAGCTGATGAAGTCCTAAAATTAAGAGAGGAGCTAGAAGAACTGAGAAGACAGAAAGGAACCCGAGAAACTGAGGTCATTCTCTTACAGCAGCGAATTGCTGCCCTGTCTGAGGAGAAGAACAAAGAGCAGGAGACAATCACAGAGAAGGAAGTAGTGAAACTACAGAATGACCCCCAACTAGAGACAGAATATAGGCTATTACAGGAGCAGCAACAAAAAGAGAGTGCCCAAAGGGAAAAGCAAGAAGAAGAGCTCAGTTTCCTGCAAGACAAGCTCAAGAGACTAGAGAAAGAACGAGCTATGGCTGAAGGAAAAATTACAGTCAAGGAAGTATTAAAAGTGGAAAAAGATGCAGCAATAGAAAGAGAAGTCAATGACCTCAAACGTCAGTATGAAGATGAAGCATCAAAATCTCGCTCTAGTCAGAGAGAAAAGACTGAACTCCTCCGGAAGATCTGGGCCCTAGAAGAGGAAAATTCCAAAGTAGTTGTGCAAGAAAAAGTACGTGAGATTGTCCGACCAGACCCCAAGGCTGAAAGCGAAGTAGCCAATCTCCGTTTGGAACTTGTAGAACAGGAGAGAAAGTACCGAGGTGCAGAGGAGCAGCTAAAGAGCTACCAAAGTGAACTGGAGGCTCTTCGGAAGAGAGGCCCACAGATAGAGGTAAAAGAAGTAACAAAAGAAGTAATTAAGTATAAGACTGACCCAGAGACCGAGAAGGAACTTCAACGACTCAGAGAAGAAATTGTAGACAAAACCAGATTGATTGAAAGATGCGATTTAGAAATCTACCAGCTGAAGCAAGAAATCCAGTCCTTGAAAGATACCAAACCCCAAGTGCAGACCAAAGAAGTAGTTCAAGAGATACTCCAATTCCGTGAAGACCCCAAAACCAAAGAAGAGGTAGAGTCCTTAAGACTGAAATTATCAGAAGAACAGAAAAAACAGGTAGATTTAGACAGAGAAAGGTTATCCCAAGAGGACAAAATCAAACAAAAGGAAGTGGAACTGTCACGGGTGAAAGAAAAAGTAGTTGAGCAAGAAGTTGTAAAATATGAACAAGACCCTGCCATGAGAGCTGAGGTAGATTCCTTCACAGAAAGCATTGACAATGAACTGAGGCAGATTGACAATCTTCGAGGAGAACTTCGAAAATTACAGCGGAGAAGGGCTGAGCTCGAGCATCAGCTAGAAGAGCTGGAGAGAGAACGGCAAGCTCGAAGGGAGGCTGAGCTTGAGGTCCAGCGGCTAAAGCTTCGGCTAGCTGATCTGGAGAAAGAAGAAGGGGAGACCAAAGAAAAGGTGACCCTAAAACAGAAAGTGGTTCTCCAGCAGGACCCCCAGCAGGCAAAGGAACACTCTCTTCTCAAACTCCAACTGGAAGAAGAAAAGCACCGTCGGCAAATATTGGAGAGTGAGCTTGAAGCCCTGAAAAAGAAACTCCTTACCCTTGAGAAGATGGAAGTGAAAGAAAAAGTGGTCTTCTCAGAAAGTGTTCAAGTAGAAAAAGGTGACACAGAACAAGAAATTCAGAAACTGAAGAACAGTTTGGAGGAAGAGAGTCATATCAAAAGGGAGCTAGATGCAGAGGTGAACCGGCTAGAGGCCAAGTTATCTGAACTGGAATTCCATAATTCCAAGTCATCCAAGGAATTGGACTTTTTAAGGGAAGAAAACCACAAACTTCATTTAGAAAAGCAGAATCTACAAATGGAGACCAGAAGGCTGCAATCAGAAATTGAAATGACAACAACACAAACTCAAGATTTAAGAAACATGACTTCAGTGGACTGTGGGGCAAATTTAGACTCTAGACTCTGGTCCCTGGAAAGAGAACTGGATGATCTCAAGAGGATCTCCAGAGATAAAGATAATGAGATTGATGAGTTGCATAAGCGTCTAGGGTCAGTGGCAGTTAAGAGGGAGCAGAGAGAGAACCATTTACGTCGCTCCATTGTGGTTATTGACCCTGATACTGGTAGAGAGCTTTCCCCAGAGGAAGCCCACAGGGCTGGTCTCATTGATTGGAACATGTTTGTGAAGCTCAGAAGCCAGGAGTGTGACTGGGAAGAGATATCAGTCAAAGGACCAAATGGAGAATCTTCTGTTATACATGACAGAAAGTCTGGAAAGAAGTTCTCTATTGAAGATGCCTTAAAGAATGGAAGGCTAACCCCAGCTCAGTATGATCGATATGTTAACAAGGATATGTCCATTCAGGAGCTAGCTGTTTTAGTGTCTGGGCAAAAGTAGACATAAAGCTTCAGTCTTTTCAAGCTGATATCCTTCCTTCTGACCCTCAAAAGCAGGTGATTGGTCTTGTCTCATCAAAGATGATACTGCGTTTCTACCACTCTGCCTCTGACATGCCCTCAGACCCAGTATGTATACATGTCAACATTTTAGTTATACTCTTGCTTGGACAGTTGCTCAGGACAGAGCTAATGTGACTACAAGTGGAAAGGGCAATTGGGTAAGAACGAATGAAACTTGTCCCCAACCATTTAACCTACTGACTTACCTGGAAATATTCCCAGGGAAATCCTACTTTTTGATGAAATGGTTTAATTAGTAAATATGCACTTTTTTCCTCTATTGCTAAACACTCTTCCTTTCAATATATTCTTTTTGGTTTCCCTCTATGACATTCTCCCTTCTCCTTTCTTGGAATAAAAGTATTCCAAAACCGTGGAAGGTTGATTTAATTAAGCCTGGCAAGGCTTTTCTGGTCGAAAATCTTCAGTTGTTATTCTGCTGACAAGAAATACTAGATGTTTGCTAGAAAAGGCAAAAAGAAAAAAAAAAAACAACCAGCAGCAAACAGAAGAAACTTAAGTAGAATTTGATTCAACTGGTATTTTTATCCATCTTATGTCCTTGAAAAATATGCTATGTAAGAGAGTGGTTTGTTACTGTAAAATTAAAATATTTTAATAGTAAAAGATGTTACTATAAACATTGGCAGCAGTGCCTTATGAATCTTGCTTTACCTCATAGCATTTAGGTAAAAAACATGTTGATTATTTACCAAATGAAAATCCAGTTATGTATATCTCATTTATTCTGTATGAAAATGGGAAATGATAGGGAATTTTATTTATAGTATGGAAATAAAAATCTGGTGGCTTGAATTTTGTTTCTCTGATACCCATCTTTTACCTTTTCCTTTTGAGAAAACTTTCCTCCCACTTCCACTTGGATTTCAGCAAAAATGGTTATTCCAAAAGATTAATACCTTGAGAATCATTCACAGGAGGAAAAAAAAACCCACTTAGAAATTCAGTAAAACAGAAAAATGAAAAAGAATGTTTTGGAAACTTTGAAACAATTTATTGAGTTGCTTTATACAAGATTAACAATTTTCCCACCACCCCCAATACCAACAGTCCCTGCACAAAAGCTGCAGCCCCTTTTACACTAAAGAAACTGCCATACCCAGTAAGTGCTCAGAGACTCCCCTCACCAAAGGAAACATCTACAACTCCTACATCCAGGGCACACAGCCTGGGATGTTCCATTTTCCATCCTTTTGCTACAGTGTCAGCCTGTAGCTCTGCCTTGCCATGGCTCTGTTTAATTCATTCACTCGTTCATTACCACAAGTAAAGCATAAACAAGAAAAAGAAATCCCACAGAATCCCCATCAAAGAAACATTTCCCTGAGGCAAGAGGCATCACTAGATTCCTAAAATGAGGGTATTCTGCTCCAGCTACAAACTCAATGGTATGTGGTACAGAGGGAGCACTGGCAGGAAAGCAAAGAGAGGGAGTGGGACTGGTACCTGGGAGAGCTCATGGAAGGGAATTCTGGAGAATTCCATCTGCTCAGAGTCCACTGATAACTGCTCTGTTTTGAGCTCAGCAATACAAATCTCATCTTTGGCTCTTTTGCTACTACCTAGGAGTATTCTGTAAACAAACTGGAAATACAAGTTTCAATTTAAAAAAAATACAATAAAGTGATCTTAAGGAGTCGCTTAGCTTGAATTTGAAAGGTGTCTTGGGTCTGACCAAAGCAAACAAATAAAAGTATGAGCAGAGGCCTACCAGTGCAGCTAACAGAAGGTCTGTTGTTCCTAGATGCAAATTTGGGAAGGCCTACAAGCCTTTCCTAGAACAAAGTATGAGTTATTGATAGTTTGTACACTGTAATTTGAAAACTATAAGAATGAGTCTAAACAAAGGAAACCTGGAAACAACTTAGTGTTTTCACACAATGTGTACAATCATTTCAGTGCCACAGATGATGCTGTTCACACTGAACTTATCTGACTTGTAATTCAGTCTGAGTAGCCAGTTCAAACATATCTTGTAGCACAAATTTCACAGGAATAAGAAAGCACTTTTAAAATTCTTGTGAAACAGATAGTAATTAAGTGTGAACAGGTTGGCAATTTGGGAACTGTTCTTCTAGCTATATGCCCAGTTCTAGCTTGTGCCTAACCATCTGGCCTTTGATTGACTCTCCAAACCTAACTGCATATTACCCTTAAGTTAATGCATAGTCCAATCAATTACCTGGAGAGTCTCCAGGATTTTGAAGCCTGTGTCCATTACATGAACACTAAAGAAGCCTTTTACTGAAGTTCTATGACTGCTGATTTCTAGGAACAAAAAAGTGGAATGTATATCAGTGACTCTGTACTCCTCACGTCTACCCACAGAGATGAAAATTCTGATCAAGAATGGCTTCTGGGCTCTAGAACCCACATAAATGCTGAAAGAACTGGTGCTCTTCCTGGATTTGGAACCAGGCTCTCAGGATCCAAATCACCTTCAAGTCAGGACAGTGCAGTTTTCAATGTGCAATCATGAAAAGCTCAATTAAATATAAACGGATATGTCTTAAATACAGAATTTTTTTTTTAAAAAAAATCTCTTTTCAGGAGCAGATAGAGGGCAAAAATGGATGTGTATTATCTAATTTTGCTCCACCATAAAGGCACTGGAATTATGTCTTCCTATACAGGTGACATGTGAAGAACAGTCCCATCCTATCCAATGCATTTAATGGTAATAATGAAAATTGAGCCAAAAAAATAACTTTGAAAATCCTATTACAATTGTTCCAATGCAATCTACAGAGGTCTTTTCTATAAAGAGCTTCACTATCATGTTCAGGAAGGAAATCCTTTCCCTCCACCTCCCTTTGCACAATGAGCATATCAGGTCATCTCCTTTATATAGTCACAAAGAGACAAAGCTAAATTTTCCCCCATCATGCTCCAGCACAGGTTTTCTTCTTGTTGAGCATACAATTTAAAAATGAGGACACCGTAACTGTCCCAATCCAGAGGCAGTGATCCTACGATAGCTGGAACAAACCACCATCTTGTGGACTATCATGAGGTATGGTTAATTGAATACAGAGGCTCTTGGCAGATTTAACACATAGATTAAAAAATGATCTGCCACCTTAGTGTAGTCATTACACACACATACTCTCATACCCCAAGTCCAGCATGTTCTCCTTTTTAGTATCTGCCACTTCAATCACTGTCAAATGACATGGTTGTGAAGCACAGAGCACCATAAGCATCTCTAAAAGAGCACGAAGCTCCCACTAACTCTGAGGCATGTTAGAAGTGCCAAGAAACTCAGAGCTCACTCTTTCTCCAGCTGCTAGAAGAAACACAGTTGGCAGAAAGAAAGAATACAGTCAATATCCAGTCTTCAAGACCTACTCATTCAGGTTCTGCCTTGTTCTAGATTAGCTTTTCTTCTGCAGATGTCACAATTTCCGCTGTTGCACATTGGTCCCTTTCCCATGAAGCTGAGAAGCATCTAAAGGAGACAAGCAAAAAAGGAAAATTTAGGATATTTGATTTTCAATATGAACAAGTGTAGTGAATAGATCACATAACAAAGTGATTTAATTTTAGCCTTCTAGAACTCAGAGAAATGGAATTTACTTAACAATCCCTATTAGCAGCAGAAGTCATAGTGAATACAGTAGTTGCGAGAACTACCAGAGATATGAAGACAGGTGTTCTTGAAGTACAAAATGCCCAGAAAATGTGACTTTGCCATTCTAATTCTCCAACTTCAACTACACCCACCCCACCCTTAGGATGCTGGGATTCCACAGTGTAGGTATTAAAGCCTAAGGATCTTACTAAATGCAAGGTATGAAACTGAAGTTCTTCTACTTTCAAAGCACTCTTAAGCTCCTGTAAGGATAGAATTATAAAAGGCACTACAAATCATAAGACATTAAGAAAAGTAAAGCAAAAAGTACTAAAGAAAGCAAATATACAAAAATCACAAAGCTAAAACATAAAGATAGTTCTTAGTTTCAAGTCATTAAAGGCTGTCTTTTAACCTTGACATCAGTCTGAAGTGCAGAGGAAGAAAGTCTGCTCTTTATAAAATATGCTAAGTGGAATATGTAGTTCAATAATTCTTGTTCCATTTTAATCTTAGCTTTTCATTTTTTGCCAGTCCTACTGTCCCAACATAGACAAGAAAGCTTCCAATAACTAATCAATTATTTGATTTCTCAGACTGAAATAATTACATTGTTCCCAAAGTAACAGGGATTCCCATGATCCCCTACTCTTTAAGTGTCATTTTTTTTAAGCTTAAGTCAGATACACAATTCCCTAAATCACTCATCTACTAGTAAGACAAATAGCTTGTGCACAAGTCTACTGCTTTTTCACTGTTTCTGATGGAAAAACATGAGATCAACTGAAAAGTTTTTCATTTTGTCTCCATGGAAAAGCCAATCGCATGGTTTTAAAATCAGTCCTCACTAAATATTTGAATGCTAATAAGTCAAGGCTGCTTTCTTCTTTCTATATCTCTACTATAAGGTATACTAAAGAACCTACACCAAACGAGGATCAGAATTAAGTAGGAGCTGATGACAAGTATAAATATTTACTAATCATCTATCTTGCTGTTTCAACCCCTTTTTACCTGTTGTTTGAGAGGAGACAAGCAACGTCAACTGGTGCTTCATCCTTCACATGGGCCACTGTTTCTACTTCCTTTCCAAATACCCTGTGACTGAGTCACTGTCCAAGGTGAAAATCCTCTTCCTCTACCATCACTTCCTGTCATCCCCACTCACATCAGTCCTACCCTTATATCATTCCTTACCTTTCACTGTCTCTTCTGAAAACACTGCTCTATTATTAACATTCTTTTCATCCTATAACTCTTCCTTTCACATTCTTGTTCTTCTTCCACTTATGAAATCTGATTTCTTCAGCAAAGCACTTCACCATCCCCACCTATCTTCTCAAGTACTGAGTATACTTCAAGTACTCTCATGCACCCTACACACTAGGCCAGGAGGAAGAGGAATTAGCATACACTTTGCTCCCAATTACTGCTTCCAGATCATTCCTTTCCAAACATCATTCATCAGCCTCTCCTCCTTTAAGGTTCACTCTATTCATCTATATCATCCAGTTCAGATCTAGTCATCTCCCAGCCTCTAGGTCATTCTTCCTCCTTTTTCAACAATACCCAACTCACTATCTTTTCCATCCTGACAATCACACTAATGTTCTGGGATTTCAATATATAGATGTCAATGTTCCTTCAATGGTTTCACCTACATTATCAACTTCAACTCTTGTAATCTACATCTTCACTCTGCCTCAGCCAGACACAGGTCATACCTTCAATCTCACCACCATCCCTATCTCTAACTGTGCTACCTTCATGATTTTGGATGCTGAAATTTCTTCTCTCTGATCCTAACATCCTGCCCTTCTATATCTGTGCTTCTGCCTTGTTCCTAACCCTTCATCTTTAACATGTTCCCTAGCTCCTCTATTTCTTCCTGCTCTCTCAGTTCCTTATCTCTGTTCTGGCCTTACTTTCTTACCTTCAGTCTTAAGTCTGTGGCTGACTAGTTGACCTATTTGCACTTACTTTCTTTTACCCTCAAATCTCTTGCCCCCTTGGCCAACTGCCATTCATGCCCTGCCAATCCTCTACCCTGGATTACCCCTACTATCTGCTTTCTCCACAACTACTCATATACTAATGGATGCAGCTATAGAAGTCACACAACTCTGCTTACTGGGTCTGCAGCAAATTTGTTGATCTAATATTAACTGGGCCCTCACTGTGACAATTCTTTTTCCCCTCGTCACTGCACTCCCCACTTGGCTACTCTAAATTTTCTCTCCCCTCCTCAAGCTCCCTATACTCTTTCTCACCCCTCAACCCCAGCATAAAACCTTATTTCCTACTTTCATGAATAGAGACTACCATGAGCTCCCTCATCCCCTCCTGCTCTGTGCCTCAAAATTCTTCCACATCTTCCATTCTCTCATCCTTTGCTCCAATCTCTAAAAAAGAAGTAGCCCTTTTCCTTATTGATTAAAACCCAATCAATCTAATTATACCCCTGATTATGGACTGATTGATCCTATCTCCTCTAGATTCTTATGGATATTTCCCCTTTAAATATTTAAATATTCTTTCTCATTTTCAATTTTTCCTTTTTTGTCTTCTTCCCTTATACCTACAAACATGCCCAGGTTTCCTACATCCTTAATTTCACTTGACCCTAGTATCCCCCAAAGCTACTATCCTATGTTCCTTCTTTTCAAAGGCAATCCCCCATAACAAGTTGTCTACACTCATCATATCCTTTTCCACAATGACCATTCATTTCTCAAACCCTTGTAACATGGCTTCTGGTACCTCTAGGCTTCTAAAATTGTTCTTTTCAAGGTTATCCATGTCTCTTAACTAATAAACCTACTGGCCTTTTCTTTGTCTTTATCCTACCACACTTGTTGCTTTTGTAATTGACCACTCACTCTTTCTGAAGTTTCATGATATAGCTTTCTTGGTCCTCTTACCTGTGTGTGAGGCTCCTCAGCCTTCTTTGTTGGATCATCATCCATCTCTGTCTACTTAACATGTATAAATGTCTTAGATGGTTCTGTCCTGGGACCTTTCTTCTCTTTCTTCATTCTCTTTTGATCTCAACAGCTCCCAAGATGACAAATCTTTATACCTAACCCTAATCTCTCTCCTGAATTCATAAATCACAAATTGACTGCCTGACACTTCCACCTGGATGTCCCGTCGGCATCTCCAAATTAATATATTTACTATGGAAATCAGCTCCCCCCTCCTAAGCTGGAATCTTTTCCAAACATCCTATTTGTGTTGCAGATACCACCATCCTCCCAGTAATCCAGATTCACAACCTTGGAGTCATCCTTGATTGTTCTCTCTCCTTCATATCTCATAACCCAATCTGTTGCCAAGTAGGGTCAATCCTGCTATGTGAGAGAGGCCTTCATCACTTTTCACCTGCACTACTGCAATAGCCTTCTAATTGGTTTCTCTGATTCAATTCTTTTATCTTTCCAACTCGGTCTCCACACAGACTAAATCAATAAGTCTAATGATACTTCCTCCTGCTTCCTATTGCCTCTAAGGACAAAATACAAGCTCCTCAGCCTGATACTTAAAATCCTCCAAAATACAACTCCTATCTTTTCAAATTTATTTCATATTAGTCTCCTTCACCACACTCTATGTTCGAGCCAAATTGGCTGTTCTCCAGAATCAACATTACATCTTCTTTCTCCATGCCTATTGTATATGATGTCACCTTTGCTTGAAATGTACTCAATCTCTGCCTCTGCTCAGAACTTCCAAGCTTCCTCCTCTAAGACTCAACTAAGATACTACTTCTTCCAAGAAGCATCTTCCAATCTCCCCAATAGTTTAGTGATTTCCCTTGCCTCAAATTACCTCACAATTACCTCTCTATTTACATTTCAAATCCCTGCAGAACATAAAACTCCCTAAGGGCAGGGGCTGTTTTGTTTTTATATTTGTATCCCCAGTGCTTAGAATACTTCATAATGAATAATGGATTCAAAAGGTAGGGGAGCACACAATGATCGAGTGCTTCAAATTCCACGCTAAGTAAGGATTTTGAACACCTTTACATGGTAGCAATTGTTAATAACCCTGGAGTTATCTTCATCTATCCATTCTCTGTCACTCCCCATATCTAGATTATCAATTTTTATTGATTTACTTCCATAATACTTCTTGTATCCATTCCCTTTTTTCCACCTACATGGCTACCACCCAAGGTCAGGCCTTTATTACCTATACCTGGACTCTGTCCTCTGAATTGGTCCCCCTACCTATTATAAAAGACTTAACAATCTGGTTCCAACCTACCTTTCCAGATTGATTTCCCATTATTCCCTAAATGTTCAACCAAACTGGCCTACTTTTGTTCCCAATATTTTGACCTCTGTGCCTCTGCACAAGCTGCACCCTCATGCCTGGAATGCACTCCCTCTTACCTGCTAGAATTTCTAGCTTCCTGCAAAGTTCATAGCTCAAGCGCCACCTCCTACGTGAGGCTTTCTTGATTCTCTCAATTTATTAAATGTCTTCCCCAAAAAAATTACTTTGGGGTGACTTATTTGTGTGCATATTTTTCCTCCAAAGTGGAATGCAAGCTCCTCACAGAGTAGACTCTATTTTGGTAAATCTAAGAAAGAGCCTATTAAGATTCCCATGCAATTGTCCATGAAGATGGTTATGAGGATCTGTATTAGAATGGTGACAGAACAGAAAGGAGGAATCTATGATAACAGAGACAGAACAGATAGGATATGATAAGTGAATGGATAGGAGAAGGGAGTGAGACGGAAGAGCCAAAGATAATAAAAAGGTTGTGAATATTAGAAAGTAGGTAAACAGTGATAAAGCTGACAGAAATAGTCAAGTCAAAAGAAGGAGCAGGTAAAGCATCAGGGAACAGATGATAAGGTCAGTTTTAACCATGGTGATTTGATATGCTGGTAGAGACGTTTTGCTAGCCTTAGGAGACTTGGGGTCTATAGGTCAAGAAAAGAAGAGAATAATATGCAAGGTACATATGTAGGAGTAACTAGTGTAAGGGTGAAAATTGAAGCAGTAGGCATGAATGAGATGGTCAAGAAAAAGAGCACAGAGAAAGGAGAAAAGGAGGCTAAATATAGAATTTTGGTCAAACCCACCTTAAGGGATCAGGAAGAGGATAAAGAGTCATTAGGAATGTCACCTCTTATTTAACCTAGGCACAGAAAGCTCTTAACAGATGAAGTATAGATGGTATTTGCAGACAGGCCTTAGGAGATTTGCCATGACCTTACTGGCCCCTATGGGGATAGTGCACTGCCTCCCCTTGTGTTCTACTGAAAAAAGCAAAGGAAAAAGTTGAGATGAGTTCCCAGTGCTCCATGGAGCACCTCTACTTTTAACAAAGGCAGCCTTGCCTTTTACTAAAGCCCAAATACTAATGACCATTTCATAAGAAAATGTATAAGATTATTAAACATTTAATCCAAAGTATAAGGCTGAAAGTGCATCAAAAACAAGTATAACCTTCATCAAATTATCTCATGAGGCATTTATAAGGAGAAATAGGAAAAAATTATAAGACCCTTTAATATTTATATTTATATTTATACTCTAGTCACTCTCATCCACAAGGCCAGTAAAATGCTTTTAAAAGAGCTTCTGAAACCCTAGTAATCTTTGAATTAAATAGCAAAGATCAAACCAGTGAAGACAAGGTAAAGACAGTGAGTGTTTTGGCATCAGACAAGGGATGTAAAGGGTGAAGGGTAAGAAATGATTCATGATGCTCATGGTAAACAGACTATCTGACAATTACCTGGCAGACTCTGCGGAATATGGGTAGACAAGGCAGAGTGTGGGAGAGGCGCTGCATGGTGCGGGCTGGAGTGCAAGCCAGCCAGAAGACCTAGAGAGAAAAACAAAGAAAGGAGGGGGAAGAAAAGAACAAACACACACATTGAAGACAGAAAACAGAAAAGTAGCTATAGCTGTCAAGAGAGCCCAGAACAAACCAATGGGCCACTTATGAGTAAGAAACCCAAAATCAGAAATTAGCAAAGCTCTCAAAGTAACATCCCCACAATCACACACCAAATACACAAAACATATGAACACAATAGCAAACTCATTTGTTATAGGCACTGAGTTGCACCTTTTAGACTTCCAAAGTGGAAAGGAGGAGAAATACTTACTGTGACTTAGGCCATGGTGGAAAGTTCCAGGGGCAGGGCCTGTAACAATGGCATCCTTGGAGACTCCTGCTTTGGGAGATGAGTCTGCACTAAAGGAGATCACATGGAGAGGGAAAGTGTGGAGAGGAGATAAAATCCCCAGTGGTGTTGAGTTCAGGCCTCCGGACAGTTTAGAACTGCTGGACTTATAGGATGGTGACAGTACACTTAAGGAAGAGGAGCCGGTTAGCAGCACAGCTCCACTTGTTCCTTTCTGGGAAAGGAATACAGAAGGTGGTCAAAGGTGAGGAAGTTAACAGCAGTTCTCTCTCTCTCTGTTTCTCTCTGTCTCTCTGTCTCTCTCTCTCTCACACACACACACACACACACACACACACAGAGTGACATAAAAAACACATAGACTTCCTATACATGGGAATAAACCCAAATATAAATGATCCCTTCTGTTCCTCAACCCTGATTCCAAAGCCCAGCCACATATACCCCAAACAAGATGCAACAGTCTAATTCAATACATCGTCCCTCACTGTACCTACAGATTGTTTCAATCTATTTAACAGAATTAACACCATATACCATAAATATTTTCCCAGGAAAATTTCACAAACAATTAAATTTTTCTTCCATATGTTTTAGCATAAGAATAACCCATGTAATAAAGAAAAACTGCTGGCTCTTCATATTATGCTGTTCAGAGCCAGAAAACCAAGTTGAGTTTTTTATTAGCAAAGCTAACCTCCCCTCAACTCCCCAAAGGACCTCAAATTACTACCTAAAATCATACCAAGTTTCAGTTCCTTCTTCACAAAAGGATAGGTTTTAGGTAGTCCTTAGAATTGCTGCCACACACAAAAGCAGCCATTGTAACAATACAGCATTACAACAACATCAAAGCATACAGTCTACTCCAGTGGATTTCTGAGGCCAGCTTATTATTACCATGTGACCTTCAACTCAGATACACACTGGCATGACAAGAATTGTTTTTTTAAAAATATACAGAAAAATGTGCTGGACTTTTTGTTCAACTGTAATACTCACTGGCAAGGAGGTAGATGATGTAGCACTACTAACCACAGCTGGCTTAAGGGAAGAGGTCAGTAACTTGGCCACCCCCTGTGTCCCACCACTAGAATCTCCATTTGGGCCACCAGGTGGCGCCACTAAAGTCAGCTTCTGGGAAACTGGAGGTTTCTTCAATGCAGAACTTGGTACTGGCCGGCTGCAAGGCTGGCTAGAGGAGGAAGCTTGTACACCACAGAGTGAGCTCCCAGATGGAGAGCTCTGGACTGAAGATACTCCAGATGAAGAAGTGCTAGAAGAAACCCCATGTTTAGAGATAGAGCCAGCAACAAAGGGAGACTTGTAAGATTGTCCTGAAGAACTGGATGAGTGCTTCCCTGTATAACCCAAAGAAGCTGTGGAGGAGCCAGGGCTCTTATGAGTACTACTTGAGGCTGGGGTGCTACCCGAAGAGGGAGATGCTGAGGAGTGGAAGCTTGGACCTTTGGTCGACGTCTTGACCTGTTGCAGGAGGGATCGCTGGGCCAGAGGGGAAGCAGCCTTTGGGCTCTGGAGCTTATTGACAAATGGAGCTGGGGGTGTGAAGCTTTTCTGCTGCTGATTACTTGAATGAAAAACTTTAACTTGGGGGGTGGGCACCAGAGGTGATGTTTGTGGTCCATGAGATGTCCGTGGCAAATTATGATGCTTAAGTTTAGACTGGTGTGCTTCGGACAAGGTTTTACTGGGGGAAGCCTGGCAAGAGAGCTCTTTGTAACTAGAATTATCTGTTTTTTTCTCCTGAGAAGACTGCCCCAGTGCCAGTGCCTGTTCAGCCAAGAAATTTAGAGGTGACTGTAGCGAGCTAGCAGGTGATGGAGCAGAAGAATTGGACTTAGGGAAGTTTCTTTTTTCCTCAGAACTTGTTACTTTATCTGTAGGGGTCTTTGGGGGCGCATGAAGAATGAATTCAGGACTCCCACTCGCTCTGCTGTTCAATGCAGCCAGTTCCTTAGACACTGCTTCCAATGAAGAGGTTGGATTATGAATTAAGTCTTCATCCAGTGAGTCCTCCAGGTTGAAAGAAGCAGGATTAGCAATATTGCTGGATGTCTGAGAAGCACCCAGAGATGACAACTCCCTGGCTGGAGCACCAATGCTCATACTCATTCCCTGATGCTGCTCTGAAGGCAAAACAACAGAGCCACTGGATTGTCCTGATGGAACTGAAACCTTCTTATCAAGTTTGGTGGAAGAATCCTTAAAAAACAAACATAAATACTAATAATTAGAAATGATTAAATATCCATTGGAAAAAAGGGGCAATCAACCAGTTGTGCTTCCCTATATGACAAGAAATGAAAAAGAATATAGGCTCCATGCTTTTCTGACATCTGTCTGGGATTTTGTATATTCATGCATGTCCCACTACTATATGGTATGGTGTAATGGACAGAGTGAAATCAAATGGAATTTGTAATCAAGTAGTTGTATAATCCTGGGCTAACAAGTTATTTAACCTCTCTTGACCTGTTTCCTAAACTGTAAAATGGGAATTATAACACTTCTTACTTCACAGGGCTGTTGTAAGGATCAAATGAGAACATACATAAAAGTTTTCCAAAACTTAAAACCATTTATATGTCAGCTATTATTATATTATCTGACCCTGAAAAACAATGGAAAAGCTTACCTACAGATATTTACAATTTTTTCCAAACTTTTCCAAAGTGTGACTCCCCTTAAAATGCCTTGAGGGTAAGGACTGTTTTTGCTTTTCATTGTATCCCCAGTTTTTCACCACTGTTGGGCATATCTTAAGTACTTAATAAGTTAGTAAATGTTTGTGGACTGACTGAATGGCCCAGAAATTATTCTAAATTAACTTTCTCCTTTAGATCTTACATATAGCATGACTAAGTTTGGACTATTATAACATATTGATACAGTGCCTTAATGTTTGCAAAGCATTTCTTCACAATCCTATAATACAATTATTATTATTCCTATTATACACAGAGGAAACTAAGGTTAAATGAAGTGACTTGTGAATGGTCACACTGCTAATTAATAGGTATAAGTGCTAGTATTCCAGCCCAGGCTTCTGACTCTATGTATAATACTCTTTCTCTACACCTCAGTGCCTCTAAAGAGAATCACATATTTTCTTCATAGCCTACATAGCTGAACACTGCCTGGTCTCAGTAAATTGAGAATTGCATATTTCAAAGTATTTTAATTTTAACCTCTTTTACCATATTATTTCTCCATTCTACTACTGTTAACATGATGAATCAATTTTTCCTTGGCCAGTGCAATTCCTAGGTATACAGACACAGAACAAGAACACCAGAATAACATTTATATATGTCTTTTAACTCTTCAAAGGACTTTCAAATCTGTTATCTTATTTGATCTTTGAAAAGCCCTGTGAGATAAGTAGGGCAGGTATTACTATACATATTTTACAAATGGGGAAACTGAGACCCAGTGAAAATAAGGGAATTCCCTTAAGTGTCTTGACTCCCACTCTCAGGCACTTTTCATTGAATTATGCTGCCTTTCAATACAATATCAAGAGGTATACGTAAACATTCATCACCTTGAAGTACCACCTTTTTGAATCACAATATCACTCAACATATGAGCCTGGTTAGATGGAGATAAGGACATAAAGAATATCACATAGTAGGAACTCACCTTCACTTTGACCTTGGCAGCAGTCATGACTTTCTTCTTGGCCCTATTCAAAAACATTAACACAAAAAAGGTTCAAAGAATAGCTACAGGAAGCAACTAAAAGTAATCCAAGGGGTGAAAACATCCAACACTTACAGGATTGATGTCAGATGTCCATGTCCTCTCCTACTCTCCTTAAACAGAGTCCTGAAACAGAGAAATGGCAATAAACTATCTGGTCGGGCACAGCTATGTCTGCATGAAACTTTAAGAATTTAAGTAGACTAAGAGCAGGGACCATATGTCTCCTATTTCTTTTTTATCTTCCCACAGTGGTTAGCTAGCTTGCTACTTCACACAGAGTGTATGTTCAATAAATTTTAAATGATCAGTTGGATTGGTCTCAGATAAGAGATACGGGATAATTGCAGTTATGCCAGTTAAGTCAGCCCTGTGTGAAAGACAGCTGTTGAGTGGACCCCAATTCTTCAATGTTCTTTTTCTGTAGGCAGCACCCCTTTTCTGTTAGTCTACCTTTTCCCTTTCAAAGATAAAATCAACAGCTATCCACATTATGCCTTTTCCTGAAAAATCTCTATAGACATTAATTCAATAATCTTTCCTATAAGGAAAGAATACAATTTTCATATTACGGACAGGCTCAATATACTTCCCAATTTATTTCTTGAATCAGGGCCACACAAGGACTATAATCCTGTCATAGAGAATGCTATGTATGCTCCCGCTACCAGCTTGCACATTATACCTTTCCATATCCTATTAAGACATACTACACACACAGTATTCAACTTTAGAATTAAGATGGTCTCTTAACTGAAGTAAAAAAACACTTTCTCTAACAGTTAAGCCCATGCCTGGTATTTCTACAGAAGTCTACATGATGCTGAGAATATTAATCAAGATGAATACCTTTCCCAACTGTCTATTCTAAGACACTGCTCAAAAGAGAAGAGGGCAAACCAGGGAGGGAAAGGTAAAACTCACATTCAACCTACCTCAAAATGAAAGAGGATAAAGAATAACAATAACAGACACAAAAGCCCACAACAGATACTTTGCCCTTTCCTAAATAATAAAAAATGAACACCACAGCTAAAAACTATTCTTCATGGTTCAAGCTCCATTCATGCCACACCTCATCAGAAAATCTTGATATTGCAGGCTGTTCATTGTCCCTCACCTGGCCTGCATCCAGCCCTTGGGCCAGAGGGGTTTGACTTCAGCATCCAGAAAAGCTTTCACATAATCTTCCCAGGACTGAGCCTTACTCCTCTCCAAATCATAGCCATCCAGTTTCATCTTCACCACATGGCAGAGCAACTCCCTGAAGAGGGGGCAGAAATCAGACTTCAGATCAGGCTACAAAAAAAAAATGTTTCTTCGATGTTTCAAATACTTGCTCTCAGTAGCACTGATGAGGGTGAATGATCCTAACCCGTCAGCTGCCAATAGGAATATGGACTTAGATAACTGCTCCACAAACCCTTCAACTGATCCAAAGTCTGGGCACACCTGATTTCATCATTCCACTGGAATTTCTTCCGGGGTCCCATGATGCGTTTACCCCCTTTTTCTTCATCTTCCTCCTCATCAGAACAAATACGTTCTCTCTGGTCCTTGTCTTTCTCTTCCTCCAGCATCCTACAGGATGAATGGAACTGTTAAGTGGTACCCTAAGGTCACCACAGAAGAACCACCTCCTCCCAAAGCCCCATGATGACTGAGACTACTAGATCATACCACCCAGAAGATAAAGCTGAGGAAGATTCACAGTCCCATACAGAAAACACAAGCAAAAATCCTGAGAAATGGGACGGTGGAGAAAAGAAAGTGACAAAGAGGAGAGCAAGGTAACGCAGACAGAGTGGGGAACACTTACTTAGCAAACTTTGCTTGTGTATGTGCCTGGCACTCTTCCTGGTATTTGGCCATCTGCTCCGGCATTGCCCTGCCAATAGCTTCCTTAAGTTTCTGCAGAGGTTCCTTCAGACGCCCTCCCTGCAGAGAGCATTATATACCACAACTCTAGTTTACTCACTACTTCTTATACTAAAGATACTCCTCAGTCACTGGCAGTGCAGTAACAGATGTGGCACCTTGGCATCCGTAAACACTCAAGTACAGATCTCAAATACGCTCAGATTTGGAGAAAAACTGCCCCAAACACCAGGAGCTAAATCTCAAAAGCAGGGCCACAGTGCTCCACTCCAAGATGACCCACCTGCTCATAGAGATGAAGTTTGCGAGCACGTTTGACCAGAGTATCCTTGCTGCAGGGCAGGAATGAAGCGAGATAGGCATACACCCCAGAACGGATCTGGCTATTCAGCTCCCGAGACTGCACCTCTATGCTGAAGAACAGAACAAAGTGATCAATGGCCTACAACTCACTATGACTTGTCTCATCAAATGACATCCACTGTGGAAAAAAATTCTGAGGAGCCATGAGAAATGATAACTTAACCCAACCCAAATCACCTGACACAACTCAAGAGTCAATGCAACGCACCCTTAGCAATTCTGACAAAAATAGCAACTCCAAAACCTGAGAAGCTTTTCTAATCAGAGTAATTCAAATAAAACAAGTCTACCATTTCAAAAACAGAATAATAAACAAGGGATGGCTAAAAAGACAACACAACAAGGTCTAAGGAAAAAGTATCCTTGATTAGAAAAGTCTTAAATACATAACATTCTACTCCACAGGAGAAAAAGCATATGTTCTAAAAGTTGAAAGTAGTGGCTTGTTTGTTGTCATATGAAAAAACATCATGGCATATTTCAGCAGCTTTCAGATCCAATTTTCAGTTTTACTCAAGACTAGGTGGCATGGAAATCTTTACCCTTGTTATATCTCAGTTTTCCAATCTATATAAAAGAGAAGATACCTATCTTCTTCAACTAAACCCAACAGCATTCTACTCACATGAAGTAAGCCCCCTTTGAAGTACAAAGCCCACTAATTAATGCTAATTCCTAGATAACTTTCCTGAAAATTCCACATCCTCAGAGTGATCGGTATAGGTCGACAATGATCAAGGTCATTTTCTAGCTCATTACAAAACCACAACAAACTCTTCCAAATGAAAAATGACCAATCCTTTTCTGTGCCACAATGAAACTGTGAAAAGGGCTGGGAAGACACCAATTTTCTCTGCGACCGGATGCAAATCAAAACCAAAAACAAATATATTTCTTCATTTAAAAGAAAAAAATTTAATCTAGAGAATATAATGTTGATGATCCAAAAGTCAACTCCTACATGACACCCAGAACTGGCTTAGAGAACAAAAAGAGTTGATAAGGAAGGTCTTTTCTTTGACAAAGTAGCCAAGAACGATGAAGAGCCCTGGATGGAGAAAGTACTCCTGTAACTTCATCAGGGTGGTATACAGTCTTGTTATTCTTCTGAATTCAATGCCAAGACTCCCAGAGAGGCTTGACAGAAAAAAAAAAAAATGAAAGCATGTCTTCTTCTGATCTCACACACGCCAAGAGACTTAGAGGCTTTTAATCCAGAAAAAAACACCTTCCTTCAGTAGTCTGTGACTACCACATCCACAGTATGCTCCTATAATGAATGCCTTCTATGAGGGATTAGCAAAAAAGAATACATAGTACAGTTCCCTGGAGGCTTAGAAGTCAGCATACAAACACCGCTACTGAACAAAACACCACCAAACCATCCAGTTCTTTTTCACTTTCCCAGTTTAAAAAGCCTTTTCAGGTTTAAATAAATACTTTTGGCCTAAGTATATATTCCTACTCCTGAACCCCCAAGTTTTGCTCCATTCAAACACATACAAATACAAATAAGTAAGGAACCCATACAAATAAATAAAGAATACTCACTCCAGCAGGATGCCATTAATATCCTGGGTGAAGAACCTCTGTTTGCTCTCTCCCTCTGCAGCTCTGGCAGCCTGGTTCATATTAGACAGTAATATCTGTTAGTGTACATACACACACACACACACACACACACACACACACACACAAGAGCACAAGAGCAAGGAGTCTTTAAAGAATAACATACAAGAGCACCAACAAGCTTCAATAATAAAATTCTTTACTCTATTCTATCCTAGGTTCAAAAAAACAAAGTACACTTATGACCAACACTCCAGAGAAGGTATACCCAAGTTCCTTATAAATGCCTATGCATTACAAAATTATCTTTACACTTTCCAGGACTTAGGTAAACTAGCCACACAAAGAAAAACCAAACCAGAAGGGTAGAAATGTGAATGATCCTTAGATTCTAAGTACTGATAAAACTGAAGCCAAGCCAGTATAGTCAACTACAGGAAATTCTCCTTAAACCAATACAGTTCAGAACTGATACCTGTCATTTAACACAGCTACTTAAGAAATGACAAGAAATGTTTATAATAATGACCTTTTAAAGGCCCTAAAGTACTTGGTTTAGTTTTAATGGGGTATACCATGTTAGTGCCAGGCTTAGGGGCAGGAAAACCCGAGTTCAAATCCACCCTCAGACACCAGTTATGTGGCCCTGAGCAAGTCACTTAACCTTGTTTGCCTCAGTTTCCTCATCTCTAAAATGAGATGGAGAAGGAAACAACAAACCACTCCTGTATCTTTGCCAGTAAAACCCCAAAATGGGGTCACAAAGAGTTGGATATGAACAAAAACTAAACAACAAATCATATTATATTCTATTTTTTTAAATCAGTACTCTATACCAAAGGGCAGGTCGATGGAGTACTAGATAGAGTGCTAGGCCCGGAGTCAGGAAGACTCATGTCCTGAGTTCAAATCTGGCCTCAGACACTTAGAAGCTTACACTTACTACTGAAAAACATCTGAATAACAATCTATAGCCAGAACATACTATTCCCAGACAAGGCCATTAAACAGGGATATTTTGCTCTTCTCAAAAACATCACCCAGGACCTCCACGTAATGCACTCCAAATTTGAATGTTTTTGTACACACTTAGATGTCTCTCTCCACAGAATGTAAGTTCCTAAGGGGTGGAGGATACTGTTTCATTTATCCCCAGTGCATCCCCAGTGCCTTGTACATAATAAATACTTAAATGTTTGTTGATTAATTGATGGGGGTAGCACGGTACAGTGGAAAGAGTACTGGATTTGAAGTCAAGAGTACCTAGTTCAAATTCTAGTTATGTCATTTACTACATGTGTGGCCTTCAATAAGTCATTCAAATTCTCAGGTCTGTTTTCAACCAATCAATAAACATTAAGCACCTACTATGTATCAGGCAGTATGCTAAGCGCTGAGGATACAAAGAGGCAAAAGATAGTCCCTGCCCTCAAGAATCTTCCAATCTAATGGAGGAAACAGCATACAAACAAATATATACAAAGTAAGGTAAATACAGGATAAAAAGAAAATAAATAACAGAGCAAAGGCACGAAAATTAAAAGGAGTTGGGGAAGGCTTCCTGTAGAAGGTGGGATTTAAAGGAAGCCAGAGAAGCCAGTAGTCAGAGCAGAAAAAGGAAGATTGTTTCAGGCATGAGGAACAGTCAGAGAAAATGCTCAGAGCTATGAAATAGAGTATCTTGGTGGAACACCAAAGGATACAAGTCGGGGAGAAAGGTTTAAGAAGACTGGAAAGGTTGGAAGGGGTTGCTAAGTTTATAAAGAGCTCTGAATTCCAAACAGAGCATATTATATTTGATCCTGGAGGTGATAATGAGCCATTGGAGTTTACTGAATGGGGGCAGGGAGCATGTTGTGATATGATCAGACTTGTGTTTTAGGAACATCACTTTAGCAGCTGAATGAAGGATGGATTGGAGTGGGGAGGGAGACTTGAGACAGGTAGACCTACAAGCAAACTATTGCAGTAATCTAGGTGTGAAATAATAAGGTCTGCACCATAGCGGTGACAGTGTCGGAGGAAAGAAGGGGGCATATTTGAGAGATGTTGCAAAGATGAAATCGGTAAGTCTTGGCAACAGACTGGATATGGTGATGAGCAATAGTGAAGAATCCAGGATGACTCTTAGGTTTCAAGGGGCAGAGAGGATGGTGTTGCCCTCTACAGTAATAGGGAAAGTAAAGGAGTGGAGGGTTGGGGAAGGAGGAGAGATGGAAAGGGAAGATGACGAATTACTTTTTGTACATATCTACTGGACATCTAGCTCTAGATGTCTGAAAGGCAGTTAGAAATTCAACAGCGGAGGTTAGCAGAGACATTGGAGCAGAAAAGGTAGATTTGAGAATCATCAGCATAAAGATGGTAATTAATGGGAGCTGATAAAATCACTAAGTGAAGTAATATAGAGGGAGAAGAGAGTCCAGGAAAGAATTCTGAGGGACACCAATGGTTACAGGGTGTGATCTGGAAGAAGATCCAGCAAAGAATACAGAGAAAGTGTCAGGTAGGAGGAGAACCAGGGAGAGTAGTGTTGGGAAAACCTAGAGAGAAGAGTATCAAGGAGGGAGTGATCAACAGCGTCAAAAGCTATAAAGAAGTCAAGGAGAATGAGGACAGAGAAAAGGCCATTGAATTTGGCAACTAAGAAATTACTATTAACTTTGGAGAGAACAGTTTCAGTGGAATGATGAGGCGAGGAGCTGGATTGTAAGGGGTTAAGAAAGGAGACAAAGGGAAGGCACATATTGTAGAATGCCTTTTTGACAAGTTTAGCTAAAAAGGGCAGAAGAAATATAGGATGATAGGGATGGAAGTATCAAGACTTACTTTTGATTTTCAGGAAAAACATGGGCATATTTGTAGGGAATAGGAAATGAGCTAGCAAGGAGGGAAGGTAAATGATAAAGGTGATGACAGAGACAGCAATCTACTGGAGAAGACTGGATAATACCATCCAGTCCATTCCACCCGAATAAGTAAAGGGTACCTTAGGAAGGAGTAAGGCCACTTCATCATGTGAGGCAAGAGTAAAGGAGAAGAGAGTAGCTGGAGATGAGGAAGAGGGGAGAAGTTCACAGTGAATGGCCTTAATTTTTTCTGTAAAATATGGAGTAAGGTTCTCAGCTGAGAGAGTGAGGGGAGGGGAGGCATAGGAGATTTAAAGAGAGATGAAAAGGTTTAGAACTGTGGAGAGTAGGATAGTGAGTTCACAAGGGAAGTATAGTAGGACTGCCTAGAAAAGGTGAGAGGCCTAGTTTTCATATTTGGGAAGTAAGGAGGTTCAATTAGATGATCACTAAGATCCCTTACAGTTCTGAATCTATAAGGCTACAACCTGGACAGTGAAGGTATAAACCAGGAAAACCTACAGCTGCAAAGATAAATACATAAGTATTGCCTTTCTGAGGCCATCAAAAAAAGGAAAAAAAACTTTCAGAAATAACCCTGCAAGACCAAAGCACACTATTTTTCACTTTCTGTATTTTTTCATGGGTTTTTTTTTTCCTTTAGGTCTGTGTCTTCTTTCACAATATGACTAATACAGTAATATGTTTTGCATGATTGAACATGTATAACCTATATCAAATTGCTTACTGTCTCAGGGAGGGAAAAGGTGAGTGAGAAAGAAAATTTGGAACTCCAAATTTTTTTTAAATGAATGTTAAAAATTGTCTTTACATGTAACTGGGTAAAATAAGAGATTTTTTTTTAAAAAAAACTAAATAACACTGCAAGATTTTATACATGGTAATTTTTCACCAAGGGCTGAGACAGTATCGTAGAGAAAAAACTTCTGTTAACTAGGGGATTTATATCAGAGTAGACTGCCATTACCCAATCAGAAAGCACAATAAAGAAACGATTCTTCTAGGGGAGGTCAGAAACATGGGATCCAGAAGCCAAAAGTAGAAAAATGTAATTCCCAAATGCCAGGATTTTTAAGAAAAAGGATTCAGTTACTTGGAGTCAGAAAGACTTGGGTTCAAAGTCTATCTCCTAGACATTTATTTGCTAGTTACATAATGTTGGGTAAGTTACTCAAACTCAGTTTCCTTATCTTTAAAATTGGGCTAATAATTGCATCTACCACACAGAGCAGTTGTGAGGACCAAATGAGAATATATGTAAAGTGCTTTGCAAGTATTATAGCATCTGGACCAGTCCTTCTACAAATGCAGGTCGGCACCTGCTCTTCAATTGGCCTTAGAAAATTGCCTGGAGAACTGAGAGGTTATATGACTTGCCCAAGGTCACACAGACATTAAGTGTGAGTCAGGTAGGACGTGAACACAGGTCTTCTTGATTCCAAGATTAGTTTTCTATATAGTGTGCCATGCTGCCACTCATGTTGATGTTAGTTATTATTATTATTAGCTATTTGACACACTTAATCTGCCATTGTCTTCTGATATCTCCTGCTATCTTGATACTTTTTTCCCACAAAAACTGTAGCTTTAATTTGTAGGAAAAAATTATTCACTCCACATAGTTTAGGTTTATTTCACTAGTTAATAATCAAAAAGCAGCTTTACCATACCATCTTTATGAATGTCTCTCCAAATCTGATTTAACAAGTATTTTCCAACTACCAGTTGGAACTATTATTTCTAATTATACTCGCATTTTTCAGTATCACCCATCTCTCATGAACTTCTAAAGTTGTGTGAAACTTTATGGATTTTGTTTTTACCTTGAGATTTTAATTTCTATCTGTAGTTGATAAATGCTTATATCTACTTTTCATGTGCATTTGAGAGAGGAATTAATTCACAAAAAGCATCACAATTAAGACAGGTTTCTAAGTCTGAACCATCTTTTCTCCACAAGTGTATAAATGGGCAAACCTTCAATAACCTGGGAAAAATAATCAGAATACCCAGACCATGAAAATTTACTCTAACTGTATGAACTTTCTGTAGTTTATATTATTAACGTTAGGAAACACAAGTTTCAACATAGACAGCCATACTTCGAAAAATTTGTAAGCTTTTATAATTAACTCCAAATAACACTTTTTTCTAATGCTTAATTCTATCAATGCTCAAAAAAAAAAGTTTTAATCACTTTATTTTGTTCACTCTCTGTGTTTGGCATTTTTAACATTAATGCTAAACTGAAAAGTCCAATAAGACCTTAGGTCACCCGAAAGTACGAGGGAGAACTGCCAACATACTAAAAACTTTATCAAGACATTACCTGAGAAGACAGCCTGAATTACCCCTAAACCATTGTTTTCTCCTCTAAACATACTAGCAACAATTAATGAGGCTATACCAACAAAGTGGAGCTGATATAGTAAAAATAAACTGAATTAAAAGGCAAGATCATCATCTCAAAATGCCTGGACTCACTAAGATTCACGAATTATATAGAATCAATACAAAGGGTTTCTTTTTCAGCTGTACAGAGTTAATAGCCAAGTTCAGCTACTTCTACATCAACCTCAGGTAGAAATTGAAGGTAAGAAGAATATAATAAAGATTACAAAAATGTGCCATGCCTTTCCTTCAATAGCCTTTGAGCTGTTCAATAAACAAATTTTTTTTTTCTGTAACCTAGTTTTGCTCATTAAATTAAAGCAACTTATTTAATTCTTGCTGCATATTAAGAATTAAGACTATTTCCCATGAACATCAATAACCACCTCAGATTAATATAGTATTTTAATGTTTGCAAAGCACTTTCCTAGAAAAACAGACCTGTAAAGTAGGTGGTGCAATTATTATTGTCCCAATTTTATACATGAAGAAAGAGGTTTAATATAAGTTGCTTGAGGCAGAGACAATTCCACTTTTGTCTCCTTTAGAAATATAGAGTAAATAAGGGGGGAGTAAGTTATTCCCCCTTTACTCTATATTTCAAACAAACTGGCCTACTTGCAGTTTCCCTACAGACATTTCATCTCCATTGCTGTGCCTTTGCTCAGACTATCTCCTGTGCCTAGAACATTTTCCCACTTCAGCTTTACTTCTCAAATGCCTACCTAAAATGTCATCTTTCCTGATTCATTATCTCCCTTCCAGCCTATCTTAAACACTAGAGGCATTTTTTAAAAATTTGATCACATAGCTGTAAGAACTGAAGTAGGAAGTGAACCTCTTATCTATCTATATCTATATCTATCTGTAGATAGACAGATAGATAGATAGCTAGATAGATAGATAGATAGATTGACCAAGCTGCCTTTTTCCTCAGAGCAATGAAGACCAAAATACATCAATCAGATTAGGACCAGTTTATGAATTTTCTTTGGCCAAGTCTAAAAATCTCCCAAAATACCACAGCAAAAGTAAAAGAAGCAAAAGAACTCATAAAATTGTCGATATATTTATAAACAGCAAGCTTCATATGATCAATAGATTAAGGTCAATGCAAAAATGCAATGTTCATTTCAAAATCTGAAATGATATATCATATGGGAAAGGTCTATTAGCTGGGAAGATCATAGAATCATAGTATCTGAAACTGGAAGTGGCTTGCAAACTCTCTCACTTTACAGATGAGAAGAGTCAGGACCCCATCTGTGGACATCAATTTGCCTTATCCAAACCTGATGTCCCAGTTAAAAAAAAAAGAAGTCTCTAATTTTCTAAAATAAGTCTCTTTGACCAGAGGTAGAAAAAAGACTCTGCAATTCCAGATGTTTTTATTTCAGGCTTGCAAAATTAAATGCCATCATATCAAATATAAGTCTCTCCCTTTCACCTCCTCACCATCAGGACACAAACAACTATATTTAACGTACAAAGAGTGCTTTGTAAACCTTAAAGTACCACATGTAAATGTTAGTGATTGTTTTCTTAATGTTGTCACTCTTCATTCTACCTCCAGTACACATTAACAAGAACCAAAAAGTAACCAACAACAAATTAAGACAACTTCATAACCATAAGTTTACCCAATAGCCTTCCCCTTAAAAACAACTGTTCTCTGTACCACCACCCAAGAGCACTTACACATATATAAGCAATATATGCTTCATTTTCCAATTACAACTACCCAAAAGTGTTTCCCAAGAAATATAAAGTAATGGGTATCACTTATCTGATAAGAATATAATTTGCTTATGGAAAAAAAGCAAAAAATTCAAGAATTCAATTTTATTCCTTCTGTGGATACCACTAGTTGATACTGTACAGACTCCATTTACTGAGTTAAAGCCTTTGTGATGAATACAAAAGAATTCTGTTGCAAAAATCTTAGCACAGTAATTCAATATCACGTGACAACATAGTAATTCATTCAGAGTAACTCCCAAAGGAGGCCATGAAATTCTAACTCCAAGATGTCAAATCCTCAGGATAGCCTATTACAAGGCTATCCAATGCAAGGAATAGGAAAGTATGTGAATTCTCATATGATCTGAATGCAAATGTAGGACAATGAAGCCGAAAGCATCAATTTTGGATCATCTCCTTCCAACTAGATTCCATTAAGATATGGTATGACTACCTACCCATAATGACATCATTTATTCTTATCATTAAGTCAATGAAGGATTCTAGCTTCTATTATACAATACTAATAGACATAAGTATTTATATAAAGGTATAATTTAGTACCTTTATACCTTATGTTCAATTTTTCTTTGAAGATGAAGGGATTTTCTTCAACTTAAATATATAGTCTGAAGCTTACGGTGAGTTTGCGGTGAGAATAAACATTGGATATATTACAGTCAAAATGTCTAATGGCTGATGTGTAATTATAACTTCAGTAATGTGTTACTGAACTTAGAAAAATTCACTTTATAGAGGATGTTCTCCCAGTTTCTGGGGAAAAAATAGCAGAAATCTAATGGATGCTAGATTCTTAAAATTGTTTTTATGGTATAATAAAATTAAGCCTCTCAGCATTCTGCCATCTCAAGATGTTAAATTCAGAATGAGGTTGTCTGTGGAAAGGCTATGACAATGTCCATGCACGTTCCCTTGGCATTTTTATACCAATGTACTAAATGTCTATCACTCTTAATAAGCAATTCAAGGTAACGGTGGGATTCATTGAGAGTAAGAATACCTATGTATTTCTCCTCCTTAGGTATTTTCAAATGATCCTGCAGGATAATGCTATAAAATTCAGTGTGGAACACTGCAGACTACCTCATGCCAAAAGGAGTAGAAGCCTAATGTAGAAGGGAGCGGACACCTCGTGGTAAAGAAAGTGACAGAATACATAGATGGAAGGAAAGCAACATGGCAACAAAAATTGGCTTGCAAATTTACCAATACAAAAGGGTCTAGGGATAATTTAAATTGACATTTAAAAGAATTTTAAGACTGCAAGATAAAGCTTATACTGTGCCTCATACCCAAGAATGAAGAAAAATAAATCTAAAAAACAGCTAAAACTGACATCTCACTAGGGTTACTAGAGACACAGTGCTTCCTGTGATGCTGGCATGACCTGAATTATAATTACATTTGTCACCATACCTGAGCCAGCTCCTTGACACGTTTCTCCAGGGACACTGGCAGGCCTTCTGGCAGGGAAGGGGGTTGTCTGAATTCCTGGTCCAATCCTACCCCAAGAGAATCACTTTCATCATCCACATCATGAAATGGACTTCCTTCTGGAGACTCACTGAGGAGCTGTTCTAAGTCCAGATCGGTCAGTGAGTCCATGGCAGTAGCTGCCTGAAGCAGGTCACTGTCAGAAGCAGGGCCAAAGAACGAGAGCAAGGGATCTGGCACGCTCTCCACCTCCCGTGTACTCTGACTTTCGGCAGGTGACACTGTTATCGGCTTATGTTCCTCATCCCTCTTCTTCTGAGCTTCTTTCTCCTTCTGAAATTTCTTTAACATTTCCTTAACACTTAGAGCGCCAGAGTATTTCTTTTTCTTCTTCTCCTTACTGGCATTCAGTGCTGTGAAACTGAAAGCAAAGAAGAAATAGGTTACAATGGGTGCAAAAAACTCCCAAAGGGAAACGCACAGAGGCACTCCACACCTGCTCCCAGACTCAACAGTCTCCACGTGGACCTCACAGCCAAAGTCCACCCTGTTATCCTCCTCCCTCCTCCTGGCAAATGGAGCTCCTTCTTCCTGAGACCAAAGCTTAAAATTTAACACAGGTTAGCAAAACAGTGTCACATAATGCTAATATCCGATGGGTTTTTTTTTTAAACCACTGCCAGGCTGAAATAAAAGGTTGCAAAAGAAATCAAGAGAAAGATTTAAAAGTGGAAAGCTGAAGCAGCAGAGAACAGCAGCAACTGGTGGAGCATCTAGGGGTGAGACTGAGTGAGGAGAAGTAAGCATGACCAGAAAAGAGACAAAGGAAAACAGGAAAGACAGAAACGGAATTGGGCCAAAGACAGAGAACTGCCCAAAGAGAATAAGAAACATTAGCAATCATCTAGAGACAGAGATAGATGCTAACACTGATAGCGTAACAAATACAGCTTTGGATACCTGACCACACAGAGACGGGACAGTATTGAATATGCCCAGAAATGACACTGTGGGGAGGGGTGAGAGAGGATGGGAAGGTCAGTCCCTGCTGCTTCTTCTGATACTGTGTGGAAGAGGGGTAAGTCAGCTCCCAGGTGTCTAGCCCTAACATTTCAAATTTTATCCTATCAAACACAAGCTGCTGCCTCTCACCCGGCTTTGGGAAACTTGGACTTTTTCGATTTCTTCTCCTTGTCATAAGAGTCATCTTTTTTCTTCTTCTTTATCTTCTCACCACCTTCTTTCAACTTCCGCTTCTGAGAATTAAAGACAAGGCACAGTTACACAGCTCCCTAACTCAGGGAGCAAGTGCATTACACAGCACTGGCCTTGCTCCTCCCAGGACACACTCTGAAACCAGCCTCATGTCCTTCATCAACAGTGATTTTTCAGATCAGTCCCTGGACAACAAGATTCTATACCACAAACCCGCAGCAAGTCAACGAAATAATCCCGTTGACAACATCTGCTGGAAAAGCCTGGGACTGAGGCAACAGTGTGGTTTTTCCTTAGCCCTTCAAGAGGAACCCCCTCAGGTTGAAATGAGTGTCCTAAAAGGACAAAATACAAGAAAAGCCTGTATGTATATATTCACCCAAAAAAATCTTTTAAAAATATACATATTAATGTATATATGTAAAGGTAATTTTTTAAAAATATCTTAGGGCTGATAAAAAGAACTGGGTTGACAGCCCTGGGAACTGAAGTCCTCTACATGTCCACAGAACAGATACAGCATGGGTAGTGCAAACTTCCCTAGCTCCACACCTTTTATGAATCTAAGCCCTGCCTCAAAAACAACTACCCTGAGGGATACATCTTCAAGGCCCAATCACTGGTGACTTTGTTCAAATGTCAGCACCAATTTTGACAAGAAAACTTTGTGATATGGACACTTGATTACCAGGAGCTAACAGCTCCAAAGTCCAACTCAGCTCATTTATCATTGAATAGGCATGAGAGATGGACCATCAGTCACTGCCAACCAAGCAGGATCTGAACTAGCAACTATTTACAACCAATTTCCTGAGCCATTAAGAACTCAAATGGTCTTTCTAGAACTTCACATTTCCTTTTGGCAAAGTCAATTCATTTTCTTAGAATTTTACGTAACAAAACATCTCTAAAAAGTGAATTTCTAACCTTAGGAGATTTCTTCTTCTTTTCTTTAATGAAGTCATCCTCAGATTCCGATGCTTGTCTGAACTGCAGTGTTCCCGAGTTAATATAAAATCCTCCATACTTTGTGGTCAGAGAAGCAGGAACAAGCTCATCATACTGGTGAGGGGGAAACCCACAAAATGTTAGCTGTAAGTTATTGGTGAACACATCTCAGGGTTGTGAAGATCCAAGAAAAATTAATGCCAGTCTATCATTCTGAGACAGCATGACAAGATATTCCCCTATGTTCCCCCAAAGGCAGTACTGCTCCTCCTTCGTGAAACTGCTATGTTCTTAGGTCAGAATACCCACTCTGTTCCCATAACCCTGAATTTCTAGGTGTTTATTATTAGCATCTGGAGGGTTCAAGTTCTGTTATCACTTTTGTTGAATACTCACTGCTTCAGAGTTATCGATGAAGGAATCGGATTCATCATACCCATAACCCATGTCAATTAAATCCTGTATTCTGTCTTTCCTGCGTTTTTTTCCACCCTAAAATAAAAGAAGATCATTCATAACAACCTTTCTTCTAAATAGTCTTGTAATTGACTGGTACCACCTTATGTCATGACTAATAACTAAGAATTGCTAAATATTAGTTACCAAAAGAGGTTACAAAATTCTCTTCCTTGAAGATATTTTAAAGCATGACAGATTTTTTTTTTAAATCCACAGAGCAGTTTAAAGGAAAGGAATAAACCAAATAATATCTTCTAGTCCTTGCTAGCTTTAAGATTCTAAATGATTAAAAAATTTCCTTCCTCCTCTAGTTTAGCTATAAAGAATAATTCCCACAAAAAATGTGTATTTTACTAATCATGGATGCACTGGTTTAATATTTTTATTCTCTGCTATACTTGCTTTTCTATATTCATATCATCTTATATCATAAACCCCTAGAGAACCTCTTCTTCCCTCAACAAAGTTAATTTAGCCTAATAGGAGAGACTTACATATTTCTCTTCAAATTTCCGAGCAAGAGCTTCCACCTTATGCCTTTCCTTTTCTTCATCATTGAAAGGGTCCAAGACATCTTTCTTCTGTGGAAAAAAGTTGGACAAATACAGTTCATAGAATTTTCTTTGTAACCTACAGAGTACTGACTACTCAATTAATTAAGAACTACTTTTCCAAAAAGGAATAATAGATTAGATTTTATAATGCTGTTGCCACTCATGCTGGTGATACTGAAAAGAATAATTTCAATTCAACAAGGACTACCCACCCAAAGGGGTACCTACTTTGTGCATGGCATGTATTGGAAAAGAATAACAGACTTCTGGCCTAGATGGCTGCCTGAACTGAGGCAAAGCACCCAGCTTTCACATATCTACTCCAGCAAAAACTCATATATAGTATCAGACTGAAAAATGATCAATAAATCTAATGAGACACTACAGTGACTTCAGCCTCCCCAAAACTGCATAAAAAGTCAGCCAGAAGATCACAGCAAGCAATAAAAGGTCATAACAGACAAGCCAGACTAGGCAAACAAACTAAAAGCCTCCCACAGTGGGATCAGAGCTAGGAAATAGAAATTTGTAGCCTGCATCTGTATCTCGAAGCAAAAAGAACGCGGAGCACTCCCAAAAAAGCCCCAGGAAGGCTGCAAACACACAGCATTGACCTTGGAAACCACAAGAAGCAGCAATGACTAGTATAGTCAAAGCTCCAAGGTCCCTAGCGCTCTGCCTTGAGATGCCATTGTGTGCTCTGAAGATCTCTCTCAAGGATCCTACAGGGACCTAAAGTTTGGAGGTAGAGTTTGGCTCAGAAACTTAGGTGATCCTGGTTGAAACCAAGCAAGATGACGACCTTATCCAAAAGCACAGCAGGGAGAAAAGCCTGGCCTTGGCACAAAGCACCAATTCAAGAACTAAGCCTGAATCAACAAGTAAACCAAAGAAGACACTGACCACTATAATTCAACAGATCCAGAGACAGCTAAAAACACAACCAAGAAGAAAAGAGAAGCTCCTTAACCATACAGGAAAAAATGGATTTTCCACAAGGACTACATGAATACCTAGATTAAACAAGAAATTTAAAAATGAAATAAAAGCTCTAAAGGAAAATTGAAGTAGAAAAACAATTTACTACAGGAGGTCCGAAATTTTACAAAAGTAATGGACTCCCTGAAAATGAGAATGAACTAAACAAAAAAAAAATTAATGACTCCATAAAAAGCAAGAAATATTAAAACAAAAATCAAAAAACTGAAGGGAAAAAAAGGAAGAAAATACTAAGGCTTCTGGTATCAAAAACAACTCACCTGGAAAACAGAATAAGGAGAAGTAATTTAAGAATCACGAGATTCCCTGAAAACCACACACAAAGCCTGAACGTTCTATTTCAAAAAATCATAAACTAAAACAAGACCAGATGAATTAGAACCTGAGGGAAAAGTGAAAACAGGAAGAATCCACAGATTACCTCTTAAAAGAAACCTCAAAAGGAAAGTCCTTGAAATATCACAGTCAAAATCCAGAGCTTCCAGGTCAAAGAAAAAATACTTCAAGCATTCATAAAGGAGATCAAGGACCAAGGAACTACACCTGAGAAAACAATTATTCCAAAAGGTAAACGGTGGGCTTACAACCAAGTATAATTTGTCAGGTAAAGTCAAGTGTAATCCTACAGTGGGGAAAATTGACCTTTAATAGAATAGTGGACTTTCAAGCATACTTAATGAAAAGAACAGAAATGAGTGAGAACTTTTCTATACAAATGCAAGAGTCAAAAGAAACCTAGAAAGGTAAATTTATCTGAGGATGTGAAAGGGGCAATGGGATGAAACAGTGCTAACCTAATAGGAGAAGAAGAAACAAGTGTCAGTTCAGAACCTTCAAAGGCAGTGGCAGAATTCATTAAGAAAAAAAGGACCAGGGCAGCTAGGTGGCACAGTGGATAGAGCACCAGCCCTGAAGTCAGGAGGACCTGAGTTCAAATCCGGCCTCAGACCAAACACTTGACACTTACTAGCTATGTGACCCTGGGCAAGTCATTAACCCCAACTGCCTTTAAAAAAAAAAGAAAAAGAGGATCTGGGAGTGCATTGATTCAATTCAATAGAATAGAATAGAAAAACAGAATAGAGAACAGAATAGAGAAAAAAGGAGTGTAAAAGGAGTATAGTAGTGTAGAAAGGAAGAAGAATGGAGTAGAACTTTTTTTTTTTAACTGGAGTGATAAGAAGAAAAGTATACAAACATGGCAGAAAGGGTAGAGGGAGAAGGCATCAGATGAATCTCACTCTTATCTGAACCAGACAAAGGAGGGCTAAATACCTGTGCACACAAAAACACACAAAGAACTATACCAAACTCAACGTGGAAACAGGCAGGGATAGGGAAGAGGGAAGGCTAGGAGAAATGATAATACTGAGGAAGGAATGGTCACAAACACAAAACTTCCTGAAGCAGAAGTGACTAAAAGGAAAGAAAAGAAAAGAACTGGAAACTAAAGGAGTCCCCATCAACTAGAAATGGCTGAAGAGATTGTCGTATATGAATGTACTAGAAATGCATCATAAGAAATGACAAAGATCACTTCAGATAATCCTGGGAAGAAACAACTGATGCAGAGTGAAATAAGCAGAACCAGAATAATTTATACAATGTCAGCACTGTACGGGGGAAAAAAAAACTTTGAAAAACTTAACTCTAATCAACACACCAACCAACCATCCTCCAGAAGACCTATGATAAAATATGTTACCCACTTCCTGAGATGTGATGGACTCAAGTTGGGAAAGAATTCATAAATTTTTGGACATAACCACTACATGGATTCGTTTGATAATTATTTATTTCAAGGATTTTTTCCCTACTTTTAATTAGGAGAGGGGTAGTAATGGTGATCCACTGCACTCCTCCCCACCAGCAGAAGAGAAAAACAAAAAAGAAGAGAGTCATTGAAACATTTTTTTTAAAGTGCACAGAAAAGCAGAGAAGAAAGTTCAGAAGGAAAAGGACATGCAGGCCAGTTTTGAAAGTAATGAGTTGAATATACATAGTGACTACAACAATATAAGCAGAAAGAACCACCACAAAACTAGCAAAAATTAACATTGTGAAATTATATAAAGAATAAACTTGGCCCCAAAGAAGAGAGATGAAAAGATACCTCCTCTAACTCCTTTGCAGAAATGGCGTCTCTCCTCCTCACCTCCACTCCCACCTGCCCCATACACAGGTGTAGAAGTCTGCACGTGATATCAGATTTTTTTGATATACTGAACAGTTTTACTAAATTCTCTTCTCTTTAGTATAATGACTTCCTGAGTAGGGGGAAGGATAGAGATATCAACAAAAATCTATTTTTAAAAAGATAAAGAATTGAATTTATGATACTCTTTTTCGAAAAAGCAGGTTTGTTTTTTTGGTGAGGAAATCAGGGTTAAGTGACTTGCCCAGGGTCACACAGCTAGTAAGTGTTAAGTGTCTGAGGCTGGATCTGAACAGGTCCTCCTGACTCCCAGGCCAGAGTTCTATTCACTGCGCCACCTAGCTGCACTGAAAAAGCAAGTATTTTAAAACAGATTCACAATTGCACATACAATTCTCTTCTTGTGTTTTGCTTTATATATGTAAATAAGTGGGAGATTTTTTGGTGTTTGTTAAATCAGAATTTTTAAAAGAAAATGGCTAATGGTAAAGCACCTTCAATCAGATTACAGGAATAATTTGTTAGAGCTACTCAGGAATGTTGTATCATCTTTTTAGAAAGGCTACATTTGTACATCTGGTTCTCAGTGCTATTAAATGTCACATCAATCCTCTGATGCATGACATTCTCTACTCTTGGAAGCCTCTTTACTTCTAAGTAGCAGTTAAGACCTATTGTCCTCTCAAGTCGAATTCCTATTTCCATTCCAAACCTAAACCGCAGGCCTATTAGTGAATTTTTTGTTTCTTTGCATCAGATATCTCTTATCAAGGTCTGATATCTAGGATACATAGGAACTTAACACAAATATATAAAACCAAGAACAATTCCTCAACAGATAAGTGGGTAAAGGGTACAAACATTTCTCAAAAGAACTGCAAGCTATTAACATCCACACGAAAAATTTGGTCCAAATCACTAATAATAGAAATCTAAATCAAAACAACTCAGGATTCATTTCACACCTAGCAAACTGGCAAAGATGACACAAGATAGAAATTGTCAATGCTGAATAGGCTTTTGAAATACAGGCACATTAATGTACTGTTTGGTAGAATTGTGAATGGGTGCAACCATTCTAGAAAGCAATTTAGACTTTTTTGGGGAAAAAAAAGATAAAAGTATTCATACAGTTTGACCCAGAGACACCACTGCTCAGCACATAAACCCCAAGGAAGTCAAAGCCAAAACAAAAGGACCCATATATACCACACTTCTTTTGTGATAGCAATAAACAAAGAAGATTCCACTGATTAGGAAATGGATGAACAAATTGTGATACATATATTCAATGGAATATTACTGTGCTATGAGCAACAATAAATGTGAAAAATTCAGATAAACATGAAAAGATTTATATGAACTGATGCAGAGTAACAAACAAAATCAGGAAAACAATCTATACAGGGACAACAATACAAAATGAATAAAAAAATTTTTTTAACACTGTGATTAAATTATAATGACCAAGCTTGAACCTGGAGAAGGAAGAGAAAACATACTTGCTTTCATTCCTTGGAGAGAGACTGTGGGTATGGAACAGTGAATATACTGTCAGACTTGGTATGCTATTTCACTGAACTAATCTTTTTTTAATTAAAAAAAAATTCTTAGTTACAAGGGATGGTAAAGGAATATATATGGAAATTAAGGTGATATAAAAAAATATATCAATAATTTTTTTAAAAAGAAGAAAGAAAATATAGTGCATGTAGGAAATAGCTAAGATAGATAATTTTTGCAAGATTTTATATATTTGATAGGTCTTCTTTTGGATTTCCTACCAAAATCTTCAATGTTTACATGCTCTTGACTTCTGAAGATACTGACATTCTAATATTGTACAAGAGAAGTGAATTATAACACCTTAACAAAGAAAAAATAATATGGTAAGTTGAACATGAACTCCAAACCAAGAAGATTCACTAACTATCAGAAGAACCTCATCATAAAGATTAATCTACAAGGTAGTCCCATAGCATGGGCCCCAAGGATATTATTATACCAAAGGGTTTAGGATATTTCAAGTACTATATCAATTTTAACAAGTATTTAAGAATTATTATGGGAACAAAAATTCCTGAAAGCTGTAATTCTAGAAACACAGAAGATTTATAACTATTCAAGGAAAGACTTATCCAACGTACTTATATGGTTAGAGAAGAGCTAAGATTTTTGCCCTCTCTTCTCTGCCCCCACACCAGGCAGACACTTTTTCCAAATGGAAACCAGAACAGGATGGTGTTCTTGAAGATAAAAAGGGAACTAGTTGTTAGAATTACTACATGCAACACTTTAGGTTTACAAACTATTTTACATATATTATCTCATTTGATACTCAAGATCACCCTGTAAGATAGGTATTAAAGGTCTTACCCCCATTTAACAATCAATCAATCAACAAGCACTGGGAATATGAAGACAAGTCAGTCTTGCACTCAAAGAATTTCCATTCTATTGGGGGAACATATGAACATAGAAAAGCAAATACCAATATATACATGATAATTTGGGAGATGGAGGAGAGGAACTAGCAGCAAGATTGGGAGGAAATCAGAAAGGCCTCATGGAGGAAGTGGCACTACAGCTAAGCTTTGAAGGGAGGTAGTGATTCTAAGAGGTATCTCTGAGATGGGAGTGCACTGTATGCATGGGGAAAGGTTGTGCAAAAGTTTCCAGGTAGGAGACGGAATGTTAAGAATGAAGAAAAGTAGGTCAATTTGGCTGGAATGAGTGCATGAAGGAAATAATAAGTAATAAGTTTAGAAAGGCAAGCTAGAACCAGGTTGCAAAGTACTTTAAATGCTAGAGGAGTTTGTATTTTATCGTAGTGACAACTAGGAACCATCTGAATTCTAAGAAAGAGCAATGACATGGTGAGACGTGCTTTAGGAATGTTGATTTTGCAACTATGTGGAGGACTGGGAAGAGAAGAGACTAAAAACTTGGAAACCAATTAGGAGGCTACTGAAGTAGTCCAGGAGAGACATGATGAAAGCCTTAACAAAAGTGGTGGCTTTGAATGGAGAGAGGAAGACAGATGTGAAATACATTGTGGAGGAAAACTGACAAGCCTCACTACTAGGGGGGATGGGGGGGGCACCAGGTGACAGAGAATGAAGAAATGACGATGCTTCCAAGGTACCAAACATGGCTGACTGGACAGAAAGTGAAACTCTTAAAATGTCTAACAGATAGTTAGTGATGTGGGATGAGGAGAGAGATGAGGTAAAATTGGGAGTCAACTTCACAGAGAAAATAATGGGTCTCAAGTGAGAGAGCACAGAAGAGAGCTCAAGGGGCAGGTAGGTAGCGCAGTGGATAGAGTACTGGCCCTGGAGTCAGGAGGACCTGAGTTCAAATCCAGCCTCAGACCAAACACTTGACACTAGCTGTGTGATCCTGGGCAAGTCACTTAACTCCAATTGCCTAAAACAAAAAACACAAAACACAAAAAAAACAAAAAAAAAAGAAGAGCGCTCAAGACAATTGGGAGAGAAAATATGTATGACAACCCAGACTTTTGCTGAGAAGGGGCCAGACAGGTAGGAGGAGCACCAAGAGTACCATGAAAATACAGATAGGAGAGAGAATCCACAAAGAAGAAAGAGTAGTCACAGTGTCAAATGCTACATGGCAGATAAGAAAGAAGGGGACTGAGAAAAGACCATTAGAATGAACAACTAAAAGATCAATAGCAACTTTAGAAAAAGCAGTTACAAACTGATAATTTGAGGTTGGAAGCTACAATGCAAGAGGTTGAAAAAGGAAAGGAATGAGTGCAAACAGCCTTTTCAAGAAACTGAACTGTAAAAAGGAGAAGAGCTATAAGATGATATTAGAAAACAGATGAAGAAAATGAGCCTTAGAGCAGTCTAAGTAATGTTCACAGTTCACTATTAAGTGTCAGAGACGGGATTTAAACCTGGCTCTCCTGATTCCAAGTCTAGAGCTCTGTCCACTATACCATATTGCTTCAACTTTCACAAGCTCAACATGGAAGAGTTCTTCTGTCCCTATCTCTTCTTTTTCATTTATCTTTAACTAGACAACTTAAGTTAGCCCAAGTCATCTCTCACATTTTTCCTAGAACAACTTGGGACAGTAGTATTCTAGTGTCCTTGACAGACTAAAGTTTGTAGCTTTAGTCCTAATTCAACAAATATGGCAACAAGCCTAGTTCTTATTTTTAACTTGATAATATGATCTTGTACAAAGTTAGAACCACTTTAATTTTATTTTTTTGCCTGGCAGAATTTTGTAAAAACTATATTTGTACCTTTTTGACTCTTTGGAAAGTTCAACAGAATGACATGCTAGCATGAAGTAAGTGTACCTTGTCTCCAACTTGAAGATTTTTCACTTTTCCCCTTGTATTCTTCACTAGCTCTGGGTAGAAGAACTCCGGACAGCGCTTATGATCTGGTTCAAAGAGGGTAAGTGTGATTCGAACAGCTGCTGCAGCGGGTTCAGAATCCTGGTGCTGCTCTGCTCCCCCAATCTCTTCTTTTCGGGGTTTCTTCAGAAATGTAGGATTCAGAGGGCCTGGGAGAGAGGTAAACTGGACCCTGTGGGGCTCAGTCATGGCTACACTCAAGTCTTGGCAGTGGCTACTGCAATGGCTTCTGTCAACATGAAAGAGAAAATCAGGTCAAACCTAGATAACAACCTAAAAAACAGCCTACAATCTCAAAAAAGAAAATTCATAATTCTTACGAAAATTTTTCTTATGAAAAATTAAATTACATTTCTTTGAATTAAATCACTTGAGAAAGTAATCTCCAAAGATGATCTAGGTTATTGCACATACAGACGACACCTCATTACAACAAACAACATTACAAGAAAATCTGCATAACAAGGTCACTAAATCCCCAAAACATCACCCATTTACTCATTTCCAGGAATAATATAACAAAATTCCAGTGCAAAATAGAGTTTGGATAGTCCATAGGAGTTGTTTTAGTTACAATTCTTAAGTGTATATTTCTTTTTATATTTAACTACATTTTAACTCCTCCCCTTTATAAGATTTTATTTCTAAAGTCAGTTTGAGGTTACAGAATATACCACTTAGAAAATAATATCAAACAAAAATGAAACACACCTTTGTCACAAGTGCCGTTCTGAGATATAGCACCTCGAAATGGACCTGATCTCCAGCTGGCTTTCCTCATGATGGGGTGAGACCCATATGCCACAACTTTGTCTGTCCGTTGGGTCTTGGAGCATGCCTACAAACGTGCTGCCCATCTAGCCTCAATGCCCCATTCCCAGAGATGGCGAGTCCTAAGAAAGCCCTTTCAGAAGAAATGCCCTCAAGACACCTGAAACAACTAAAGAGAAAACAGGAAGACTTCCAGTTATCGTTGCAAACTTGCTGTTCCGGACGCAGGCTTTAGCAGCGTGGCTAAGGTGGCTCGAGCGGCACTGATAGCCCCGGGAGGCATGGTGCTCCAAACTAAGCGAGGTGCCGAGGAGCGCTCTGCACAGCCGGACGCAGCCCACGACGGGCTCCTAGGCCAGGGAGTAGGCAGCATCTCCAAGCGCTAGTTACAAGAGAGGTCGCCTCATCCCCAGCCCTAGGGGGAGCAGTGACCCCAGCAGCCTCCCCCGCCCCGGGGCACAGGGGCTGCTACATTGACGTAAGGAGCGCAGGACACCGTCCCCAACCCACCCCAGGCCGGGGACAGCCGAAGGCGCAGGTGCAGACTAAGGACTAGACTCCAGGCCGCACGGAGGGAACAAGTCCAAGGCTCCGTCCGGGAACTCCTGGGGCGAAAGCAGAGGACCGGCCCAGTGATGGGCTGGGGAAAGAACAAGGACTCAGGCTCGGGCTCTAGCCGGACAGTGCAAGCTAGGATAGAGAGGGGACGGCTCCAGGAGCCGCGGGTGGGGTGGGAGCGGGGGATGGGGCGCAACGAGACCAACCGCCGTAACGGACGGAAGGGGGAAAACTGCTGTCCCGGGGCCCTGGGCGGGGGAGGGTTACCGGCGTTGCCGGGGGGGCGGGGCAAGGCGCGCGGCCGGATCTGTCAGCTGTTCGGCTCCGTGCGTCCCCACAGTCGTAGCCGCCCCCGTTACGATCCCGTCCTCTCAGCTACAGCCGTCACGGTTCGGGGGGCGCTCGCTTATCACGCGCCGGAGGCGGGGGAGTGGGGGGGCAGTGAAAAAGGGGGGGAGGGGTAACGGGAAGTCTAGGGGTTCGGCGCGCGGAGGCCCGGCGTTGAGGTCACGTGCCGCCAAGCTACCCAATGCCTTTCGGGGACGCGGTGGCGTCACGGAGCAGCGTGGGAATGACAGCCGGCCCCTGTCACGTGGAAAGAGCCACGCCAATGGGCGGCACCGAGGCGGCCTGAAGTCCCGGCTGCCCGTGCGCTGTGGGTGGTTAAGTCGGTAAGATGGCGACTGTGAGTCTGCGGCTCGGAGACTTGGTATGGTGAGTAGCGGCGGGGCCCCTTCGGGAAGATGGGGAAAGCAGGGAACGTTGGGTCTCTGCCCCAAGCTTCAGACCCCGACCCCAGCCCCGGAGGCTCTGAGCTTTCTGGCTTGTCTCTAGGGGCTGGCAGCGAGGAAGGGAGCTGAGGGACGGAGGCGGCACCGAGGGAGGGGGCGCTGGGGTGGGGAGAGGCACCGGACGGAAGGGGCAGCCCGGCCCTGGGGGGAGGGGGAGTTGCCGGAGACAGAGGGTGGCCTCAATGGATTGCCGCTTCGTTCCGAGGCCCCGCTGCGAAGGCTCTCCCTGGGGCGTCTCCGGGTGCCCGGGTTTGGAAGGGGGAGAGTGCGGCCAGTGGGGCGCTGCCGGCGCCAGCTGGTGCCATGGGGTGAGCTCAGACCGTACGCTGTTCGGGTCACCGTGTCCCAGGGGTCGAGTCGGGACTCTCTGGCAGGGAGATCCAGGTGGCCAAGCCCTGCGGCTCGTTTGGTGGGACAGGTCTTTATCTAGCTGCGCAACGAAGTAACCGGACCGAACCGCAGCGGCGGCGACTCCGCGGGGACCAACCGACTCTGGTGTTGAAACCGGACCGTTGGCTCAGTTCTATGAAGAAATAGTGGGGGGAGGGACTTATCTTGTGCGCTCTGAGCCTGGCAGGGATCGCAGTATGTTCTTATCCTCCCCTCGTGGCCCCTGGACTGCCAGAGAAAAAAAGATTTACTGTTACTGCTACTGGCTTGTATAATTCATTTCTTGATACTAAGAAGGCTTCGTTTGAAACAGTAAAACTGCACTTTGAAAGAGAAGAGGGAAGTCTCGGTGTAGAGAGGATTGCAAGCTTTGTTCTTGGACTTAGAAGGTGTGAACACAGATTTGGGAGCTAAATTATAGGCAAGGTGGGTTGAAGTGGATGGGCAGGCTTTTCGAGTATAAGTAGCTGACTCTTTGCTTTTTCTTTAGGGGGAAGCTGGGCAGGTATCCTCCTTGGCCAGGAAAGGTAAGTGTCTTTATGCTAGAGGAATATTTCAAAAAGTTGTAGGAAAAACTAAATGTATTGCCGAAAGTCCAAGTAATTAACAGTTCTTTTGACTTTGGTGTGGATGAAGCTGTGCCTATCAGAATCTCTTCTTGATTCGGAAAATAAGGGAATCTGTGTCTTTCTATTAAAAAAGTAACTTGGAGGGAGAGGTAAAATTACCCAGGAAACAAAATTCTGACTTTATTTTAGATCTCTGTATTTTTAAGTGTTTGAAAAGACTTAAATCATGAGAGAGAGAAACTAAGATTTGTGAAGTCAAAAGTCAAAATCTTTTCTGTCTAAAGATCTTTGTTTCTAGCAAAATGGCAGAGAGGGGCAGGGAATTATAGTAGACCAAGTGAATATGCAGTCAAGAAAATCTGTATTTGAATGCTGACTGTGCTGCTTATTCTATGTATAACCTTAGACAGGTCACTTGTCTCTGGGCCTCGGTTTCCTTGTCTGAGGAAGTTGAACACTATAATCTGGCTCATTTCCAGTTCTATGATCCTGTTGATTATAGCACCAATTAACCCCTCAAGATTTAGCATCTTAGATGCAATGCTGAAGGGTCTGTCCATATATATTGTTCGGTCCTCTTTTTTTTTTTTTTTAATTTGATACAGGTTAATGAAATATTTGTCAGTTTTTTTTTTAATCTGGAGTCCTTATGAATCCATAGCTCTTAATTGTTTATTTGTCACTTGCTTCTCCCTCTGTACTTTGATCAACTTTCTGGAGGATTCTGACCATGTTTCCAACAACATGTACATGGCTCTTATTGAAATGCCAACTGTTAAATATTACTGGCGTTATTCTGATGTGCTCTAATAATAAAGAAATCTTGCCAAGTAGTTGATATCACTTTTGAAGTAGTTGAACATCTCTGTTACATGATAGTTATCTGTCTATAAACTCTTAGATATTTGGAAGTTTTCATTTATCACAATAGAAAAATAATATATGTAGAAGGGCATGCCTGGGGCAAAGGATATTTTAGTAAAAATTCTCAATAGTGTTTTTCATGTGTTTTTCTCTGGAAAGCTAGAGATACAGGAAAATTTTCTATTGGTAGGCTTTGTAAGCTTCTTGAGAGCAGATATTGCTTTATTTTTTCTTTGTTTTTCCAGTGTTTAGCATTGTGTCTCACATATATGCTTAATAAATATTATTTCAGTTGTCATAACTGAACCTTTTTTTCTCTTTTGTCCTTTAGATTGTAAATCCACCCAAAGACTTGAAGAAACCTCGTGGAAAGAAGTGCTTCTTTGTGAAGTTTTTTGGAACAGAAGATCAGTGAGTAAACCTCAGTTCATTTAATGAAACACTTGCTCTGTTATAAGACTGGGGATACAAAAGTAAAGAAAAACACAGTCCTTGGTCCTGAGGAGTTACAACCTAATAAGAGAGATTGTGACAGGGCTACTGTAATTGATAGAAGATAGAATGTGATAAGGGCAAGGGAAAAATCACTTTGATCTGAGGGAGTGAGAGATGCTTTGTGGAGGAGGTAGTACCTAAGCTGAGCCTTCTTTGAAGGAAGAGATGGATTTTATCCTGTAGGCAATTCTAGATCCACAACTTTTTGAGGAGGCAGTTATATGTGGGCATCATATCTGTGAATTTGGAAGATTAATTTAGCAGCTATAGGAAGGATTAATGTGAGGTAGAAGAGAATTAAGAGAAAATTATAGTTGTCAAGAGAAAATTACAGTAGCAAAGATGAAAGATGATGATGACCTGAACTAAGATAGTAGCAGTTTGATAGGAGAGCTCAAAATACCTGTGAAAGATAGTGTGGAACTGAATTAACAAGACTTGGAAACTAATGAAACATCAGGGATAAGAGGGAGGAAAGAATCAAAGATGGCTCTGAGATTTCAAACCTGCATGGCTAGGAAAAAGATGGTGCCATTAATAAAAATAGAGAAATTGGAAGGAGGAGCAGATTTGGGTGAGAAAGGTTGGCTTCCATTTTGGACATAATGAGGTTGGAGTATGTAGCAGCTAATTGGAAATACAAAACTGGAACTCAGGAAAGTTTATGGCTAGGTATATAAAATTGGGGGTTACTTGCACAGACATGATAATTATAGCCATGGAAGTGGGTGAGATCACCAAGGGAGTCCTCACAAGTGAGTTCTACTTTGTGGACTTTGGAAAGTTACACTTAATCATAGTGTACAACCTGCAACTAAGCAGGCATGCTCTGAAGAAAAGATCACTGGATTCAATCTGATCAAATAAGAATTGATTTGGCTCTTAATGTCCAGCACATTGTACTTAATGCTAGCAGATTGAAAAATGAATAGCCCACAGTACCAATTAGTGAAGAATTTATTATCTATCAATTAGTTCCTAACATCAGTTATTTGTAGCCCATAAAAATGCTATGACTTTCTTCTGTAGAAGAAAGACACTGTTCTTGATAGTGGTCTGGTACAAATTGTAAATAATCTGAGACAGTGCATGGCTGCAGATGTTGATATAGAGAAGGTTGATTACTTTTGAAAAGCTGAGGATGTGAAAAACTACCCTGAAGGTAGTTTATTTCTGTAGAAGCTGTTATTGTGTTCTCCTTTAGTGGCTTTTGATATATTGTTGCTAATGCCCTGGTGTGCATATCATTGAAGGCATGGTTTCTCTGTAAAGTAGTTCATAGAATTATGTAAACTTAGGGTTTTTTTTATTAATTTATTTTGAGTTATCAACAATCACTTCTATAAGCTTTTGAGTTTTAAATTTTTCTCCACCTCCATCCCTAAGACGGCGTGCAATCTGATATAGGCTATACATACACATTCCTATTAAACATATTTTCACATTCGTCATGTTTTAAGGAAGAATTAGAACCAATAGGAGGAACCCCAAGAAAGAGGAAACAAAACAAAACAGAAGAAAAAAAAGAGCAAATAGTATGCTTCAATCTGCGTTCAAACGCCATAGTTCGTTCTTTGGATGTGGATAGCATTTTCCATCATAAAACTTTTGAAGATGTCTTTAGATCCTTGCATTGCTGAGAAGGACTAAGTCTATCAAAGTTAGTCATTGAACAACATGGCTGTTACTGTATACAACGTTCTCTTGGTTCTGCTCACTTCACTCAGCATCAGTCCATACAAGTCTTTCCAGCTTTTTCTGAAGTCCACTGCTCATCATTTCTTAGAGCACAATATAAACTTAGATTTTTAAGGGCTCCTAGAGGCCATCTAGATCAACCCTTTCATTTTACAAATGAGAAACAAATCTACGTAGAGGTTAGTGACTTGCCTAACATCAGATAGTAGAATTGGGATTTGAACCCACGTCCTTTGACTATAAGTCCAAAACTGTTTCCACCATACTAGTTGCCTAGACCTATTCTTTGTTTTGTGAAAACGATGACTAATCTTAAATTCTAATCATTACCAAATAATTGACTAATCTTTTTTAGGCATCAGTAAACCAAAGCCATTAATTTGAAATTTGTTGCCCTGTCCAAGGTCCTGTGACAAACCAGATAAAACAGTAGTATCTACCACCTGCTTTTTCAGTCATTTATTCAGCTTTCTCAGCAGCTTTATCATAGAGTTGTATTATATACCTCAAACAGATATTTTGATGTCTTTGAAGCAGTTTTATTTTTGTTGTGAGTCTTAAAGGAAATAGAACTTTGGGTTATAAAATTATCCACAGCTGTTTTATAGGAGATACATAAGTATCTTCTATATGTACCCATAAGTATGGGTACATAAGTCCTAGAAAACTATATGCAATGTCAAACATAGTTGGTGTATATAATGACACTTAACAAACACTGTTTATTGAGGTAGCAGAGACTTAGATATTGTCAAAGTAGTTTTAAAGATTTACATGTGAATTTTTACAAAATGTATGTAACCTTAAAAGTACATATATACATGCTACACTACCTCCAAAAGTTAGGGATGATTTATCTTACAAATTGACATGAAACAGGCTTATGTTGATATTGTAAAATATTAACTAGCAAGATTTCTTTTTCCTTTAAAAATTTTCAGTTTCAAATTTCTCTTTCTCCACCCCTCCCCCACCCATTGAGAAGGGAAGAAATACAATAGCCATTATATATGTGAAGTCAAAGCAAGATTTCTTAATGACTTAAGAAAAGGTCAAACTCACTGCTTAAAAAAGAGAATTCATTAAATACCTACTATGTGTGTAGTACAGCTTCAAATCCCACCTTAAAAACTTTCTGGCCATGTGGTTATAGATAAACCACTTAATCTGAGTCTTTTTATTGATCTGTAAAGTGGGAATAATATTTAAAATATTTAGCACTACTAACATTATAGGTATATTGTTGCCAAAACTTAAAAGTCCTAAAAGAGTTTGTTGTTGTTTAAGTAACTGCTCAAATATGTTTTGATACTTTGATGGATCTGTTTGATGATCTCAGCGATGTATATATTCTCCTCCAGGAGTGCAAACTGTAGCTCAACCCACGCTTCATCCTGTGTAGATTTTCTCTATGTCCTCCCTTAAACTATCTGCAGGAGTGAAGGGGCTTCCTCTTTACATTGTGTGGGTACCTAGGACCTCCACTGATTATGGCTTTCTTTATACTTTATACTTGACTAGCCTACCACTTTTTTCCAATCATACATTTCTTTTGAGAATAACATCGGTACTTCTCCTTCTCATTTCTTGGTTGTAATATGCTATGCGGCCTTTGCATACCTTTCATTTTTCTATTTCCCTTTAGATGACCTGCAATGTTAATTTTAAGGAGTCTGGTATTCCATGTCCTAGATATAGAACCACATGAAGAATATCCATGCAAAAAGACAGGCCTCCCAAAAAAAAGAAATTTGAGATCGTTAAAAAGCACTGCGCATTTTCCCAAATACAACCTAACCCCTTCTAGTCAAATTCCAGGCCCAGCACATTGTGCATCTACAGTGTCTGTTAGCTCCATCATCCAAGTGTATATCATCCAAGTCTTTGTGATTTTCCAGGCAATAGACTTTCTTCATCCATTTGTTTTTTTCTCTGTGGATAGTTAAACTGAATTCTTATGAAAGATTATAGATCTATTTATGATGCACACAGCACAATGTCTTCTAAGCTGAACTGTTAAAAGAGCACTGGATTTAGAATCAAGAAGACACCTTACCTTTCTGGGCCTCACTTTCCTCATCTATAAAAGGTGGTTTGGACTAGATGGCCCTTTCCAACCCTATATCTATGATTCTCTGATCTGCAAACAGGAGCATATGGAGGACCTCACCAGCGAATCCTTTCATTTGGATTCTGTTGGACATTCTCCGTGATGTTGACAGACGCCTTTAGCACTAATAATCTCCTTGTTTTAAAAAAGCATTGTTGATATTTTCCAGCAAGTTATCTTGGCTATCATCTTTCAGGAAATCTTACATGATTTTGAGATAGCCATGGGAGATGTGTTAAAAAGAAGAGAGTGTAAATCCACATTTTGTTCTACCAAATGCTTTTTTATGTAGTCAAAAAACAATAAGTAAGACTTGTATTCATTACTCAGTTATGTGACTATAAAAGTGAACTGCTGTAAATGATCGTTTGTGAAAACCCACCTATTCCCTTCTCATACATTCAGGAGATCCAGTGTTATATAGGTCATGCCTAACTCAGACCTGTCTAGGGGTTCAAGTTCAGGATTAGAACAAAATGAGGCATTTGTCAAATATCTGGCAGATTAACAAAAGTAAGTGTATAACCATAGCATTGAAAAGCCATTCAGCAAGAATGCAGCATTAATTCATTTGGGCACAATTTCCCTCCCTCTTTGTTGGCCATGCAGGTCAGATTGATCAGAAACCTCAAAGAGGAGATCCTGACTCTTCCTATATAGACTTTTGTGCTTAGGCCACCAGGAAGCTAGGTCAGTGGTTTGAGCCTTAGTCCCTAGGACCAGTTGTGTCTTAGGTACTATTTAATACCTGTCAAAGGAAAACTAGACCAGCCAGCATGATAGGGGCTTAGGAAATAATCCTTTTACTACATCTTCAATACATAATAATGGCTCGTATTTAAATGGCTCCTTAAGGTTAGCAAAGCACTTTATCCACATTATCTCACTTGATTATGAGACCTTTGTTTTAATCATATATCTGTAATGATAATAGATCTCATCTAGAAGAACATAGAATCATCTAGTCCAGTCAGTAAGCTAGCATTTGTTATGCACTTACTATGTTCCAGGAACTATGCTAAGTTCTGGAAATGCACAGGAAAAGTTCCAAATCACTAATAACATGATAAATGCACATCAAGGCAGCCCTGAGGTTTATTTCATCTTATACCCTACAAATTAGAAAAAATGACAAAAAATGACACTAGTCAATATTGGAGGGATTGTGGATTGAGAGACACACTGATACATTATTGGTGGAGCTGTGGAATGGTACAACTTTTTTTTGGAAAGCAGTTTGGAGTTAATGCAAATAAAGTGACTAAAATGTCCATACTCTTTGAAACAGAGACTCCATCACTGGGCTTATATCCCTAAGGAAACTCATCACTAAGAAGAAAGTACCTACATACCCTCAAATATTTATAGCAGCACTTTTTGTGATAGCTAAGAATTAGAAACAGAGTAGATGCCCCATCAGTTAGGGAATAACTAAATAAATTGTGGTACATGAACGTAATGGAATATCACTGTGCTGTAAGAAATGCTGCATGTGATGAAAACACGTTTGGAACAATCTATGTGAAGTGATGCCGAGTGAAGTAAGCAAAGCCAAGAAAATAATATACGCAATAACTACAACAATGTAAATGGAAAGAACAACAACAAAAAGTCAAAAGTAAATATAACCATTATAAAGATAAAGTAGGACTCAAATGTTGTTGTTTGTCCTTCATTCTCGGAGAGGACCATGATATCAGGAAGGTGATGCCATGACTGGGAAGTGAATTGGATTTAAGTGAGGGAGGGCTGTGCAAAGTCACCAGCCTCACTTTCTCCTCAAGAGGCATCTGGATCCAGTGGCACAATGCAGATCAGGATGACTGGAGATGGTGCCTTGAATGAGATGAATGACTGTTCACGTACTGGAGCAATCTCCTGTCAGACTCTTTCTGTCTTTGGGTCTTGACAGTCTTCTTTCCCAGACTTTGTCAAGGTGGGAAGTCCACAGGTGTTGGTGATTATATTTTGGACTTTTTCATTGTATTGATCAGTAGTATTGTTTTTTTTCCCCTCTCTAAAAGTACTGCTTGTTACATGAAATGGCTTTCTGAGAGTAGGTATACTTGGGATAACTATGATACCAATAACTTTATTTTATCTTTTGGTTTGGGGGGTGTAGGTGAGGCAGTTGGGGTTAAGTGACTTGCCCAGGGTCACACAGCTTGAAAGTGTCAAGTGTCTGAGGTTGGATTTGAACTCAGGTCCTCCTGACTCCAGGGCCAGTGCTCTATCCACTGTGGCTCCTAGCTGCCCCAAGAACTTATTTTTTAAAAAGAAATAGTGAATACTATAGCAGTTGAGAGGAAAAAATCAATGAGTCAGAGAAGACCTTTTAGAGAAAGTGGGATTTCAGTTGGTCCCTGAAAGATGGTTACAATATGTATACACAGAAAAGCAAAGACCTTCTAGTCAGGATGGAACAATGTGACTGAAGAGAACAATGTAACTGACAGCTTGGAGTCAAGGCTTAATTTGGGAAAATTGGCAGTTTGTAAAGAGCAGCACTATAAAATAATCTGAGGAAAAGCAACATGGACTTGGCATGCCTTATGAATTCCCTAGAGGAAAAGTACCCATAAAGATTATAGACCCTCCAGTCTGACAGAGTTCTAGACTTGGTAGATCAGTGTGATAGAGATCTTGACTTTAGTAAGATTTTTGTTAATGAGTACATGATCTAATTAGGAAACTACAAGTGAGCATGCCTTTGGCTGGAGAAGAGTGTGCAAAGGATTGTTCGCAAGTTATTCAGGATCAATAGCTGGGGAAAGAGAGACAGAAGTGGCAGAGGTTCACCCAGGACTGGTCTTGAGTATAGAGCTTGAAGTTTTCATACTAAAATTAGGTGATGGAACTGGAATGTGGTTTGTGTCCATTAAGTTTGAAGATTAGGTGTTGGGAGGGGCTATGGTCAGCACTATCTACGATAAAAACAGAATTCAAAGCTATTTTAGTAAATTGGAAAAGTAGCTGGAAACAAACCAAGTCACATAAAGTTCAGATCCCCTCAAAAGCACCTATCCTATCTCCCATTCTCTTCTCCTTTGCTCCAGTCTTGAGGTAAACCTTGTAAGGTCAACCAGTCTGCCTATATCTTTGATCCATCTTCTCCTGGAGACCCCCTTCAATCATCCTGTCTTTAGTTTTCAATTTCTAATGCACTGCAACTCATAACTGAACAAAAGTGGCCATCAGAAGTGGTCATTGAACCTTGATCCAGGACCTTCCATCATGAAGAACCCACTAAATCATGTTTCCCTTATAGACAGCTCTATCAAGATTTTTTTTCTTACATCGAGTTTAAATCTCTGTAATTTACTTACTGCTCCTAGTCCTGCCCTCTGTAACAAAACAGAGTAAGTCTAATCTCTCTTCCACATGACTTATCTTTAGATATTTTAATATAGAGATCATGTTTCCCACTGTACCTCATCTTTTCTTCAAACTGAAACAATCCAGTATGTTCTTTGGTGAAAGTAGAAGGAAATTCTCAATGAAATAAGAACCACAATCAGTAGAACATTTTTCTCAAAGAACACTTCTTCAGTGGGGCTGTAAAACTAACAGCACACACTCGCGTTTTCACCAGTAAAGCAGTTGCCACAACCTCATTGGTAGTAATTTGAGTACTTCTAAAAAATCTCTTTATTTTTCAAATTGATAGCCATTTCATAAAAGTTATTCTCAAAAGAGTAGTATCAAGAAATAATGGACCAGTTTCTCTTTTTCAAAGTGCAGATCATCTAGTAAGATTTTGCTGAAGCCCCAGTTGTCTTTCTCTAATCAGAGCTGACCCTAAGACAGGAAAAATTAAAGTGGCCCAGTGCTTTGGGGGAATCTATGAAAGCAAGGGACAGCAGGTAGTTCATTCAGCTAATACCTAGGTTTAAAAAAAAAGCAACACCTAAGGTTTATGTGTGTAGGGTCAGCAGCACCAAGAAGTGGAAGTGATACTGTAGCCTTTGGTTGCTTGATGATATTATCCCCCACCCCACGAAGTACAAGTTACTTGTTTAAGATAGATCGTCTCAATTTTTTTCCTTTCTGACCTTCATGTTCATTTTAACCAGATTTTACCTTTATTAAACATTTTTGGGTTTTGTAGGATATTTGAGGGAGGGTGAGAGGAGGTAGAGGAGGGGCACGGAAAATTTTATGATTTGCCCAAAGGCACAATAACTAGGAAGAGCCTTACCTCCTGATGTATTCAACTTTCATAAATTGATTCTTCTCAAGGCACAATTTTATTTTTTCTACATGGTCAGTTATTCATTTTTTTCCCTTTTTGCTTCCTTCCCTTTTTGATTGACGTACAATTCCCAGCATTAGTCATGACAACAGAGACTTGAAGATGAAGGCCACTTTCATAAGGTTTTTGGTGGCAGGAGGTATCAAGTTTGTTACTAATGGCCCCACAGAGTCTGACAAAATCTACCCTAGAAAAGCTTAAAATAGTAATTCTCTATCTTAACCAACCCTGTTAATACTTTAGTGCAATGGGAAATAATTCCCCTGATAGATGAGTTAGGCACAATAGCTGGTGTTGTGTAATGTGTCCAGAAGTGACATGGGCGGGGGGGGGAACTCTGGGTCAGTTTGGTGTAGGCAGCACCAAAACTTGTTCAAGCTTGAAAACTTGTTCAAACATTTGGTAAGTTGTAACCTTGAAAAATATTTTAGATTGAAGTAAAATCTACCACACCTGTCCTGTTTGCAAGGTTGGTTTGTTTTTTTTTTAACATGTGTAATAGTTCTTATTTCAAATGGGCTGGAAAAAAAAATCCTTCAATTCTCTTGATGCCTTTATTTCAATGTAGAGCAGTCTTATATCTGTGTGTGTGTGTGTGTGTGTGTGTGTATACATAACTATGTCTTATACTTCAAAGATCTGTGATTTCATTGGTGTCAGCACCAACACAGATCCCAACCGCTTAGTGAAACAATCTTCAAGTTGCCAAGAAATGTGTTACGTTGTTTCCGTCCTCAGACAATGCACTTGCAAGTCTTGCATGGGCCTGTATTTAGCATTTTCAGCCTATTTAGGACATACCAGAGCATGCGCTCATCTGGCATAGTCTTCAGAAACCCAGGGTCACTTCCATAGTACAAATGAGAAATAGTAAAGTTTTTATTATAAGTTTATTTCTGACAAATTTGTTATTCACTTGACGTGTTTCACTGGTGTCCTTTCAGTTGTAGCAGCAATCTTCCTAGTAATCCTCATGAGAAGCGTTTTGGTTTTTATTCTCCCTCCCCTCCAGTGTCAAAAAAGAGCAGATGGGAAAGGAAGTTTTTATAGTCTTTTCATTGAAGAAATTTGAAAATTCCTAATGTAATTATGTTCTGGATTTGGTGTAAAAAGCTTCAGGCTAAATATTGATGGGAAGGAGATTATATTGAACTTAGAAAGGGAGCATCTGCTAGACTTTAGAATATTATTTACTCGTTTTCTGACCAGATACAATTAGAGGGAAAAGACCCATAATTATGCTGTAGCGCTGTTGGTTTGTTGTTGTTTGACCCTACACCTTTTAGAATTGTGTGATCTTTAAAATAGACACAGTTCAGTTTGCCATTTTAATTTACTTTTGGGAGCACTTCTTTCTGCATTTATTTTACAATGGTCTTGCCCTCAAAAACAAATTATACATATAAAGAGAGGCTGAATATCTGTATATTAGTGTTATACTTGCCAGACAATATGGATCAAAAATTTGATTCCTTTTTTCCTATTAGTAACATATTTCATCCTTTTGTCCTATGAAATAGAGAAAATTATATTTTTCTCTTGAACTGAGAGAAGAGCAGCATTTCCATATACAAAACAGAAAAAGAGAATTGCACATGCAGTTGCAAATCTGTACCATACACGGTTTGCGAACTCCAAATATACAGCAAATTCAGACATGTTATTTTCAAAGCTATCCTGCTTTGTGTTTCCTACTGACCTTCATTCTGTTCTCTTCTGTGCATTTTTAAGTGCTTCAATGATACTCTTTTTCCTCTTCTTTTTTAAAAATAAATTTTGGCAACTGTGTCACTATTACTTTTCTCCCTTCCTCCCTCCAATTGAAAGATTTAAAAAAAAGTCTTTGTATCAGATATGCAGAGAATAGTAAAACAAAGCCCTAAATTGCCCATGTTTGAAAATATGTGTCTTATTCATGACCTCCCAAGGAATGAGTAACATATTTCATCTTCAGTGGTCATTGCACTGATCAGTATTCTTACATCTTTTTAGTGTGGTTTGTTTTTTTTTTTACGGTGTTCTTCGTAGTGAATAAGGTGTTGTGTATCAGTTCATACAAGTCTTACCAGGTTTGGCAGAAACCATCCCTTTTGTCCTTTCTTATGGAACATATTCCATTACATTCATATGCCATAATTTGTTCAGTCATTTCCCAGGAATCTTCAAACTGCTCAGTATTATGATCTATAATAGATGGTATCCATTAGTGGCTGTTTAGTTCACTTGACTCACTTAACATTCATTAAACATCTATTAAGTATCTACTCTGTATAGAGTACTGTTATAGGCATGAGGGAAGAGGCAGAAATGGAAGAAGACACCATACCTACTCTCAAGGAGTTTATAATCTAATAAGGAATTATTAGACTCTCCCAAATGATACCCTTCTTGCTAACTTCCCCAATTTTATCCTTCCAATTACTCTTCTTCACAACCTCAGAGTAATTCTATTTCTCTCTCTCTTTCTCCCTCCTTCTCTCCTCTCTCTCTCCTTCTCACCCTCCATGTCCAGTAACTTGCCAAGTCTTACCCCACAACATTTCCCACATTCTTCCCTTTCTCTTCACTCACATAGCCACCACCCTAGTTCAGGCCTTCATCACCTCTCACCGAGACCATCACAGTAGCCTCCCAATTGATATTCTTGCCTCCAAGACTCTTCCGTCTCCAATCCATCCTACACAGCAGCTAAAGCTATATTCCAAAAGCACACTTTGCTGAAGAAGCTTCAGTGGCTCCCTGTTGCCTAAAGAATAAAATACAAACTCCTCTTGCCGTTTAAAGCCTTTCCCAATCTGGTTGCACCCTGTCTTTCCAAACTCTTTTCACATGACTCCCCCTTGTACACTCTGTCTCCTAGCTAAACTGTTTTACTTGCTGTTCTCTGGAACACAATATTCCTTATTTCACATGTCTAGAATACTCTTCCAAACTCTCCCCTACAATTCTTAGCATCTTTATCTCTCTCCAAGTCTCTACACGGGTGCCATGACCTTCAAGTTAACTTTTGCTGATCTCCTGAGTGATTAGTGCTCCCATCCCCAAATTACTTTGTATTTTGTATATATTTTATAATTTACTTAGTTCTGCCCATATTCCACTTCCTCCCCCAGCTGCCCACTGGAATGTAAGCTTCTCAAGAGCAAAGACTTTTATTTTTGTCTTAATAAACTCCCAGTGCCTTCTGTGGTGCGCAGTACAAAGTAGATTCTTGATAAATACTTAGGAATTGAATTAAGGCAATATGATATGTACATGATAGTTGATTGGAGTACTAGCCCATTTGTGTCATTTAGATTTTCTGTGTTTCTTTTCATAGATTATTCTACAACCTCCTAAAAATGATCAGGACAGGAGTAGATGAGTAGACCAGTGAAAATGTACCAGCATTAATGGAAAAGTAGCTCAGAACTATGTCATCATTGGTAGAACACTGGTATCCTCTTTGTATATAAATGGGCATCATTTTTACTACTGTTGTTTATTGCCAACCAGCATTTCTGTAAAGAGAAAACCTTGAGGTGGTTTAGTAACCCAGTTTCTTAATCCTTAACCCACTGTAGGCTGTACTATGAAACTTGTAAATATTTATAGTGAAATTGATATTGAAAAAGAGTATAGGATTTGGAATTTTAAAAAGAAGTACAAGTGGCTAGTCAAAACCGATTCACTGTACTATATAGTGGTTTAGGTCAGGGGTCTGAATACTGATTGGAAATATTCCAGAATCAACCACTAGCTGTTTTTCAAAGTAGAGGTTAAATGTGGAATATTCCCATCTGCTTTCCTACCCTAAAATTATAAGAATTTTTCCTCTTTGAAACCCTCATTTTGTTACTGTCACATTGTTATGCATTCCGAACTTTATTATCAAATATTCTGAATGCTTTAGAATTTCTTTATTTACTAAATGCCTTAAATCACTTTCAAACATAGAATCAGTAGTGTGTGTGTGTGTGTGTGTGTGTGTGTGTGTGTGTGTGTGTGTTTGTATAGTTATAGAAGATATTGCTTTTCTTTAGCTTTATTAACTTTTCTGAATCCAGTTCAACTGGAGAGTTCTTAAATGACACTCATTATTGAAAGACATCTGTCTGGCTCTGTATTCCCAAATTTTAAAACATTATATGGCCATGTTACATGGGTAATATTAGTACTTGATAGTGAGAATGTAAGAACATCTATGATTATGTATTGGTTTATAACTGGGTGGACTTACATAAACATGAAAAATAAACCTCCAATGCCAAGGATGCCAACAAAAAAGAAATATGTAGTATATTTTCAATTTTTTCTTATTTCTTGTTGTTAGGTTGGTGGTGGGGTATGGTTTTATTGATCCCTTTTGGGTTTTTGAAAAATGTCATTACCCAGTTTATTTCACCCCTCTTTCCTCCATTGAACCAATTGTCTCCTTCAAATAGTGTATGCTACATTCTGTTTCAGTCATGAAACGGTCATCTATTTTCTTTCATCAAGATTGGTCATCATTTAATCTGAATTCAGTCCCTTTTAGTGTTGTTTTCATTTACATTATTGTGGCTTTGTATATTTTTCTCCTAGGCCTATTTACTTCATCTGCATCAGTTCATGTATGTCTTCCCCTGTTTTTCTGATTTCCTCATTGGTGATTTCATAAAATGTAATAGTCTTCATTAAATTCTTACACAGTTCAGTCACTAATTCGGTGAGGACACATTTTGTTTCCGGTTTTTTATTACCACAGAAAAAAATGCTGCTACAAATATTTCTGTATATGTGGGATCTTCCTTGCTATCTGACCAACTTGAGGTACCATACCTATTACTGCAGTGGCTGTAAGTAAAAGTTTAGTAACTTTTTTTTACACAATTCCAAATTGATTTTCAAATTAGTTAGATCATTTCATAACTCAACCAGCAGTGTATTACTGTGCCTATTTTCCCATAATCCTCTAACACTTTTCAATAATGGCTAGGATACATATATATGTATATGTGTGTGTATATATATATATATGTATATATTTTTATTACCATATATCATATCAATCTCCATCTCTGTTCAACAACATTAATTGTTTGGAACTATTACCTAAAGGGCTGTAAAAGTGTATGTACCCTTTGAGCTAGCAGTAACACTACTACATCTGTATTCCAAAGAGATTAAAGAAAAAAGGAAAATTTTATATGCATACATACATACATACACACACACAAAAAAATATTTATAGTAGCTCTTTTTGTGGTGGCAAAGAATTGAAAATTGAGGAGATGCCCATCAATTGGGGAATAGCTGAACAAGTTGTGGCATATGATTGTGATGGAGTCCTATTGTGCTATAAGAAATGATGAGCAAGATGATGTCAGAAAAACCTGGAAAGACTTAGATGAACTGATGCAAAGTGAAGTGAGCAGAGAACCAAAAGAACCTTGTACACAGTAACAACAATATTGTACAATAATCAACTGTGAATGACTTAGCTATTCTCAGCAAATACCATGATCCAAAACAGTTCTGAAGGACTTACGATGAAAAATGCTATCCACATCCAGAAAAAGAACTTAAGGAGTGCAGATCAAAGCATACTTTTGTACTTTATTTTCTTCTTTGGGGGCTTTTTTTTTTTTGGTCTGTGTTTTCTTTTGCAACATGGCCCATATGAAAATAAGTTTTGCATGACTTCACATGTATAATCTATATCAAATTACTTGCTTTCTCAAGGGAGAAAAAATAAAGAGAGGGAGAATTTGGAACTCAAAATATTTTTAAATGTTAAAAAAAATTTGCATGTAATTGAGAAAATGTTTTTAAAATTAATTGCCATGTTTCTGAATTGATTCATTGGATGTTTATATTGTGGTGGGTATATTTGGGTTCAGTCTAGGGTTTGGAAAATTGTTTTGTTTGTTAAAAAGTTTGTTGTGATGTTAAAAGTCACATTTCCATTCAAGTTCCTGCTTTAGTCATACTGTAGATTACAATTTTTCAATGTTTTTCTGCTAGTGCTTGGATCAAGGTTGAACAGCTAAAACCATATCATCCCCATAAAGAGGAAATGATCAAGATTAATAAGGGTAAAAGATTTCAGCAGGCTGTGGACGCTGTGGAGGAGTTTCTCAAAAAAGCCAAAAGCAAAGACCAGGTAAGATGCTTTTTGCTTTACTCTTAACGCAGTACCGGCTGGTTATGTATGTGATAATGTTACTGAATCTTAAATCTATTATTTAGCTTGTAGAATCCTGACATAACCTACCCCTTCTGGGCTATCTATCTCCTATATGTGAGATCCATTTTGCCAAGCAATCCAAAAAATCTGTGTCCTTTCTTAAATATTTGTGGCTTTTTTGCAAAGTTCCTTCAGTGAATCAGTAGGCTCTCAGCCTCTTTGAAAATAATACAAATCTACCCTCCGTTTTTACTCTATAATCCTTCAGTCATCCCATAATTCTGCTGAAGAGAAAAATCGGCGTAATTCCAGTGAAGAAAGAAGTAAGCAGAACTCAGGAGATGAGAAACGAAAAGCTGGCCTATCTGAAGGGAAAGTAAGGAAGAATATGGGAGAAGGAAAGAAGAGAGTATCTTCAGCCTCTACAGAAAGAGGCTCCAAATCACCTCTAAAAAGGGCCCAGGAACAGAGTCCCAGAAAACGAGGTCGCCCCCCAAAGGATGAGAAGGTTTGTGTATATCTAAGGTCTCTGAAACCAGTCATATTCTTTTATAAAAAGGTAGAGTTGAGAAAGGTAATTCAAAAATCAGCAAGCTAGAATGTGTTTATGTAATAGACTTATTAAAAAGTTTTGACTGTTTTCCCATCCTTCCAACATGCCACTCCAGTCAGCCTTCCAGTGTACTGATCTCTTAACCATAGTCATCCACATTAGTTGTATACTGCATACCTTAATTCACTCATTAAGCATTTAGAATACTTTCTAAAGTTTGCTGTTTTGTTTTTTTGGGCGAGGCAGTTGGGGTTAAGTGACTTGCCCAGGGTCACACAGCTAGTGAAGCATTGTGTGTCCGATGCCTGATTTGAACTCAAGTCCTCCTGATTCCAGGGCTGGTGCTCTATCCACTTCGCCAACTAGCTGCGCCTCATTAAGCATTTAGTAAGCATCTATTGTGTGTTAAGCTCTGGAGATACAACAGTAAAAAACAAGCAGTCCCTGCCCTTCAGGAGTTTACTTTCTGTTGTCATGAAACAACATATAAACAGATAAGTAAAAAAATACAATGTTGTTTCTAAGTAGGAGGGCCAGAACTAGCAATTTGAAAGTCAGGAAAGGCACTTGAACTGACTCTTGAAAGCCAGGCATTCTAAAAGGCAGAGGCGAGGAGGAAATGTGTTTGAGGCATGGGGACAAATTTATGTGAAGGCAAGGAGGTAGGTGATATGGAATGTTTTGTACAGGAAAAATCAAGTAAGCCAGTTTGTCTAGAATAAAGAGTTCATGAAGGAGAGAAATGTTTGATACACTTGGAAGTATAGGCAGAAACCAGATGGTGAAAGGTTTTAAATGGCAAATGATGGAGTTTATAGTTTGTCCTGGAAACAATTGAAGACTATTAGAGCTTCTTGAGCAGAGAAGTGACGTAGTCATCTATGTGCTTTAGGAATATCAATTTTGTAGCTTGGTGTGTAGAATGGCTCAGAGTGGAGGGAAGAGACTAAAAGGCAAGAAAATTGATTAGGAAATTATTGTAGTATTCCAGATGAGAAGTGCTGAGAGCGTGAACAAGGGTTTATGGCTCAGTACAAATGGAAGAGATGTAGTGGTAGAATCAACAATTGGCAACTGATTGGCTATCAAAGGTGAGGAAGAGTGAGGAGTTGAGGATAATGCTGATGCTTCGAACCTAGATGGCTAGTTTGATCCTTCTAGGCCTACTCCAGCCTGGTTTTGCTCATCTCCTAGCCCTTTCCAATTTCCTCTTGTGGACCGCAACTGGGGGGTCCTACATTCTTAAACTTATATCTAACATTCTTTCCACTTCCTTATGTTAGCTGAAGCCTATCTTTCCCCCTAAAAATAACATATCCTTTTGCAACTCTCACCATCAGAAGTTTCTACTTTGTTGTTCAGTTGTTTCAGTCATATCTGACTCTCTGTGAGCCCTTTTGGGGTTTTCTTGGCAAAGATACTACAGTGGCTTGCCATTTCCTTCTCCAGCTCTTTTTACAGATGAGGATACTGAGGCAAACAGGGTTAAATGAATTGCCCAGAATCACAGAGCTATTCAATGTCTGAGGGCGGATTTGAACTCAGGTCCTCCTGACGCCAAGCTCTATCCATTGAGCCACCTATCTCTGCTACCTATGACATCAGGGCTGGGAGGAGTGTTAGCCACATAATTCCTCAAATCTGGTGACCTCTATCTTATTTCAGCCATGTAATACCATTATTATTTATACCTTTGCCATTACTACCTCATGGAACTACAAAACTCCTAAGATCCTGAATTCTGACCATAGCCTCCTATCCTTTCTCACTTATGCTGAATAGTCTGTCATCCCTTGGCCCCTTCTATTTAATTCCCTATGCATTAGTCAGTACCCAGCTTTAACCAGGTGATCTGCTATCTTAATGTTTGAGCTATACACCTGTAATCGTTTTTCTGTCACAAACACACACCCAGCCTTCCACCATTTTTAAGCCTGTTAATTTTCCCTTGTGAGGTAGTCCCACCACTACCATAAGAGCAAACTGGTTTCACCTATTACAGATTTATGGTACTTAACCTCAGGTGGGCCCTCACGGTTCCCAATATTCCTTCAATTCATCTCTTATTAACTCCCTATTTCATTCCCAAGAGCACTTGTTCCAACCCCTTTCCCTCTCATCAAGCCAGTTTGTGGAAGGCCTTGTGGAACAATTCTGAACTTTACTTGGTAGAGAGAGGGGAAACACTGATTGTTTTTATCAGTGACGTTACCAGATTAGTTATAGAGAATATATAGTTCTATCTGAGTGTTCCACTGGTAAGTCAAACTCAGCATATCCAAAATTAACCTTTGTCATCTTTTCTCTTAAAGATATACTGAAAAGATTGAATCCATCTGAAGGAAGCCATACTAAAATCCTTTTAATTTTCAGAATCTCCTAGCATCATCACTGACTCTTCTTCTGTTTCTCCAGTCACAAAGAGGTATCTTTCTTCCTCAGTAAAATTAATCCCACTTGCTACCTGTGACCTTGATCTCATATTTGCCAGAAACCTTCAGGACCTTGTTTGAATAATAATCCTTACTCTTATATATATTCCATTTTCCCCTCTCTACTGGTTCCTTTCTGTCTGCCTATAACTATGCTCAGGTCTCTCCAAACCCCCCCAAAATTTCATTCTTCTATCCAATTATCCTCCCCTCTCTTTCCTTTTTTTCTGCCAAAATTAGAAAAATTGCTGTAATCAGGTATCTTCCCTATCTCACTGCTCATTCATTGCTCATTTGATTTGTAATTTTGCTTTTACCTCCACGACTCTGCTGAAAAAACTCTCAGAGATTACCCAGGACTTCTCAAATGCCAAATCCTCTGGCCTTTTTTTATTCTCTATTACCTCTGCACATTTGATAGCATTAACTGCTCCCTGTTTCTGGATCTTTTCTTCCTTAACTTTAAAAACAAACCATGTGTTCCTGGTTCTCCTACCTGCTTTTCTCTTCAATTGTTCTTTTTCCTTCAGTGACCCTTCACCCTGTTCTCAACTTCATAGAATGGATATTTCTCTAAAGTTCTTTTCTTGTCCCTCTTCTCTCTACATTCTGTCCCCACTAATTTCATTTACTCATGGCTTTATGTATCAACTCTCAAATATGTATCTCCAACTCTGACCTCTCTTCTACGTTCCAGACCTACATCTCCAACGGCCTATAGAACATCTCTATCTGAATACTGCATTGGTACCTCTTATACTTAGGTTATCTTTCCCTCTAAATATGTTCATCCCTTTCACTTTGTTATTTGTGTCTGTGGAAATTCCATTCATATCCAGTATTTCAGATTACTCAATAAGTATTAAGAACCTACTGTGTGCCAGGCACTGTAGTAGGTGCTAGATGTACAAAGAAGCAGTCTATACTTTTGGAGCTTACATTCTGTCAGGCAAAACAATAGAAAAGATAAATGTGAAAGAATTTCAGGGGACGCTAGTAGCTACAGTCATCAAGAAAGGACTCATAGGAAGGAAGCAGAAAACTGGGAAAGAATTTTTACAACCAGTATCTCTGACAAAGGTCTCATTTCTAAAACATATAGAGAACTGAGTTAAATTTATAAGAATACAATTCCCCAGTTGATAAATAGTCAAAGGATATGAACAGGCAGTTTTCAGATGAAGAAGTTAAAGCTATCTAGTCATGAAAAAATGCTCTGAATCTCTATTGATTAGAGACATGCAAATCAAAACAACTCTGAGGTACCACCTCGTACCTATCAAATTGGCTAACATGACAAAACAGGAAAATGATAAATGCTGTAGAAGATGTGGGAGAATTGGAACACAAATGCATTGTTGGTGGAGTTGTGAACTGATGCAACCATTCTGGAGAGGAATTTAGAACTATGCACAAAGGGCTATAAAATTATGCATGCCCTTTGACCCAACAATAGCACTTCTAGGTCTGTATCCCAAAGAGATCATACAAATGGGAAAAGGACACACATGTACAAAAATATTTATAGCAGCTCTTTTAGTGGTGGCAAAGAATTGGAAATTGAGGGGATACCCATTAGTTGAGAAATGGTCAGACAAGTTGTGGCATATGAATGTAATGGAATACTATTGTGCTGTAAGAAATGATGAGCAGGCAGACTTCAGAAAAACCTGGATTTATATGAACTGATACTGATTGACATGAGCAGAACCAGGAGAACATCGTACACAGTAACAGCCACAATGTGCAATGAATAACTTTAATAGACTCATCTCTTCTTAGCAGTGCCAGGATCTCCAAAGGACTCACAATGGAAAATGCTTTCCACATCTGAAAAAAGAACTGTGGAGTCTGAGTGCAGATCAAAACATGTTTGCTCTCTTTTTTTTTTTCTTTTTTTTTCTTTTTTTTGTTGTTTGTTTCTTCTTTCTTATGGTTTCTCCCATTGGTTCTAATTCTTCTTTACAACATGACTAATGTGAAAATAGGTCCAATATGAATGTATATGTAGAGCCTATATCAGATTGCATGCTGTCTTGGGGTGGGGGGAGGGGAGAGATGGGGAGAAAATTTGGAACTCAATCTTATGGAAGTGAATGTTGAAAACTTAAGTAAATTAAAAAAGAAAACGAAAGAAAGGACTCATAGGAGGCGGCCTTTGAACTGAGCTTCAAAAGGGAGCAAAGGATCCTCAGAGGTGGAAAAGGAAGGCATGCACTCCAGGCATAGGGTACAGCCTGTGCAAAGACACAGAAATGGGAGATGGAATGTAGCAAATGAGAAACAACAGTAAGTTAGACTAGTTTGAAACCTTTTGTTGTTTTTTACTTTCCTCCTCCCTTATATTCAACTTGTCACTAAGTTTTTTTCAGTTCTACTTACCCTGTATCTCTCATATCCTCCTCCCTTCTCAGGGCTCCCACCCTAATACAGGCTCCCATTACTGCCCACTTCTGCTATTACAGATTCCTAAGAAGTCTTCCTTATTTCGTTCTCTTGCTATCCTAACCTCTAAGGCCATTCTTGATAGTCTTACCAAATGAATCTTCTTTATGCACAGGTATGGTCATGACATGACCAAAAATTTTCTGTGGCTCCTGATTGCTTGCTGAGTAAACTTTATCCAGCATTCAGTGCCATCTACAATCTGGCATTAATCCTACTTTTCCAACTTATTTCTCCCCACCAAAAACTCTCCTTCAGCCAACTGAACTACTTTCACCTTGTACTTTCCCCACCTCCATTTCTTTACTCAGGTTAATCCCTATGCCTGGAATGTCCTTCTTCCTAATTCACTCATTTGGTTCCTATCCATCCTTTAGAGTAGGCCTGCACACCATTCAGCCCATGCAGCCTGCCAAGGATTTCAAGTGGCCCTCCAGAAATGTAAAGGATGTAACTATGGCTCAGGTCATCCTCAGGCCCCAAGGCTGTTCTCAGACAGAACTAATAGGGCTCACTGGTCCTTTAAGAAGAAGTGATCATGAGGCCTAATTCCCTTGTGCAGGCCTGCTTTAAAGTCTAAATTATTGCTCTCTCTTCCATGAAGCCTTCCATTCTTCCTCTGTCAGGAATGACTTCTCCTGCAATATTGCCCAGTACTTTTTTTTTTTGCATCTCTTTAATGTAATTTTGTATCAGTATTATCTTATTATTTGACCATGAAGTATGATAATTTCTTCAGCTCAATATAAGAACTCAAATCCTAGTTCTTAATTTGTGGGAATGAGGTTTTAAGCTACTCGATTTGAGAGTAAAGCCCAAACTACTACTTTTGTGGGATGTTATCTTCAGGGATCTTTTTAAAGCCCAGCTTTTATCCTGTCTTTTAATTTGACTAAAGTAAAGTCATTTAGTCCAAAAGCTAGGCCAGTAGTTACTTTCCCCAGCTGGAATGGAACAAATTGGGCTCAAGCCAAATAATTAGTCACAAAAGTACTATAAGGTGTGGGAAATAAGTAGTTGAACTTTTGTGATTCAGTGACTCATTAGAGTCTGGTGTAGACTAATCAACTTGTGAGGTGCAGGTTCTTTGCATTTCTCTGAGAATAAAGATTAGCTTAAAGGATCATAGATTTAGAGCTGGAAGGAAGCTTAGACACCCTGAAGTCCAGCTCCCTCATTTTACAGGTGAGGAATCTGAAGCATAGAGTGTTTAAGGACTTGCCCATGGTCCCTCAACTAGTAAGCGTTTGAGGGAGGATTTGAATTCATAGTATTCTTAACTCCAGTTTCAGTGCTTCCAGTAATTCATGCTGCTCCTAAGGCTTGGCATTAATAACAGTAGAGTCATTTTCTTACAGGTAGGTGAAACAGGATGTCTTTATACAAGCTTTAGTATGAGAGTTCTGGGGAGCAACTCTCTTGTCACTCTTATTTCCTGATAATTTATTGAGGTTTGCAACTCTGGGCACACGCAAAACAAAATAGTATTACCTTTGCTTGAAGGTAGAGTCAAATCAATTGGTGGCAAAAGAGTAGAATAAGGGTCAAGTGACACCTAGGTTCTAGTCCCATTTGTGTTGTTAACAGTATAACTTTATATAGGTTATTTAACCCCTCTGGTTATCCATTTCATCTCTCAGATAAGGTTGATACCTTTACTGCTTGCTCCCAGGATCAAATGACAGAACACTTTAAAAAGTTGAAAAAAATGTTATACACTTAAAAAGTAATCTAACTTTCACATTTAATGACATTTATGTGTTTGCTTAATTGAGCACTTAAAAATATATTTTGTTTCCTGTAGCCTAGAAAAACTTAAATAGATTTTAGAGCTAAAATTATTTTGTCTGCCCTGGGGAAGGTTTGAACCAGCAAGTTTGCAACTCCACTAATCTCATACTTTGCATCAGTCTCAGAATACAGTCTTATCCTAGAGTGAGCTATAGAAAAAATGCTGAGCTTGGAAAGAAAGATATGAGAGAATCTGGTTAGTCAGGTTTTTATAATACCATTATTTTATTTTGAAGTATTAATGTCAAAAATGTAGTAATCTTTTTAAAGGATACTTTTCACTTTTACATGACATTCCTTTCCAACTATATCCCTTCCCCTCTCCTACCCAGTGAACCCTGTTTTCAAACAAAGATTTAAAAAGAAAGAGAAAGGAAGTTTACCAAAATCAACCAATATATGGACTATATCAGACAGAATACTAGATGTTCCACACCCATAGTCCCTCCTCCCCTGCAGTAAAGGGAAGGAACTGTATTTTTTCAGCTTTTCTCCCAGGGCCAAGCTTGGTCATTACAATTATACAGATTAAGCTTTGAGGTTTTGACTCTTATTGTTTTTAAATGTTTTCATTGATATCTTTTTTGTTTTTACATCATGATAGTTTTCCCCAGTATCTCTTCCCCTCCTGGAGAGCCATCCCATGTGAAAAATAGTGAAATAGTGTTTTTAAAGACAAAAGAAAAAAACTCACAAGTGATCAATACTTTGAAAAAGTCTAAAAACATGGGCAAAGTGCAATACGTATGGACCTCCCATCTCCACAAAGGATTGAGTTGGGGTGTGTTTTCATATCTCCTCTTTTGAGTCTTGTCTGATCTTTACTATTTTACTACATTCGCTTTTGATTTTGTGTGTCTGGTCGTTCTTTTTCTTTACATTGTTATAATCATGGCTTATATTGTTTTCTTGGCTCTGCTTGCTTCACTCTGCATCATTTCATGTAGATCTTTCCATACTTCTCTGTATTCATCGCACGATCACTTCTTATAGCATAGTAATGTTCCATTATGTTCATGTGCTGTAATGTGTTTAGCCATTCCCCAATAAACGGGCATCTGCTTTTGTTTCAAGTTTTTTGATATCACAAAAAGTGCTGCTATAAATTATTTATAATAATATATAACTACCTTATATTTGTATATGGGAATTTTCTTGTCAGTGACTTCCTTTGTTGCAGAAACATCTTTTAAAGCTAAACATTACTTTAAATGATTTATAGGTTAAACATGTCGCTGTTTAACTCAAAATAGGTCATAAGATTGTATATTTATAACTAAAAGGGACCTCAAAGATCATCTCAACGAATCCCCTCATTATATTGGTGAAATAACTAAGGCCCATGTAGACTCTGACTTGCCCAACGTCACCCAAGTCAGGACAGGTCGTCTGCAGCCAAATCCCGCATTCTTTCCACTGCATTTGATGCTATTGATTGCTATTGCTATTGATGGTTGATGGTATTTCAGTTCATTGTTCCTTTTTCTTATTACTGTTCTTGTGATATATTGGCAGAAGGATACATTTTACTTTTTTTTAGAAATGAAAGCAAGAAAATTGCAGTTCCTTTTGTCGATGCAAATAATTTGTTCTCTTTTCATAATAGCTCATTATGCTGATTTGTAGTTCACAAAGTGCTTTCCTTTTTAAGAATAGATATTACTCATGTAAAGCCTTTTTCGCCAAATAAAAATCCTTCCTTTAGACATTAAAATAAGTCCACAGCTTCTCTATTGTCTAGCTGTACTGTTTCGGTTGAATCTCATTTGAGTTATAAAGCTTATTGAATTAGGGGTAGATAATGTCTATAATGCAGGTTGTCCCAGCATCTTGCTGATCTGACTTTTCTTCTTTAGGACCTCACAATCCCAGAATCCAGTACAGTGAAAGGAATGGTGGCAGGAACAATGGCTGGGTTTAAATGGCAACCAAGTGTAAGCGAGGTAATAAGCTCTTTCTTTAAATGATTCCAACAATTTCAGAAAAGGTTTCCTATTTCTAATATGCTTTAAAAGAAGGCACTTAGTATTCCTACAGGCACTATCATCTCACACTCCTGGGGGAATAATACAAGACAGAACTCTGTGTTTAAGGAAGTGATTTACTTCCAGAAGACATCATAGAATCATAGAAATGGAAGGAATATTAAGAAATGTGTGCTGTCCTCTGCCTTTTTCAGACAGATGAATGTCTAAGGCTGCAGGTTTCCCACCCTTGGTCTAAACCATTCAGGGCAAGGTATCCTTTAAGAAAAGATTTCCACTATTGCCTGATCCAACTGTGGTATATCTTAATATTTTATTAATCTAAGTGATTTTTAGTACAGATTCATAAATATTCTTAGATTAGATGAGTCCTGGATTATAAACATTCTTTGTTTCTTTTCTTGTGCCATTATTGCATGTGTTTTCTGAGTGTATTATCATTTTTAGAAAGGGGTTGGAATGAACATTCAGAACAGTTCCCAAACAGTTGACAAAGAACAAGTCTCCTAAATGTCTCTTAGGAAAGTCAGGTTAACACAGCATAAGGATGGTGTCTTTCATGGAAGATAAACTGTTGCTTATTTAGTCATTTTCTGATTTCAGCCTGTAAAAGATGGGGACCCACATTTTCATCACTTTCTTCTCAGCCAAACAGAGAAGGTGAGTTGATCTTTAGAATTATTGATTCTGAATCTGTCAGGCACAAGGCTGTGTAAGAGAGGATTAGCAAAAAGGTCAGTCAGTGCTGAATAAAATGTCAAACTAAAGATGTCAGGTTGTAATGCTTCTTAGGAGCTACCCTGTTATCCTATTATTCTCAGGATTCACTTAGGCCGTATGTAATTTTGCCAGAGCAAACTGGTGAGAGATTATTCAGTCAAGCAGTTAAATTGATGTCATGCAGACAAGAATAATGGATTGTTTGAATTGATTTAGCAGTTGTGTACTTGAGTTGATCAGGCAGTTCATTAGAACTGATCTGTGTGTGTAAACCCATGATACTCATAAGGCATATTTTTAGTGACCATTAACCAAGTAAGTTACATGATTACTGTTTACTCCATAGAATCTAGAAAAACCACAAGTTGTATGTGAAATGTATGCAGCTTGCTAAGCCTTTGAGTATTAGTAATGTAGATACTTTGAAGACTTGGAAGGAAAGTTGGTTTTAGTAGGTATTTTCGGAGTATGACTCCAAGTCATAGGGCCTTGTTCTTTATTTTTTATGCTTCCCTTTGTTCTTGGGGCAACAAGTTTATAAATTGGTTCTATGATGAAGGATGAAGTCTGTTTAATAAGTGATTGTTTTTTTCTCTTGTTAGCCAGCTGTCTGTTATCAGGCGATAACAAAGAAGTTAAAAGTATGTGAAGAGGTATGCAGGTTTCTCTCCTTTGAATGTTCATGTTTCAATGGGGATTTGATCATAAGCATTCTAACTTCATGACTTCCTAACTTTTTTCCTTAGGAAACCGGATCCACATCTATCCAAGCAGCAGACAGCACAGCAGTGAATGGCAGCATCACTCCCACGGACAAAAAGTATAACCCCTTATGGGCGTGCTCCCTGTGGCTTTGACCAGGGTAGAATATTTGGGGTTTTGTGGTTATTCTTTAATTAGGAACTGAAACAACTTTATAAGAAAAAACTAATCTGTTTTAATGTTAAACTCTCTAAACTATTTCATAATATCAAATTATTTTCCAATCTTGTTCTTACATTTTCATCTACTTAGCAATTACATAGCTTATTCTGCTTCTTTTTAATACTTTTATCTTGTCATATGTTGACACAGCCCACATCCTTATTTAGAATAACTGTACAAATATATGGGAACCGGGGCAAATAACCTTACCTCTTAGTGTCCTAGATAATTCTCTTAAGACTTGTAACTTGCAAAGAAATTGCTGCCCTTTATTGACGGAAGTTTTTTCACCTTTTTATTTCCTTTGCCAGTGAAATCACAGGTCTCACTCCTATCCATGTTAAGAGGTAGATATAGATATATCTTAAACGTGCTGTAGTTTGCTTAGCCATTCTCCTGTTGTTGAGAATTTGAGTTTTTTCTATTTTTTTTTTTCACTTTTACTAGCGGTGCTATCAACATTTTAGTACAAATTACCTTTTTAAAAAAATGTGAGTTGGGGCTTATTTCCTTGGGATATATATATTCCTGGAAGGGGGTGGGGAAGTTGAATTAATATTCTCAGAATGAATGGATGGTTTTGTGTTTTTAATATATTTCTAAGTTGTAAGCTTGTACCATTTTTACTACCACCAACAATATATACATGTACCTGTTTTCTTAAAGTTCTTTGTATCTTCCCTTTTTTTTTTTTTTTTTGCTAATTTAATAGATGTATTCAGTAAGTACTTATTGATGTATTGTTATGTTTATGAGGGCAGTGTACTGGAGAAGTATAAGATAAATTCTTTGGCTTTATAAGAATGTGTGATCTAGTAGGGGAGATGCCATGCAAAAATAATTAATACCAAACATTCTGTGAATGTTATACAATAAGAAATACAAAATGCTAGAGGAGTTCAGAAAAGGCAGAGATCGCTTTTAGTTGGGGGATCAGGGAAGGTGTGATCTGAATTTAATCTTTAAGGATAGGTGGAAATCTCATAAGTGTAAATATATAATAAGCATTTTCAATTTACATTTTTTATTATTTATGAGGTCAAGTGTTTGCCCATGTGAGGATCTACTGTTTTTCCTCATGTGTTTCTAGTTACCTTTAACCATTTACCAAGTGGAATCTAGCTATTAAATTTATATATATTTATATATTTTGGATAATAAGATTTTATCAGTTTTTTCTGTCCTTTTTTTCTGGAGCAAAGGTTTTAACTTGGAAATTAACATCCCATCCTTTAATATTGAGATTCAGTCAAAACTAAATTACTAAAAAATATTTGATTACATATTGATAGATTAGTCATCAACTGAATCATATTAAGTTCTAGGCGAAACGGTTGCTAAGTATATCCCTAATAAAAATATCAGCAAACCCTGGTTTGAAAAGGAGCATCTAAAGGAATCGGGTGGAAAGCTAAGATGTGAGGAAGATGGTGGTGTCTGGCGCAGAGCTACTTTTACCACTTGTTCCCTGAGTACTGTCCTGGCTCTCCCTCTCTGATTCCTAGGCAGAGGGGAGTGCTTTGGGCATAAAGTTGCTTAGAATCTGATCAGATCATTATTTGAACCTTGGAGTTGGAACTAGTTCTTTGTTTACCGTTTAAGGGGGCATGTGGGTTGTACTTAAAAATATATTTAGCCTAAAATTAAGAGACTTCAGTGAGAATAAATAGTGTTCTGTGCAAGGTGCTTACACTGTTTCCAGTTTGTCTCTCAAGTACCATGTCTTTTACTAGCATATCCTTTACCTTGTTCTTAAAAGAGGAAAAATAGAATATTCATTCTACAACTATTTTTTTATCCACCTAACTTGCTGGTCGTGGAGAGGTTGTGCTCAAGGAATGATAAAAGGTGGAATTGAACAGATGTGGGACTCAAACAGAAACATCTTTGTTATACCGCCATATTCTCATCAAATTGTTTTATCATTTTTAACTGTATAATCAGGAATGCAAGGAAACAGGCACCTTAGTTGTATTGCTGGTAGGTCTTTATATTCTTTATAAAAAGTTAAATTGGTCTGGCAGTATACAACAACTCAGTTGGACCTAGCCCAGTCCCATTGTTGAGAATATATCCCAAGTAGATCACTAAAATAGAAAGATATATAAACCCAAAAATATCTCCTTTATAATGCAGAATACTGGAAATAACTTATACATCCAATGACTGGGGAATGATTGAATAAATTATAGCCTATTAGTGTAACATATTGTTATGAAATGATCAAACATCAAGACAACAAAGTCTCAAAGATGTCTATAAAGTGATAATAAAGGGGGTCAGCAAAATAAGAAAAATATATACATTGATTATAGTCATTTTAAAAGAGATTTTTTGGTATACAGGCAAATTTGGAGGGGGAAACAGTAAATGTATTTTTATTTTGTTAAAATGACCATTTTTAATCAGAATATAACTAGCTTGAATTTTAGAGTTTTATTTGAAGATTTACTACATATTTGGTTTATTTCTTAGTGTTCTTTGAATGTCTTAAGTTTATGGTGATTATTTTAAAAGAATGGAGAGTAGGTAATGGTTCATTCTTTTCAACCGTGAGTGTTAGGCTTAGAAGTTGAAAAAGGAGACACTATAGGCCCTTAAGCAAGGAAGTAAAAGGTGAAAACAGTACTTAAGAAAATATTCTGGCAATTGTATACTGATTGCTCTGAAATGCAAAGAGACTAGAAGCAGAGAGATCTGCTAGGAAGATAACTGTCTTAGTTTAGGTTCACAGTGTAATTGATAATAAGGGTTTGGACTAGGATGGTGGCTGTCTGACTGGAAAGGAAATAATAAATCTGAGAGATTGTAGAGGAATTAGCAAGATGATTATCATTTGGTGATTATCACTTGGAGATTGGTAAGGAGGAGGGAAGAGTTCCTATTTTCTTGAAAAGGATGCTTAGTTAAGCTTTCAAGATAAGTTTCAACTGGCAGGACAAGTTTTTTCTGAGATATGTAGTATCTGTAGCAGGCTAAAAGGTAAAACCTGGAGATTTAGTTTTGAGTAATATCTGCATACAGATGGTAGCTTTAAAAAATGAGAATGAATGCTTCCCAGAGGAATTAGTATAAAAAGAGAAGAACAAAAACAAGAGGCCCAGAACTGAACCTTGATCAACACCCAGTTAAAGGGCAGGAAAATGAAAAACCAAAGGAGGAAGCGTTTAATAGAGTTGAAGAAACAAGAACATCACAGAAACAAGGTGTCACAGAAGCCAGTAATAGTGATTAGCCATGTCATATGCAGCTAAGAAGTCAAAAGGATAAGAAGCTAGCAACAATCATTAAACGTGTTCAAGAGAAAATCATTAGTAACCCTACTTGGGTAAGCTGGACCAATTTTAGAGGAATGATGAAGATAAAGGCCAAATAAAGAAGTTATGCAAGGAACTGGATACAGCAGGTATATGTTACCAATAAAAGCAAGTTGTGGAGAAATGGGAGAGTAATTGGTAAGAACGATGAGGTCCAAAAACAAGTGGTCTTGGTTCCACAAACATCCTCACCCCAACTCTAATTCAAAGCATGGGAAAGAATAGAAAAGTCAGTGGGCAAAGTGAAAGATTCAAGTTGTTAGGATGAATTTGAGAACTCGAGCTCTCACAAGTTTGGAAAAGATAAGATACAAAACCGAGGAGGAGGAATTGACTCTTGAGAGAAAGAAGGAAAAGACACATATATATGTAAAGATGGCTTGATCTCAAAATGGAAAAGGATACAACTTTATATGTCCTCGATTTCCAGATAGCAGTTGGTATAAAAAAAAAAATTTAGTAGTATGCCAGCTCTGTATATGAATCAACATTATGATGTGGTGGCCAAAAAAAGATAATTTTCTCTTAAATTATATTGAAAGAAATATAATGTCCAGAATAAGGGAAGTGTTCCCATGCTGTGATGATTAGACCACATCCTGTGTTTTTTGTTCAGTTCTGGATACCATATTTTAGTAAGAACATGATAAATTTAGAACTCATTTATAATGGTGAGTGTACTTTGAAACTGTCATATAAGGATTGGTTCAAGGAGCAAGGAATACTTAGCTTGAAGAGTAGAAGACATAGGTAGTCCATGATAACTCTCTTCACATATTTAAAGGGCTATCATATGACAAAGATGGAACTAGAATCCATAGAACTGGTGGGTTGGAAGCTATGAGAAGATTAGTTTTAACCTAATATATAGAACTTCCTTAACAATGAGAGCTATCCAGTCACGAAATAGACTGTCTTAGTAGGTAATGAGTTCCTCATCACTGAAAGCATTCAGGCAAAAGCTAGATTACCAATTGGTAGAGAGGTATAAAACATTCATTGATCAGGCAGAGTTGTTTGATTAGATATTTCTAGTTCTAGGATTCTATGATTGTTTGTAAAATTTGAGAAGAGCCATTTGGACAGTGGTTTCTAGGTTGGGGGTACTACCTTTGTTAATCATTCAAACCAAATCTTAAAGTAATGTAAAACCTCTCCTAGAAGTTTCTTTGTGTTTAAAAATGGCATTTGAAAGCCAACAGGTTCAACCAAGGAAATTGCTTCAGGAACTAGATATACTAACATATATACTTGATTATTACTATGACCCTTTATCAAAATAGGAGAAAAGTTTATCCTTATCCTAAGTCATACTGATCACAGTTTCCCCATTGTTCTTCATATGTCAGTTAAAGACTCAGAAATGCCCATTTTCATTTAGTGTAGTGAGCAGTCTAGGGACCAGTTTTCTCTTGCCTACTGACCTAAATTCATTCTTCAGCAATGATGAAGATATTTTTGCTCCACTGTGTGTTTGCCCACCCACATGTATGTATGTGTGTGTATATGTACATATAAATACATACTCTTACCTTCCCACGTACTAATCTTTCTATTCTCCCCAGGATAGGATTTTTGGGCCTTGGCCTCATGGGAAGTGGCATTGTCTCCAACTTACTAAAAATGGGTCATACAGTCACTGTATGGAACCGGACAGCAGAAAAAGTAAGGATATGTGGGCAATGCAACTAGAGGGCAGGATGGGAGGCAAGATGATATTTGATTTAAATATTGAACCAGACTTTGAGTAAAGAGAACTCTGCCTAGAATAGAACTTGAAACACAATTGGGCCCCTACACAGAGTTATACATGGAGTAGGGATAGGAGAGCCAAAATGCTATTTTTTTTTTCTACTTTTCATTTTTTTTTTTTTTTTTTTTTTGCTTTTTTGCTTTTTTGCTTTTCTTAGTGAGGTAATCGGGGTTAAGTGTGACTTGCCCAGGGTCACATAGCTAGTAAGCGTTAAGTGTCTGTCGTCGGATTTGAACTCAGGTCCTCCTGACTCCAAGGCCAGAGCTGTATCCACTGCGCCACCTAGCTGCCCCAAAAATGTTTTGGGTTTTTTTTTTTTCGTAATATATACAGTATAGTAGAATAGCTGAAAGGGAATACCAGAGAAACAGATCTTCTCAAGTTGCTTAAGCTTTTGATGAGGTGACAGAATGTTTACATATGAAATGTTTTAACAAATTACCTAGGATAAATTAAAATGTTACAGTATTGAATGTTGAAAGAATTTGGAATGAAGAAGTAAGCAGAATAAAGATAGGGCTGATCAGGAAAGGGCTTCCTGGAGGGGAGAGGGAGTTTGGGGCTGGGCTGGGAAGGAAATTTTGGACATAGATTGATGAAGTTGAAAGTAGAAGGTATTCCAAGTGAAGGGAACAATTTTTGTCTGGACATTAATTTTGGCTAGAGCCAGAGTCGTGTTGAAAGATAATGAGAAATGACTGAGTTAGAAAGGAGGTGATAGCAAAAGTTGAAAGCCAGGCTAAGTAGTTTGGATATTATGGTGGGTGGTAGGGAACCATCAGATCTCTGAGCAGGAAAGTGATATGGTGAAATGTTGTTTGAATAATGTTCCAAGTTCTTGCCTAAATTATGAAAGAACTAATGGAACCTAGTATCTTTGTAATGCTAGGCAAGTCATTTAACCTCTGGATCTCAATTTCCTCAGCTATGGTGTCCCTTCTGTTCTAAATTTGATTCTGTGACTAAGTAACCAAATGGAAGCTTTAGAATAGTTGGGAGGGACCTATGAAAAGTTTTAGGAGCCATGCTTTCATAGGAGCTTTTGGTTTGTTTGGGTTTTTTTGGTTTTTTGTTTTTTTATTAGTATAATTGACCCTTGGAATTAGGCTCCTGGATATAGTACATTTTGACATTCCTCCACCCCACCACAAGCCACAAATTAGAGACTTAGTACTTTTTCTCTTGTGCTGCATACAGTATATTAGTCAGGACTTGTACAGAACCTCCCACAAGAGCTGATCTAACTCCAGAGCCTTCCACAGTTCACCTTCGTGGTTCTTGAAGTTGGCCTCACTGGCTCCACTGGGTTCATCTCTAGTAATATGCCCAAGTGGACTCAGCTGTCCCGCTCTCACCCTTTTAAACAGTAGATTAGCAATAGCAGCAAACATTCACTAACTGCCTATTATAATTAGGTTAAAAGGGACATAGTTATACTTATTTATAATCTAGTCAGGAAAGTCACCATTCCTTCATAGTGATATATACAGCTGCTGGTCAGGTGTTGTCATTGACCCCTTAAGTCTTCTGCCTTGTAGTGCCTTTGGAGATAAGCTGAGGCAACCAGAGGCCACAAAACCTAGGAGGCATGTTTGTTATGTGCTACCTTCTTACGTTTGGATCTGTGACTTTTGCAGTGTGATTTGTTCATCCAGGAGGGGGCCCGGCTGGGAAGAACCCCCGCTGAAGTGGTCTCCACCTGTGACATCACCTTCGCCTGTGTGTCGGATCCCAAAGCAGCTAAGGACGTAAGGATCCCCTCTCTCCTCTCTCTAGTTGCCTCTCTTGTGAGAGATTGACCACTTGTCCTTTTATTATTCAGAAAATAGTGTACATCAAACTCTAGAGGAATTCAATTTCAGATCTCCTAGTTACTTGCTTGTGTGAAGTTGATTTGCATAAAATAGATTTTTGTAAACAAACTTCTTTTGACTCAAAACATGGGTTTAAAACCCTGATATCTCCAGAGGACTAGCCTTGAAAGTATTATTAAAAATCTGTGCTTTTCCTTATATGCTTTAAACTCTTGTTCTTATTATATCTATATGCCAAAGCATTCTTTCTGTGTTTGGTAGCTATTTGTGTTTCTTTCTTATATGCTTAAATGGCAGTGGTCACCTTTTTAAACTGTTTAAGACAGACCTGAGTAAATCAAGGAAAGCTCTAAATAAAGGTAAACAATGCCTTTTCTTCCTTTTTAGGCTAAATATTTAGCTCCTAGACATCTGAGAAGGTAGTATGGGAACAACTTGACTCTGAACTATGTTTAATTATAATATAACCACTGTTCAGAAAGACATTGCTCAGGTGGACCACGTCCTCCACAGCTAGTGCCTTGGCTCTACAGTCAGCCTCTGATGTCTGGGTCTGGCCTTAGCCTGATTGATGCTTCCTTCACTATTATTGGGGGAGGAAGGAATATTGAGAGTCAAAAATTATTTGAGAGCTCGAGGGTGGGGAAACAGGCCTTGAAGCTGTTGAGGGCCTGGGCTATTGCTTTCCCCTTGTGTTCCCACAGCTGGTGCTGGGCCCTAGTGGCGTGCTTCAAGGGATCCGCCCTGGAAAATGCTATGTAGACATGTCAACGGTGGATGCAGACACGGTCACTGAATTGGCCCAGGTAGTAGTCCAATGCAAACTCTCCCACTATTTCTAAGTGAATTACATGGTCAGGATTTGAGCATTCTTTCATCTGGCCATTCTAGAGACTGGTCTGTAAAGAAGAGATTCAACAATGTTAATCTGTCTTTAGTGAAACCTAAAGCAATAGTGAGTCTAATCTGTGTTTAGGGAGATACTACCTAAATGGCTGGAGAATCAGTTCGTGGGACTGCTGACTACTGACTACAAAAAGCAGCATCCCATCATGACCTATCAAAATGTAGACTTTGGTTTAATAGGCTTTCTCTAACTGATAGAGAAAAAAAGTGTTTCTGCTTTCCCAGAGAACAACCTGGGTTAACACTCTAGAAATCCTCAGATCTTTGTCTTCCTTGGCCCAGGTATATAAAAGCAGTTCTTCCATATCCTTATTTGGAAGACTGGTGTGGCTTCCTCCAGAATCATTGGCCCTTATATATTCTCTTGGCCTCTGTGAAGCCTTTCTGTTTGAGGGTAGTTGAAATCACGATGTAACTGGCCACCTGAGCACACCTTGTGAAAGACAGGACCATGAGGTAAATGGCACTGAAGCAAGGGAGTTTTTTGCAGTGCTATATACATGCTCACAATGTTTTCAGTTCAGTAGGAAACTTCGAAGTAAAAAGGGCCTCTTAATTAGATTTGTGCCTTTGTACCTTCTCCATTCCATCTCCTAAACAGTTGCCAGCATAATCCTCCTAAGATACAAGTCTGACCATTTTACTCCCTAACCTCACGAACCATTAGTGACTTCTCCTTGCCTTGAAGATAAAATACAAACTCATTACCTTGCCATTTAAAGTCCATTACAGTATGCTTATTGGTTTTATTTCTCATAACTCCCCTTCACACACTCTGTTTACTTCATGTCTAAACACAACATTCCAGCTCCCACTTCCATGCCTTTGTATGGACTGTCTGAAATATACTGCCTCATCACCTCTGCCTCTTAGAATTTCTAGTTTCTTTCAAGGCTCAGCTCATGTGCCATCTCCTATAGGAAGCCTTTCCTGATTCTCCTAATTGTCAGTGCCCTCTCCCTCCTCAGGTGATCATGTATATATCAATTTGTTTAACAATTCCTACCCCCTCAGTAAAATATAAGCTCCTTGAGGTCACAGAATGCTTATTTTGTCTTCGTATTCATACTCCCTAGCAGTGTGCTTACATAATAGTAGGAGCTTTAAGAAGTGCTGGTTGATTTGAATTGACAGACCGCAAGTAATTTTTTCTTGTTTCTTGTTAGTTCCACTTGAAGTAGTGTCTGTCTTCAGGAGAACAATCTTCATGCCACAGCCTCAGTTCTTATATTACAGCACAGGTTTTTAAGCCTTGGGGTCCCAAGCATAGATAGCCAAGTTTTTATGTTCCTTCACCTCTAAATGCATGCATGGGAAGAAGATGATGAATAACCTAGGCTCATTTGAAGATTAAGCCTAGGTGGGAATGGGAAAGCAACATTTTCCAGTAGGTTCTGCCATCTTCGCTTGTCCATTGTGTTCTATACCTAGAGAACATCAACCCTACATGGATACCTGTGGGAGGAACAGCCTTCAGAACCTGTGAATTTCCTTTCCAGGTGATTGTGTCCAGGGGTGGTCGATTTCTAGAAGCCCCCGTCTCAGGAAATCAGCAGCTGTCTAATGATGGGATGCTAGTGATCTTAGCAGCGGGAGACAGGGGCTTATATGAAGACTGCAGCAGCTGCTTCCAGGCAATGGGGAAGACCTCCTTCTTTCTAGGTAACATGCCTGCCTGCCTGCCCTACCACTTCAGACCTGGATTCTGGGTTGGGTCATATACCCTATAGACTGCACTGATGACGGCGTCAATTACAGCCTCTCTGCCTGGGTCCCCCAATGGGAAGGTTTCCTTTGATTTGCACACTCAGTACCTGGAAGGAGGAAGATGCAAAGGTCCAGAAGGGTCAAAACCAGTTCTATCACGGGCAGGTGAATGGGGCCTCCCCTGGGTTTAGAGGTGGGTCCAGGTAGATGGGTATCAGAACAGGGATGAGGGTGGAAAGCCACTCATTACGGGAGTCCTTTGTGAAAGTGATCATGTTTTTTTGCCCTGGGCAGGTGAGGTTGGGAATGCAGCCAAGATGATGTTGATTGTGAATATGGTCCAGGGAAGTTTCATGGCTACCATAGCTGAAGGACTGACGCTGGCCCAAGTGACAGGACAGTCTCAACAGACATTGCTTGACATCCTCAATCAGGGACAACTGGCTAGCATCTTCCTGGATCAGAAGTGCCAAAGTAAAGTCCAGTTTTGTTTGTCATTTTCTCCTTCCTGTTTTATATCAAACATCCTTGTGTTGTGACTCCGTGACTGAACTTAACATCTTACACATGAGGATCTGGGTTCATGTTGAGTAGAGGAAGCCTAAATGCTTCCTTCATAACATTCCTCATCTCTTACCATTCTGTATTCTTTTGTGCCAGAGGGGTTACAGAACAGTTCGGTGGTGGAACTTGTTTATTCTGGAATCAAAACTCAGTTTCTTGAGTTTCTGAAGGAGAATGTGGTATGGGGATAGTCATCTTTGTTGAAGATAATACAACTGCTGGTGTACTTTTCTAGATGGAGTTTATTTTCTAGATAACTTTCACTAAAAGTTGCTCCCTTCCCCTCCCCCCCCTTTTTTAAGATTTTTATGACTTTGAAAAAATTCCCTGGTTTTTTTCCCCTCTAGATATTCTACAAGGGAACTTTAAACCTGATTTCTACCTGAAGTATATCCAGAAGGATCTCAGATTAGCCATTGCACTAGGTGATTCTGTCAACCACCCAACTCCTATGGCAGCTGCAGCAAATGAGGTATATTCAGGATTGTTTCTTATTCTGAGACTGGGAAGAGAAAATTAAAGTTTGAAGAACCGTTAAGTAACTGTCAGGAGGGAATATAATAAGGGAAAAAATGCTACAGGTAGGACTGGACCACTTTATCTAGTGAACAAGCAGGAGGGGCACTACTATATTTGAAACCAAGCATTTGAATGAACCATGTGGCTCTTCACCTCCAACTCCTATCTCCCCTAAGTGGGCATTTAATAATAAATGTTTGTTGGATTGGATTGAAGTGACTTGATCACGTAGATGGTAACTTCTCAGAGATTCAAAGCTTGTGACTTGTAATAATTCTGTATCTTACCTTCTACCGTATCATATCATATAGTGCTATATATAGTAGATTGCTGTTATAATTTATTTACAACCTTTAAATATTTCTGAGGACAAAGAACTAACCATAATTCTTTGTCATTTCAGGTATATAAACGAGCCAAGGCACTGGACCAGTCTGACAATGACATGTCTGCTGTGTACCGAGCCTACATACACTAAGCCCTGAGGCCCTATCTTCCTTCTAATCCCCATTCCTCACATGGGGTCAGGGTCCTGGGACTTAACTCTGGACCAGTCCATCTGTCTCTGTTTCCTTTTATACACAGACTTTGAAAAGATTTGCCATGAGTGCAGCTGCAGCATCAGGCCTCCCCTGGGGGCTCAAGGAAAAGGGGGGAGGGGGTGGGAAAGGTGATGTTGGATTGTGAAAAACTAATGAGCAGTCCTGCTGTGCACTTGCTGCCTGGATCAGAATGGTGGCCATGTGTTCAGACAGGCCCTGCCCCCCACCTCCTTTGACCCCTAGAAGTGATGCTGCCAGAATCTGCTTGGCTTCTTTCTCCTTCCTGAGTTTGTCAGAGTCTGAGTTCCTCCTAGCAAAGGGGGCCAGAGCCCATCTTCCCCTCTTTCATTGGGGTTTTAAAGAAGCAGCCTCCATAGTGTCCTAGTTGCGAAGTACGAGTTCCTCATACTCTTGGGAATGGCTCTTATTCCTTTTGATCCTACCCTAATTTGCCTGGGAATATAGGCTGCTCCATTGGGAGGCCACCTAGGTCTCCCATGTCAGCACATCCCCCAGGGAAGAGGACAATGAGGTGGCACAGACCCCAGAAAGGGGCCTACAGTACCTCAGGCTACAAGCAACCAGTTGGAGAGCATTTGGGTATTTAAGCCACCAACATTCTGAAAAAGAGAACTAGTAAACTAATTCCTCCTTACATGGTTTTATGAACTGGAAAGATTGCAGGTTTGAGTGAAGAACAGGCCCACCCCAACATCACCATCCCATCACAGTAACTACCATTGGCTCAGGCTGAAATTGGAATCCCTGGCCTTTATGAGGCTACTGGAAGGGGTTTATCCAATGTAGATGGGATTTAGCCATCACCAACCTGATTTAGTGTTTGGATTTGCATTCTGGCCTGGGGGGGGGGGGGCAGTGAGCACACCAATGAGAGAGCAGTGAGGTGTGTGTGGAAGAATGACTCCTTTCTGTTTCCGTTATGTCACATGCTCTTCTGACTCCTTTTGGAGTCCTCTTGATATCCCCTTTAGACCCTTCCATCTGTGTCCATACAGAGAGCCCTGTTGTGCATGCCACCACCTTTTTCTTCCTACCCATCCCTGTCTTTGAAGAGACAGTGAGTGTCTTTTTACCTACTTTGACCCAGACCTAGCTTCCCTTGCCCTGGGTAACCAACACTGACCAATCATGGGATCAGTTCTTAGTAAAGGAATGAGTAATTGCACTCCAGCCAGCATCATGTTCTTTGTGCCTCTGGGGCCACAAGGTCCCCTGTTTGGGGAAAGAGAAGACTTGACCTGAGATGAGTCCTGACAAACTAGAAAGGTAAACCCAAGCCCATCTTGGAGATTCCTGTTTTCTCTTTGGGGAGGTTACCCGCATGGGACTGAAGTGGTGCATAAGAACAAGGAGAGGCTGTCATCCCTGAAATCCTAAATCTACCTTCCCATTTCTGTGGGTTGGTTTTCACATAAAGCTTAAGGTTGATATTCGTGGGGGGAGGGAGGGGAGGATTCAGTGACAGCTCTGTGGGTGTAGTTTGTTTTTGTTTTGTTTTTTTTTTCCAGCATCTAGAGGTTTGTCCCTCTTTCCCCTTTATCTCTTACAGCCTAGGTTTGAGAAATGAAACTTGTGGAAGAAGAGGGGACACAGGGAAGATGCAGTATCATTCTGGTCCAGATGTTTGTTTCACTGGCAATACTGACCTTATCTCTGTCTCTGAACATGCCAGTTCTGTTCCTGGCCAGGATAGTGGGAGGGGTGGGGGGGAGGGAAGGGAGAAGCTCTGGATCTGGGAGATGCTGTAATGAAACTGGCTAGTCAGTGTTGTCTTAATATTGTTGACAATTCTGTAAAGGTCCTTTTTATGACTTTGTTTTAGCTATTTCGCTTTTGTTTTTGACTCCTTTTTAAAGAGAAAATGTGACATTTGTGAAAAGCCTGTAAGAAAAGCAGTTTTCCTTTTCCCTCTTTCAATGACAAACCCTCTAGGTAATTAAGGTTGTGAATTTTTATTTTTGCTTTGTTTTTTAATTAACGTTTGTCATTCAGAATAGGATTGTGTGATAATGTTTAAATGGCGAAATAAAATGATTTTGTGCAATTAACAAAGCTACTGCAAGAAAATAAAAACCTTTCTTGGTAAATCCATGTGTTTGTGTGAATATAAATCTTAGGACCAGTAGGTGGGAGGGCTTGAAGGGTTGGAGGGCTCTGCCGACGATAGAGGAAGAGGCTACGGAGAGAGCCAATTATCTTCCGCCAAAAGGTGTTCTTTTTCTCTATTTCCACTTGTCCATCAGCCGATCCGTGAGTAGAGTGGAAACAGGCTGTCCAATTAAAGCAGCGGGGAGGCTAGAGAAAGGATGCAGCAACTAGCTGTTTCCTACCTAGAAGAGCTTGGCTTACACAGCGGGAACCGAAGGGCAGGCCTGTCAAGACTATCAAGACTAGAGAACAGAGTGTAGAGGGAGGGCTGTAGTCTGTCTACGAGCTCTGCTAAATGGGGAGGGAGCAAGAGGTAATTAAACCAATTAAATTGTGAATTGGCGTCTTCGCTACCTATGAGAGCAAAGGCCGGGCTCCAGAGGCGGCCTATGCGCTCACAGGAGTCTATCAGCCTATTGGCTGCGGCGTAGGAGGCGGGGCTTGGCACTCGCGTAGGTTGGGAGGCTGGGCTGAAGGCCGGCGACCGCCCCGAGCGACGCTTTCGGAGTTGGCTGTGATGGCGACTGCAATGGCTGCGACGGCGGCGGAGCGGGCAGTTCTGGTGAGTCTCCCGGGCCGGCCCGCTCCTGGACACTCCCTCCAGACGGACGCCTGCCCCTGCGGGCCCACCTCGGAGCCCGGGACCGGAGGGGCCTGCCTAGGGGTAGGGCCTGTTTACCCCTTGCAGTGCTTGGGAGCGCCCGGGGCCTGGAACGCCCCCACCCCCTGCTTCCCCAGCCCTCCCCTCCCTCCCGCCTGTGCCCCTGCAGGGCCTGGCTGGGGGCGCCGCTTATCCCCCTCTCCCCACGGGCAGGAGGAGGAGTTCCGGTGGCTGCTTCACGACGAGGTCCACGCTGTGCTGCGCCAGCTGCAGGACATTCTCAAGGTAACCTTCCTCCGCCCCTGGGCTAAGCATTTATCCAGGGCCTTCTCTGTGTCAGGCATTGTGCTAAGCAGCTTACGTTCATTTGATCCTCACCACAGCCCTGGGAGGTAAGTGTTATTATCCCCATTTTACTGTTGTGGAAATTGATAAAGGTTAAGTGACTTGCCCAAGATCACAAGACCACTAAGTGTCTGAGGCTGCATTTGAACTCCAGCCCCATTGCTACTTAACTGCCTCCTCTCAACACTAAATCCACGTTCCTGTTGTCCCTTCCTGCACTTCATTGACCCCCAGGAAGATCCTGGGGAGTGGGTATGACTTCTATACCATGAAACTGAGGTTTGCCTGGCAGTACCTTACGCCTTGGGGAATACACTGTGGAATGGACCTCTAGCTGTGGCGGTGGCCTTAGGGGCAAGGAATAGACTTGGTTATGCAGACTTTGCCTGCTCATTAAGGTGGTGTCTCTGCAGTAGGTTTTGAGTAGGAAATTCTGTTTTAGTAGTTTTCCCTTGCAGTGGGCTTAGAACTCTGCTCTATGTGGCAACATTAACTTTAATCCTTTTCTCAACTTACCACCCCTCTCTCCTAATCTACAACAGGAAGCCTCTTACCGATTCACTCTGCCCGGGACCGGAACAGAAGGACCAGCCAGACAAGAGAACTTCATCCTTGGCAGCTCAAGGTTAAGTATGGGGAAGAAAGTTGAGGTTGATGTAACTCAAGATAAACATGTTATCTCTGAGGTTAATGCAGAGGTCCCTGTTGCATCATCACTTAGTCTTTACCTTGGGTATAAAGTAGGGACAAGAGAGTGAGGGAGAGTCATAGGATAACAGAACCCAAATTGGACCATCTTTGCTGTCTAATCTCATCTTAAATGTTGGCAGCTTGGATGTCCATATGGGGTAAAAGAAGGTTGCAGATAACAGCTATTTTTACCCACACTAAGAGCCTAACTATGTCCTCCTAAGTGCTTATATTCCTACAAGAGGTACTAAAGTCTCTGGCATCTCTTCACAAACCGTGGGGGTGTCTGGTTTGAAATTTGTTGTGGGAGGTGAGTTGAGGAGGCTGAGGGACGGTCAAGGATTATACTCAAGCAGAGGGAGGTGTCTATGGGCTTGAAGAAGGGACAGGCAGGGAACGGGCTTTGCCCTGACAGTCATGTGTTACAGCACTGACCAGGTGAAGGGTGTGCTGACTCTGCAAGGGGACGCACTGAGCCAAGCGGTGAGTCTTTAAGGGGAGGATCCTGCCCTTTCCCACCTCTTTCCTTTTGTTTATGTGTTCTCAAATTAGAATGCCCTCCTCCCACCTTTGCCTGCTGAAACCTTATACATTGTTCAAGGCCTAGCTCAAATCCCACCTCCTCTATGAAGCCTTTCCTAGATCCCTCAACTATGTGAGGTCTCTCCTTCAGAAATTCCATAGCACTTTACACCTCTTACCTGCGTGATCCTCATGTGTGTATTTTTCCTTTCCACATTTGCTAGATGTTAAGCTTCTTGAGGGCAGCATCCTAGCACAGGGTCTTGTGCACAAGTAGCATTAAACAAAGGCTTATTAAATGAATGGATGCTTGGAAACTGGCCTGTAACAGAGCAGAGAACTTCATCCTTGCTGCTAGATCCTGAGAAGACCAAACTTTTTGGTTTTGCTGTTTTTTTCTTATCAGGGACAGGTTTTTTATTAGTGTTACTCAGTTATCTGACTCTGTTTTCCTTCTCGCTCTGATCTCAATAATATTAGCAAAGATTTCTTGAATTCCTGCTGTATGCCAGCCATATTTTTTTGTTTTTTGTTTTTTATTTTTTGCTAAGGCAAGTAGATAGGGATACAAAATGATGTGAGGTACAGCCTTTGTCCTCAGGAAACTTACAGTCTAGCTATTTACTACCTTCCTCAAAAGATCACTTATATCAAGTAGAAGAGCTTTTCTGTCTCTTGTCTCCTCTTCTCCCAACTTTCCCTCTTTGTGGGCTTTCCTCTCTCTGAACCTGGATCCAGCATCATTCCCCAGGATCTCTGATCCTTTTGGGATCCCAGGTTTCCATATGAACCTCCAGCCCGTAGTGAGTGTGGTGGGCCCTTACTGCCCCAAGCTTCTGATGATATTTTTTATCCTAAGGGTTCTTGTTGCTTGTGATTTTGTGGAAGGCAAAAAGAGAACACACAGTAAGCTGGCATAGGAAATTCAGGCATCTCCCATTTGATCTGCTGCTGTCGTTTGTTGTTTCTCAGGATGTGAATCTGAAGATGCCCAGAAATAACCAGCTGTTACACTTTGCATTCCGAGAAGACAAGCAGTGGAAACTGCAGCAGGTAATTCTCTCTCTGTCTGTGCAACTGTATTCCAGTCCCTCCCCAGGCCTAACTCCCTCCCGGCCTCACCATCCCCACACAGCCCTTATCTCAGAAGGCTGTGGTTAGGTGTATGTGATAATGGCATTTCAGGAGTCAAGGGCCCTGGTCATCAAGGGATTGGGAAGATTTGCTGGATATTAATTGATACTAAAGTGCTGGCCTGGGATGGTTGCTTCCTGGAGGTAGAGCTGAGGGGTTGGAATCTCTGGCCCTAAGGATTCTGTGACTGATATTGCTCCATCGCCAATGTCTTGGTTCAGGAATGAGTGCGGGTCATGCATGTTTGGGAAGCACACATCGTACTTCCCCAAAACTCCCCTCGTGCATGTATATACATACACTCTGCACACAAAGAGGCTTCTGTCACATAGACATACTCTCATAAAAGTATGAGGGGAACTGATCCAGGGTTTGACAAGCACTGAGCTTGAGGGGAGATTTACTGCACTGTACTCAGAAGGCAGTGAATCAAGTCACCTAGAGGGTTCTGAATTGACTCCCAGTTCTGACTAATGATAAATAAAGCCATCTCCTAGTAGTGTGTTCCTCCCCCCAACCCATACTTGGGTGGGTGGTGTGGGTTTTGTGTCTTTCAGATCCAGGATGCCAGGAATCACGTTAGTCAAGCAATTTATCTCCTTGCCAACCGGGATGAGAGCTACCAATTCAAGACAGGAGCTGAGGTCCTCAAGGTAAGCACAGAGACTGAGTCTGGGGGAAAGATTCTGAAAGGGAGAATGTGGACCTAGTGATGGCTTCCCTTTTATACCTTAATCCCTTTCATCCTCAAGGCTGTCTTACTTCCATACTTCTCCCTACTCTGACAAATCCTGTGACTCTGAAAGCCTTCAGATGTCTGCTTCCAGGATATTTTTATAGTACCAACAGAGAATAGGTAAATTTTGGGCCTCTGAAACCCACATCCAAATCAGGAGTACTAAGTGGAAAATAGGCTATTGAGTGAAAGGAGTGGGCTGTTACTCTTTAATTCCTGTATTCAACTATATGCCCTCAATACTCACTTTTACTGCCCTCAGATTATGGCAGTGAAAGGAATAAAGTTGTCCCCATCCCAAGGGGAAAGCAGTTCATCCTGTCTCCCCAAATCCTCAGTTCCTACTGGCCGCTTCTGGTTGGGGGAGGCAGTGCTCACCCACTAGCTTCAAAGAGAAGTTGTGCCTCTTAAGAGCCTTCAGAATGTGTGTAGAGTACCTAAAGGAACCTTTGGAATCACAGTGTAGACTTTGTTCAGAGCTTCCATGATCTCTGTAGCTTGACTTGAAGGAATCTGATGGCCCTTACCCCACCTGCCCATTTGAGAAACAGGCATTTCTGGAGCTTGGGGCTTTGACCAGTTCTCCCCTGGGAACTGCTATGACAATCATGTCTGTTCCCAGCTAATGGATGCAGTGATGCTGCAGCTAACCCGAGCACGAAATCGGCTCACCACTCCAGCTACACTCACCTTGCCCGAGATCGCCGCCAGTGGCCTGACGGTCAGTAGCCGACACAAACTTGCAGTATTATGTGGCTCATTTGGGGTAGAAGTCCCTGTCCCCGTCATTCCCAGGTGAAGAGTGGCTAGCAAAGTCAGGGGATCACTATAGAGAATTGAGTGATTGCCCACCAAGGATGCCTTTCTCCTTCCTGCATGTCTTTCCCATTCTCTAGTTCAGGGATTCTTAACCCCGGGATCTGGCCCTTGGTTTTATTTTGTGACTGAGGTGTTGCTCTTTTGGTCATGATTTATGTTATGATAACTTATTTCAGTATATTTGGTTTCCTTTATAGACCTATTTCTTTTATGTGTTTATTAAAACATTTCTGTGTGAAGGCTTCACCAGCTGGCACAGAGTCCTCTCAGGAATCCCTGCTATAGAGAGACAAGCCCAGAGTTCAGTGCCTCAGTGGCAGAGCTGCAGAGAGACAGCTTTAACCTCAGTGCCTGGGAAGGTCAAGCGAAGGCCTTGTAGCATTTCGCTCCTCTTGGGGCCTGGGATGGGCAGAGGGAGGGCAGGGTGGGAGATAGACTGCCAGCCAAAGGCCAGGCCACTGTTGCTACCTCTTCCCATACCCTGATTCTGACTTATGACACCTCAAGTGCGTGGTCTGACCAGAGGCTGCATCTACACTTCCCGCAGAGGATGTTTGCTCCTGCTTTGCCTGCAGACCTTCTGGTGAATTTTTACATCAACCTTAATAAACTCTGCCTTACCGTGTACCAGCTGCACTCTCTGCAACCCAGCTCCACCAAGGTAATGAGCTTCCCCAAAACACCACTGCCCATGCAATACTCTTGTGCCCACCCTCAGACCCACACAGCTGTACCCTGGCTTTGCTTCCATCAAGAGAAATCCCATGGTTACTCTGGGTGGGGTGGACCAGAGATGCTGCCGGCTGGCTGACTGCTGGTGTGTCTGCCCTCACGCTAACGTCATTATCTCTGATGCTTTGTTTAGAACTTCCGCCCTGCAGGGGGTGCTGTACTTCACAGCCCGGGCGCCATGTTGTAAGTACTCACTTTGAGGCAATGAGTAGAAGGAGCATGTGTCCCCAGGCCTCAACACCTCTCCCCATTCACCTTGGGAGCAGTCCTGTGTCCTACTGAAAACTCATCCAGGGTCCTTCCAGCCCCAGCCAGGGGCCCAACTGGGGCCCTCCTCTCTGTGTTCCCCTTTCCTAGAGTTGCCTATCCCCTCTCCCACTTCTCCTTCCCTGTGTTGACTGCAGTGAGTGGGGTGCCCAACGCCTGGAGGTGAGTCACGTGCACAAGGTCGAGTGTGTGGTTCCCTGGCTCAATGATGCCCTCGTCTTCTTCACTGTCTCCCTACAGCTCTGCCAGCAGCTCAAGGACAAGGTGGGCAGCCAAAGTTTGTGGATCCTGGGGTGACAAGGCGGGGAGACTTCTGGGTTTTCCACCAGCAGCTTTCAAAGGCCTTCCTAGCAGGGTAGTTAGGACCAAAGCAGACTTCATTCATGTAGTGTTCCCTGATGTGATGGTCCTGGCAGGTCCAAGCCTAGGGTAGACCGCATTAAAACAGTTAACTAAGGCCTTATGCTTCTGATGCTCAAGCTGCTTTGGGGACCTTCTCAGGAAGGAAACTTTCATTAAGTGCTTGGTGTCCCTAGGTTATATTTTCAAAAGGTTGGAGGCATTTATGTAAAAGCCTCACAATCCCTAAACAGAATACATGGTCAGCATTTTTTTCCTCCCCTTCCCTTCCCTTTGCACAAATACCATCAAGCTGCATATCTCAGCCCTTTGCTAAAGTTTCCCCTGCCTCTTTCACCTGTCTGAAATTGTTACAGAGGTTGGGAGCACAGTGATCCTTTACCCAATTTAGGAATATCCCTCAGCCTGAGTACTAAGAGCTTGTGAAGGGGCAGACAGTATTGGGGGAGGGAGAAGTACAAAGCAGGGAGGGCTCCTGCTGATGTTGCTTTGTTCTGTCCCCAGATCTCAGTCTTCTCCAGCTACTGGAGCTACAGGCCCTTCTGACCAAGAGAAGCCTCTGACAAATTTCTCCCAATAAAGAAGGTGCCTAGTCCATGGATTTGGTCCCTAAGAAGACTGAGCCAACCCCCAGGAGTGAGTCCCTGGAGGATGCAATATAGACAAGGTGCAGCATGCAGCTGGCTCTGCGTGGGTACAGTGCATTATTTATTTCCCTCATGGCCCCCAGGCTTTGAGAGGCCCTCTCTGCCTGTTAGAGTTGCATGAATGATAACAAACACTGGACGTGGGTCTGAGGCCAGAATGGGACATGAAGGGAACTCTTCAGGTACAACTGCATTGGTGATGGAGGCCAGTGCTGGGGAGCCCTGGGGCCCCAGAGACTGAGGACGCGTGTTATGAAGATTGGAATCCAAAGGTTGAGGTTGAACGGCGGCCAGAGGGCCAGCCCTGCATTCCTACCGCCAGCTTCCTGGGATGTTGATAACCTTTGGACCCAGAGGGAAGGAGGAGCCCAGGCTGAAGTGCTCTAGTTCTTTTCCCTCTCCTCAACACCAGAGCTTCCTCTGAGAACCACAGTCCCCACAGCTCTGTGGAGACAGTACTGCAGACTGGGGGGGGGGGGGGGGGGCCTGGGGCTGGGGGTGTTGTTCTGTGAAGGTATCAGTCATCCACTAAGAAATAAAGAGTCAAGATCCAAGCCTTTGTACCTGTGTCTGTCTTTGGCATGGGGAGGACATGGAGATTGATGCTCCTATGCAAAGATGGATTGTGTGTGGGTGTCTGTTGGAAATGTGTGTAAACACCCCTGAGACAGGTAGTTTTTTGTTTTGGTGTGCTCGGGCTTTTCCCCAGTGGCCTAGCTTGCTGTCAGTAGTATTCCATGGGCATAAGGCGGAGCCGTTTGTCGCCCAGGATGCTCAGAACACAGCAAGAGCAAGCCTGGGGGGAGGGAGGGGTGGCGGTGGCGGGGATGGGGAAGGAAGGTGGGGAGAGACTAAGGTTGCCAGAGAGATGAAGTGTGACTTCTTTAATGTTGCTCCAGGGTGTGGGCTATGGGTGAGCTGGTGCTGGTCCTGATTATCAAGAAGTCTGCATCCAAGGCCTTCTGGCAGTGGCACTGGACTATGGCTCCAGGGCTAAGTTGTCTACGCCCTTGGGTCTTCTCTGCAAGAAAGTGAAGAGTCTTTAAAGACAGTGTGGTTTATGCAGCATGACTGCAGGGCAGTCCCTGGGCCAACAAGAAGTGAGATGGGGAAAGAGCTGAGCTGGAATCGGGGGTCCACTGGAGGGGCCTCAGGGACAGGTTACCTTTGGGGGGCTGGAGGAGTTGCAGCAGCAGCAGCAGCAGTGCAGGAAGACAAGGAGCGTCAGCACCAGTACAGTCCCTGAGGGGCAGGAGGAAAGATGTTGTTACCGGAAGCCTTGGCAAGGAGGAGGTCACTCAGGAATCAGAAGAAAGAGGCTGTGGTCACACTGACTTGGAGCAGTGGGAATTAGGACTGCGTCACTCAGGTGGGTTGGGGATGCTGGCCGCACTGACCCAAGTAGGTAAGAGTGAGGAAAGACGAGAACCAAGGCCGCAGTGATAGATGGTGGGGACTAGGGGGAGATCTGGAGGGCTATCGCCGTACTCACCAACGAAGGTGAGGAAGACCACAAAGGCTGCAATGTCCCACTCGGACTGAAACAGATGGCGGCTTTTTAGTCGGCTCAATAGCTCTTGTGCAGTCTCCTGCAGTTCGCTCCCCACGTCCCTGCTGGATGGAGCCATCCCTGTGAGTCCTTGGGCGCCTATCTCACCCCCATCAAGGAAATCAAGAACACAACAGAGTCCAGTTATTCCCTTTCCCTGCCCCCAACTTCCTACTGGCTCTAACCCAGCCCAAGGCTGGGGGGATGGGGCAACTAGATGGCTCAGGGGATAAAGCTCTAGCCTCGGAATCAGGAGGACCAGAGTTCAAATCCGGCCTCAGACATTTGACACTTACTAGCTGTGTGACTTTGGGCAAGTCACTTAACCCCAATTGCTTCACCAAAAAAAAAAAAGAAAAGAAAAGCCAAGTATCGGGGGAAAGAATCCCAGCTCCTTGAGTGACCTTGGTCACTTAACTTCCCTGGGCCTCACATTCTTCATCCATAATGAGGGAGACAGTCTTTTGAGGTCCCTTCCAGCTATGAATCTGTGACTGAGTGAGGTGGGGCAATCACAAGATTCAAAGGCAGTCCATTCCTTCCTAAGTCTAGCCCTGGGCATAGATGCCAACAGGAAGTGTCAGTTTGCACCTACCCCCTCCCTCTTTTGTTGTCCCTTCATGGAATACAGAAAAGCAGAGAACCATAACCTGACTTTACCTCCCCCCAACTTAACTCCTCCAAACTCCTAAGGCAGTCCCCACTGAACCCCCAATTAAATCCCTATGCTCTTACCTTAGAGAGGAATGCCCCGTCTGCTGGAGACAGCACCACAGCTTCCTGCTTCCTAGTCTGGCTGCACCTGTGGCCACCCAGCTCCTCCTCCAACCTCTGGGCAAGCCCAGTTCAGCCCAGCCCAGCTGAGCTATAGCCAGTGTTTCAGGGAACAAAGAGTTGAAGGCCAAAACTGCCCAGGTTTACCACCGACACAAACATTGGGAGTGGGAAAGGGGAGCACTCCTCCATCCCAAAGGGCTATGCTTTCTGCAAGATACCTGAAACGTGTCCTTGAACCATAAGGCCCTAGGGAAAGTGAGGGTATCGATCACTCATCCTCAGTAAGTGTGTCTACCCAACGCACACTCTCTCTGTCTCTCTCTCTCTCTCTCTCTCTGTCTCTCTCTCTCACCAGAGCTTCTGTCGAAGGAGGAGAAAGATTTTGAAAAAGCTTAGAGAATCAAGGAGCAGAGAGAACAGGCCCTAGGAAGTTAAGATGGCATGATGGGGATTGAAGAGGAGGAGGAGGGCAGATTTCTCACCTTGGCCTCAAAAGTACCAACTTCAAAAAACTGAACAGTTTCCCTACCCACTGTACGCTCCCTCCAAATTCTACCATAAAGAAAAGAGCCCTTGATTAGTAGCCAGGAAACCTGGATTCTGTCTAGTTCAAGCTCTGTCACTAACCAACAGTGTGACTTCGAGCAAGATACAAATGTTTCCTCATTTTTTACCTTTCAATTTCCTCATCTATATAATGGGTGTAACCCACCTTTACTTGCTGCTTACCTGAGAAGAATAATCTAATAATAATTGCTACCATGTGTATGTGTATATATATATATATATATATATATATAGCACCTACTATGCGCCACACACTGTACTGAGAGCTTTACAAATTATTATCTCATTTGCTCCTCACAACAGCCCTGGGAGGTACGTGTTATTATTTCCCTCATTTTACAGTTAACAAAACTGAGAGAGACAGAGGTTATGGGTCTTACCCAGGGTCACAGCCACTGAGTGTCTGCTACTGGATTTGAACTGAGGTCTTGAACTGGGCCTGATTGAAGGTCCGGCATCTTATCTGCATGCCTCTAATCTCTACCCTGCCTAAGTCCCAGGGCAGATAATAAGGATCAAATGAGACAACGTGGGATAGAGCCATATGACTAAACGGTTATGTGAATGTGAAATAGTATCGTTTCTGCTTTACACTTGTGACTGCCTTATCTCTTGTTGGTCTGGTTTTTGTTTTAAAGCTTAAGAAAAAAAAATTTGGGCCTGACAGACACTTCCCTCAAAAAATACCCCAAAAAACCATAGAATATATTACCAGAAAAACAAAGACAAGCCATGATTAGAACTGATAACACATGCCCCCCTGCCCTTTTTGTCAGTTTATTCATGGATTCTTTAATTTTGTCAGTATTGCACTGAGGGGATTATTTCAGCAAGTGGTTAATTGTGAGAATTGAGTGAACCACACCAACTCTATCTTGTGACTCAATTCTGGAGCTAGCTCAGTTGCCTTTCTATTCATTTATGGGTCTAGTCCAAGGGTGGGGAACCTTTGGCCTTGAGGCCTTCTAGATCCTTGGGTGTGGCCTTTTGACTCAGTCCAAGTTTTACAGAACAAATCCTTTCATTAAGGGGATTTACTCTGTGAAGTTTGGATTCAGTTGAAGGGCTGAACTTGAGCACCTAAAGGGCTGCATGTGGCTTTGAGGTCACAGGTTCCCCACCCCTGGCTCTAGTCCAACTTCTGTCCTGTGAGAAAACTTTATTCAATTGTGGGAATCGGGAGAAAACCTTACTGCATTGTTTGAACCTAGCCTAGCATGGCTGGGAAGCTGGACCACCTCTACCTACTGCTTCGAGACCCTTAACCAAAGACCTAGGTTATGCTGACAGAAACTCCAAAAGTCAGATCCAAAGATTAATGCAAGGAGTTTTCTCACAATTTTACAATTTTACATCTCAAACAACCCATATGTCTTGTCTGAAAACTGGCCCCAGACTGATCAATCAATAGTTTCCATATTCCTTTGTTTATAGACACTTTGGGGAGTAGGACACCTCTTTTTCTGAATTCAGGAAATTGCACCTGTTTGCTCTCCCCCTCCCAACTTAGAAAGTCTCTAATTTTTCCTCCAATTAGAAATCAGATGACCCAGTGTTGTACTGTTTCCTATTCATAATTGGCTTTATTTGATTAATTAATTGTTTTTAATGTACAAAAAAGTCTGTCTCCTCCTATACTCAGGGTCCAGACCTAAGCTGAGGAGGTCTGGTCCTGGTTTGTTGGGCAGTTGCCATGTGTTGCTTAATAAATCGAGATGCTCAGAAGAGCATTGTTACCACTGAGTACTGACTTTATTTACTTTGTTGTCAATGAATGTGTACATGTTGTTCTTTTCTGTGACCTCTATTTCTTACAAAGATTAAGATTGGTGTGTTATTGAAGCTATTTTTCTTAGACATATTTTCCATTACTGTCCCTTTTTTCTTATAATTTTCTCATAGTGTTCATTATGAAGATGAGAAGTATTTTGAAATATTTCCACAGATAGATTTCCCAAATGTATCTTCCTAGCTTCCATTTTATTTTTTTGAGACTTATCTTTGGGATGGGGGGGAGGTTAGGACTAAAACCAAGGGGAATGGACTGGAGTAGTAAGTTAACTTACACAGGGAGCAGGGGCTAGTTGGAAGAGAGAGATTGAGATCAGAGCATGAGGACTTCCTAACTTGTTACCTCAACCCTTCTCTGCTCCTATTTAGGATCATGGATTTAGATCTGAAAGGGACTCTTGAAATCCCCTAGTACATCCCCTCTCATTTTATAGATAATAACATGGAGATGAAGTGACTTTTCCAAGGTAACACAGTTAATATCCAATCTAAGATTTAAACTCAAGGTTCCTGCTTTCATATCCACTACCCTTTCCACTACACCAAGATTCTGCCAACATACTCATGGGACAGATGCTATTTGGCCTGCACCTTTCAAAGATGCCTGACTTAATGCCCAGTATACTTTATAATGTTTCTATCCTAAACAAACTTTGACCTTGTATCTAACTTGGATGCTTCCTATGTCAGGAGAGTCCTAGACTGGGAGGTTCTTGTGGGGGGCTGGAAGGGTGGAGGAGACACATAAGAAGGGGGGAAGGGGAGAGGAAGAACTCAGATTCTTCAGTTAACTGTCATCTACTCCCCCACCCACCCCACCACAGTCATACACTGAACCTCAGAGATCGGGGTGACCTCCCTCCATAGCTGGTTCCCTACAGAGTGACCAGGGCCAGGTGACCAAGGGAGGGCAATGCTTTGTCTTTCTCTTTTCCATCTGTCACTGTCTTTGTGTCTCTGTCTCTCCAGTTGGTCAATCTTTTGTTGCCTTTTATTTATTTGTCTTTGTCTTCTATTTGCGTCTTTCTCTGGATGTCTGTCATTTTCTGCCCCTATCTCTCATCTGCCTCAGGGTCTCTATGCCTCTCTCATTGTCTTGTTGTTTATCTCTATCTCTTAGTCGTTATCTAATTTCTTTGTTTATTTGTCTTCCCAACTATTACCCCCAACAGGATAAATGGATTCTTGGTCAGGAAGAATCTCCCCTTGATGAGTCAGTCCTACTTCTACTACTGGAAGGTAAGCTGTCACCTTTCCATTGATAGGGACAAATCACCCCTTCCCCACTCACCAACAGGCCAAGGTACATTCTCCAATCTGAGTGTACTTCCAAATCAACCAAGAAGTATTTATTGTGTCTACTATATGCTGGGTGATGTACTAAGTACTGGAGATACAAATAGAAATGTGAACCAGTCCCTGCTGTCAAGAAGCTTACATTCTACTAGAACATATACATATTTGGAATATGTAACACTGGAATATGCCTAGACTTTGACCATTGACTATACTAGTGGGAGTATCTATAAAGGAAACATCAAACCTGTAACCAGTGCAGGTGGTCAGTGCATTTGAGGCCCTGTGCAATAGCCTATTGGGGATAGAGGGGCGCAGAAATGGGGCAGTTATTAGCTCAGGCTTTCCTCTTCCTTAAAATGGGAGTTGTGATATCTCTCTAGCTGGGCATGTCCTAAAAGAAGGGATTTCTTCCACTAATCCACAACCTACCCAAACCTCCCTGCCATATCTATTTTTCTAACTTTTATAATCTACCCCTATTTCCAACCCTTTTGAGAACTTCAGACAATCATCTAGTGTTTATAAGGTATAGTATACCTTGCACAATTAGGGATCAGGTGTCAGAGATCAAGGATAAAAGGAAAGATAAAGCCTCAAAATTTAGGGATTATGATTCAGCCTTGCTACTAAGTTGTGAGCCAAACTACCTTTCTCCCTCCCCTACAACAACAGGGCTTGACTGGTTGCACAGACCTCCTGCCATGGCAGGGACCTCGAAGCGTTCCATGTCTCCCCACTCCTCACAACCTTCCAGCCCCAGGACTTCCTCCTGTGAGATGTTTGGCTATGTGGGGATTGAGGCTGTGCTGGACCAGCTGAAGATCAAAGCCATGAAAACTGGTTTTGAATTCAACATCATGGTTGTCGGTGAGCAAAAGTGAATGAGTGGCCATAGGGGTTAGGAGGAAGAGAGGAATAAAAACAAGTTGAAGAGGAGAAGAAACAAGATAGAGTCAATTCAGGGCTCCCTCCTTTCCCCTTAATTCAATCTCTTCCACTCTGTGGTCTACAAGCCATTCATCAACCTGTATAAACCCTATGTCCCTATAACCATTCCCTTCATGATTTATATATATATATATATATATATATACACACACACACATACATATACACATACATATATATATATGTATATATATATATATATTGGGCAATTGGGATTAAGTGACTTGCCCAGGGTCACACAGCTAGTAAGTGTCAAGTGTTTGGTCTGAGGTTGGATTTGAACTCAGGTCCTCCTGACTTCAGGGCTGGTGCTCTATCCACTGCACCACCTAGCTGCCCCTATGATTTTATATTTTTAAGTGCCATAGGAGCATAGGTTTATATCTTGAAGAGACTTCAAAGATTCTCTAGTTTAAACCCCCCCCCCCATTTTACAGATGAGGAAACTGAAGTTCATGGAGGTTAGGTGACTTGCCACACAGGTATTACCTGATAAAGGCACTTTTTGAACTTTCTTCTGATTCCAAAGACAGCATTCTTTCCACTGTACCATGTTGCCTCCAACCATACCCTGAGTGTGACCTGACCCTAACCTAGTCTGTGACCATGCATGCCATTCTGCTCTTCACTCCATTAGGAATCTCCACTCCCTCCCTAACCCACTATTCATGAATGTATCCTTCTGGTATATTCCCAGGGAGGAGTGGATTGGGTAAGTCTACAATGGTAAACACTTTATTCAAGTCCAAGGTGTGGAAATCATCACCAGTGAACAAGTTGGGGCCTTTACCTCAAACCCTTCAACTGCAATCTGTTACCCATAGTGAGTACCCCCCCTTTATCTCCCCTACCCTATGGACCTACCAAGAATTACCCCAACTTCCTAAAACTGTCCTCCCTCCAGAGCTGATCCCCCTCCTTCAACTGTTCCTCTGGTCCTGATGGCTCCTCAGAGTTTGAGGTCCCCCTATCATGCTCCCCAACCCTCCCTTCATAGCAATTGAGGAGAAGGGGGTGAAACTGAAGCTGACAGTGACAGACACACCTGGATTTGGGGACCAGATCAACAATGACAAGTGGTATGTCTTTTTGGGAATCCTATCCTTATTCAAAGCTTGGGGGAACTCCCTTTTCCACACTCTCTTTCTTTCCCTTTCCTTATTCCTTAACCCTTTGCCATCCCTCCATCTGTCCTATCTCCAATCCTTGACTCAGAAGCTTTTCCACCATCTCCTACTCACAAACAGAGATGGCTGGCTGGTAGAGTTTAGCTCTGCTTTAGAGAACCCTATGGTGAGGGCAGTTGTTTTAGAGTCCCTATAGTTAGTGTGAGGAAGAGCTATGGGGGGCCTGACCTATCTTTTAAGGCCCAATTCAAATCCCACCTTCTCCACAAAGACTCACCCAACCACTCAAACTTCACTGATCACTTCTTCAAGAATGTTAAAGTACTCACCTCTCACTACTCCTGCAGTACTTACTAAAGGCTACCTTGTGCTGCTATTGTCTATGTATGTCCCTTCTCATCTGGATTATACCCTTCAGGGAGGGAACAAGGTCTTACACTATTTTGTGTCCTTTGAAATCAACTCTTAAGTTGTTGTTGGTGATAATCATAGGAGGGGAGTGAGGAAGATGGAATTACAAAGAACCTCACTATGTATCAACAGGGTAGAGGTGGTTGGATGGTATCCCCAGGATCTTTTCCACTGTTTCTTCCCCTTTCCTTCCCAGTTGGGACCCCATCCTGAACTACATCAATGATCAGTATGAGCATTACCTACAGGAGGAGGTTCTCATCACTCGGCAACACCACATTCCTGACACACGAGTGCACATCTGTGTGTACTTTGTGCCTCCCACAGGGCACTGGTGAGGGGAGAGCAAAGGGAAGCCACCATTGGTAGGGTGAGGGGATGGCGCTTTTAGACATACACACACGATTTGTGGGAGTAGCCTGTTCGGGCCATGTGTCCCAGTCCCCTAATCCTAGCCAATGTTGCTAATTGAAAGTTCTAGGTACTACCAGAGTTTGGGGTAAGGAGAAGAGTCTAGTTTGACTTGAGCTGAAAAATGGGCTCATGGTCTCCTTCACCTTCCTGCCTCTAGCCTTCGGCCTCTAGACATTGAATTTCTGAGGCGTCTATGTCGGGTGGTAAATGTTGTTCCTGTTATTGCCCGGGCCGACAGCCTCACCTTAGAAGAGAGGGAAGCTTTCAGGTGGCAGGTAAGGGGGAGTTGGGTCAGACCTGGAGGGCCATTATCAACAAGATGCTGCACAATTCAGGGAGCTGACTAGGAAACTTCATTCCCAGGCTTAGGGAAGAGTTTCATTGATAAGTGGGAATAAAGACCACAATCGGGAGAGTGATGATTTGTTGGATGAGAGGTGGGGAAGTCAGAAAAAGGCTTCATGTGGGGTTGGTTGGGGGTTTGGTGGAAAGCCATATCAAGGAGAAAGGGTTCATGGTCTGACCAGGACTGAAGTTAAATTTCTGCCTCCTTCAGATTCAGGAGGATCTAAAGAAAAATGGCATTTTTGTTTACCCCCAGAAGTGCTTTGATGAAGACACAAATGACAAAGCTTTGAATGACAAGATCCGGGTAAGGGAGTAAGTGATAACAGAATGGGACCTGTTTTGGGAAACCATCTCAAGATGGCAGCCTCTTATCTCCTCCTACCCCTCTTCATTACCATACACACCCAGAACCCATCATTTCAGAAGCAAAAAATTATGTTGGGACAGCTAGGTGGTGCAGTGGATAAGAGCACTGGCCCTGGACGCAGGAGGACTTGAGTTCAAATGTGACCTCAGACACTTACTAGCTGTGTGACCCTGAGCAAGTCACTCAATCCTGATTGCCTCCCCCCCCCCCCCCAAAAAAAAGAAATTATGTTCATTTGCATGAGGAACCTAAGGGTACTACAGGTGGGCAAACGATAAGGGCACAGTGTGGTCAAAGAGTTCCTCCTTGTCCAGTCTAAGAGAGGTCTGTCTTAGAGATGTGTATGTATGGTTGTGTCTGATTCCAAGTCCTTCTCTATGCAACCCTTTCAGAAATCTGGCTTCTCTTCCTGCTTCCATCTGACTTCCCACCCCAGCCCAAATCTAGAACCATCTCTCTAAGTTCTCTTGGTTCCTGAGGAAAACAGGCCTTTTCTATAGGTTCTACCCTTAAATTCAGTGTGAAATGTATCACCAGACAGTCCCTGACCCCCGGGGAAGTAGCCCGTGGTCCCCCCTCTCAAAGGATTTTCAGCCTACTAATATGATGTAGTTCAGAGTCAGATAACCCAGGTTCAAAATTTGGGGCACTGACTTCTACTTGTTCCCTCCTAACGTTGTCCGAGTGACTTTTGCTGCTCTCAGCCTCTGTTTCCTCATCTACAAAATGGGAGCCTCAGACTAGAAGGTTTCTATGGTTTCCTTTAAGCTCTCTGGAAGAGACAGTGAGGCTGATGATTTTGCACACCTCTGCCTCACTGACATCCAAATCAATTCACCTACAAGTCAAGACATCATCCTTTTCGAGAATGAAGGATGAACAACAACAACAGTGACCAGCTGCACTGCCTGTAAAAATCCAAACATTTAGTGTCTCTGAACAAGGGATGGATGGACTTTCAGTACTTCAATGCATTCACAATAACATCTGTATCAGTAGTCTCTCCATTGCCCTCTAACTCACAACTCATGATGTCCTTTCATCCTATTCAATTCTTGTCCATGTCTTTCCATGAATCTTCCAGAGAGAATTCAGTATGATGCAGGCGTTTCTTTGGTTCTTTTAACATGTCATGGATGCTATAACAACCCTGTCTTTTATGCCTCAGACAGGTCCACCTTCTTTTCTGGCCATACATGTTCCTGATGATGTCTTTTACAGTATAGCCATTTGATACACCCACTATGAATTTTTACATTGACTTTTGTGTCAACTGCAATTTTGACTCTTCTGAGGTCATGTTGTTCCATGATTTCTCAACCACGAAACATCCCTGGGAAGATATTGGTCTCAGTAAAATTAGCTTTAAGCAGCTGAGGTTCAACCAAAGGGCTGCACAATTTTCCAAGAGTGATCCAACCTGTTTTCTTCTTCTACTAACCTGTGGACCATTTCCCAGCTATAGGTTTATTGTCAAGTTATATTACCTGACCAAGACGTGCATAGGGCTAAAGTGCCTTTGGGTTGTTCATATAACTATATGTTGGATAGGCAATAGGCATTCCTGATCCACTCCACCTCTCCTACCTACCCTTTGGACTGCTAGATCAATCTCTTTTTAGTGACTACCTCATGAGAAGTGTTCTGGGGCTTGAAGCAAGCGATAAGATATCGCCCTCAAAGGAAACATAAAAGGCAGCGTATTAGAGTGGACAAAGCGCTGAAGTTAAAATCAGGAAGATCTGGGTTCAAATCCTACCTCAGACTCTTCCTATTTGGGTGACCCTGGAAAAGTCATTTAAGCTCACTAAGTATCAGTTTCCTTATCTGTAAAATAGGAATAATTTTAGCAACCAGATAGTTATAGGATCAAGCTAAATAATGTTTGTAAGTGCTTTGCAAACTTTAAAACCATATAATAAATGTCAGCAATTATTGTTGTTGTATGGGGGGGCCTTTACTCTTTGGAGTTTACAAGACATGCTCCCTGACACTGGCAAACAAGGACTGTCCATCAGCAGCATTGTAAAGTTAGTAAAGTTTCTGTTTAGCCTCCTCCAGTCCCCATGGTACCCATTCTTCCTAACCCTTTCATTTCCCATAGCTCCTTGTTCTCTTTTCTGCTATTAAAACCTGCTCTCAAGAAAGGCTGAAGCATCAATTACTCACTCCTAGGTGTGAATTTAAGTGTCTTAGACCCAGTTTCCCCAGAAGGATTTAGCTAGAAGATCTAAAAAGCTTTGTTCTGTAATTTCAATCATTCTTGAGTTGGTGGGGCAATGTATTTTGCAGGATGGTAGACAACTCATGCCATTAAAAATCTAGCTCTTAGCTAAGCCATTCTTCTAGAAGGGCTTTCATTTCCTGTCTTGAGCTAAACTGACAAGCATTCAAACTCTGTTGTAGAGAGTGCAACTCACATGGGCTGGCCACGTTGTTCAAATGCCAAACATAAGCTTTCCTAAAAGACTTTTATGGAGAACTCTTACAAGGAAGATGCTCACATGTACAAAGACATTCTCAAGGTCTCTCTGAAGAACTTTGGAATTGACTGCATGGCATGGTTGGCGCTGGCAAAGAACCACCCGTGGCGTGCCTGCATCAAAAAAGGTGCTGTGCTTTGTGAGCAAAGCAGAATTGTAGTAGCTTAAAAGAATGAGATGTGCAAATTTAGAGACATCTCCACCCCAAATGTTCATATGGACTATTTGTGCCTGACCTGCAGTAGAGCCTCACCAGCTAATATTTGGTTGATTAGCTACAATTGAACACACTGTACCTTGACCCCAACATAGTGACGTCATTTTGGTCCTCTTGGAGCACGACAACCATTTATCATACTTCTTTTCTCCTGTTGTTCAGTCTTCTCTCCTCCCTTTGGAATCCTGGGTATACCCTTTTCCCCACTGTCCTGATTCCTCACAGTTAACCGGGCTGAAGACTTCCTCCTCACACATAAATACTCCCTCCTATGCACCAGTGTCCCCATTCACTTTTTCTTGCCCAAATTACATTTTCCCTTTTTGTTCCACCACCCCAGGTTCCATATACCCATTGAACCCTACAAACTCTGGCTGCTTTAAAAGGCATAGCTTCCAGGACTAGGGAGGTGAGATTCCCATTGTCCTCTGCCCTGGTCAGAACATACCTGGAACATTGTGTTCAATGCTGGGTGCCACGTTTAGGAAGAAAATCAGTGAGACAGAGATGGCACCTGGATGGTAGTAAGAGGCTTAGTTGAAGAAACCAGGGATAATTAGCCTAGAAAAGAGTTAGACATAATAAGCTATCTTCAATTATTCAAAGGTCTGTTACGTAATGGAAGAATACTTGTTCTGCTCAGCCCCAGAGGACAGAACTAGAAACAGTGGCTAGAAGTTGCAAATAGGCAGATTTAGGCTTGATAGAGGGAAATTTTCTAAAAGATAGAGGGTTCCATCTCAACAGAAATATTCTAGCAGAGGTTGTATGACCACTCACTGGGTGTGTTGTAGTGGAGATTCCTTTTCAGATACCAGTTGGACTAAATGGCTGCTGAAATTCTGTAATGCTGTAATTCTGTGACCACTCCTTCAGGAAAAGATCCCCTTTGCTGTGGTTGGGGCAGACCGTGAGCACATAGTTAATGGGAAATGTGTCCTTGGCCGGAAGACAAAATGGGGAATCATTGAAGGTGAGTGCAGGGTAGGTGGGAAAGGAGACTCTGAGAGGATAGAGGTTATGGAGTTAGTGATGGTTGAACTTCAATGGAAAGAACCATTAGTGAGGGATGGGTTAGTGTTTTAGCTGGCACAGTGCCTCATACATAATTAGGAGCTCAATCAATATTGGTTGAATGAATGAACAAAATGATACTAGGGAAGAAAGAGCCCTTGTACTCAGTTTGTTCAGTTCTGTAAGCTTAAAGTGCTATATAAAAGTTAGCTATTGTTATTATTTTTAATTATTCCAGTGGAGAACATGGCTCATTGTGAATTCCCTCTCCTGAGAGACCTGCTAATCCGGTAAGAGGGAAACCAGGGAAGGTTAGAAGGGCATGTAGAAAGAAGGGCGGAGACATGTTGGGTTCAATTGGGCCCTGAGATGAAGAGAGCTGCATAGGGGAGGGTGGATAAGAGGGCATAGGGAGGTCTGAAGTGACTAGTTAACCTTCTCTCTCAAGCTCCCATATGCAGGACCTCAAAGACATCACCCATAATGTTCACTATGAAAATTATCGAGTACACAGATTAAATGAGAGCCACCTATTAACAAAGGGGCCTGGATGGGTGACCTTGAGCCCACCCTCCCAAAGGACCACTGCCGGACCCTGTCAAGGCCTGCGCTGGAACCAAGAAGATTTAGAAAATGGTTCCTGAATGGTTTGAACCTGTCAAACCTCTCATACTCAAGACCCCTCTGACTTTCAATCTCACAACTCTTCTCTATACTGTTCCCTTTCACCACAACCAGATAAATTTGGACTCTTCCAAGACATCAGACCGTGGTCCCTCCCACTCCAACCATCCTCCTCCTACTTTGTACTAACTTTGGGAGTATCAAGTTAGAAATTTCGTCTTTGAAAGTCATGCTTTGTAAATTGCTTGATTTTTGCGCTTCGATGAATTTTTATGAATAAAAATACAACTTTGAAAGGAAGGCTTCTCTAACCAAAAGACTCTCTGGGTCCTATTGCCAGGAGTCTTGTAGGACTTATAGGGTTTCCCCAGGCCCAATCTTACTCTAACCCACTACAAGTTACAAGTCACATATGGAATTTGTAACCCCCAAACAAGTTACACAGTTCCCCGTGGACAAGTTATCCATTCCAGTCTTCTCAAGACCCAGTGCTAAGTACATAGAAAGTACTTGTTGACTTCACTGTTCATCTTGACTACATTTCCCAATAGTCTTCCTTCATCTACTTGTTCTTCAGTATCTTATATCCTTCATACCTTTCTCTCTATCTTTTCCTTTTACCATAAGAAACGTGTGTCACAGCTTACTAGGATATTGAAAAGCTTTGCCTCAACCAGCCTAAAGATTAAAACTTGTGTTCCCCTGAACATTCTTAAAAGCTGGAGACCTGTTGCTCTCTGAGTCCCAAATAGTAATCAACTTTATCATTAACCAGTATTCCCTGAATATGGCATTTTGTTGAACAAACCACTGTCCTAAATCTTGTATAGAATTCAAATTTATTCCAGCTCTGTCCATAAATTTTGAAGCCTATATTCCACCTGAAGCATCAATAGATATGAGGTAATAGAGAAGGACCTAGTCATTTAATCCCATCCATTAAGAAAACATTGCCTGATGGCTCCTAGGCCATAGTGACTTCTTTCTCTCTCAATTCCCAGTGATTTAGTGAAGGGAAAGAGCATTGGTTTTGGCATTAATTAATATCCTAGCTATGTTTTATATAACACTTGTATGTCTTGGGTAAGTAATTTAACCTCCTTGGGCCTCAAGCTTCCTCATTTGTAAAATAAGGGGCTTAGAGGTAACTAGGTGGCCCATGCTAGGATAGAGCACCTGCCCTGGAGTTAGGAGGAATTGAGTTCAAATATGGCCTCAGACTCTTACCAGCTGTGTGACCCTGAGCAAGTCACTTAATTCCAATTTCCTCCAAAAGATAAAAGAAAAAGTGGGGGTGGGGGGTGTACTAGATGATCTCTAAGGACTCTAAGGGCCTTTCTAGCTCTAAATCTGTGATCAGATGGACTCTATTACCTAATGTTTTCCTCACAACAACCCTGAGAGGGAAGGAGACAGCATGATAAAATGTGGAAAAACATTCACAATCTGCCTCTTACTACCCTGGGCAAATATCACTTTTTTTTTTTTTTGGTGAGGCAATTAGGGTTAAGTGACTTGCCCAAGGTCACACAGCTAGTAAGTGTCAAGTGTTTGGTCTGAGGCCGGATTTGAACTCAGGTCCTCCTGACTTCAGGGCCAGTGCTCTATCCACTGTGCCACCTAGCTGCCCCTAAATATCACTTTGGATAACTTAACATCCTTCAGCCTCACAATCCTCTTCTGCAAAATGAAGAGGTTGGACTATATGGGTTTCTGTTCTGTTCCAGGCCTTTCATAGGCTGGTCCAGTGGTGTAGGTTTGGGACCGGAAAAAATGGAGACACTTGTCTTGATACTCAATGAAGAAGTTTACTTAACAACAACATGTGAAGGACAAAGAAATACAGCATTTATTTAGTCAAGCACAGTTTCCCTGCCTCCACTTTTGCCATTCTGGCACTGGGACACTACATTTTACTTCAGGGTAGAGGTGAGGGAGTATAATATAGCCTCAACTAGGTCTGTGATCTCAAGGATTCAGATATTTCCCACTGTTATGTCTGTCCACATTATGCTACTCCTGTTCATGTCCTTCCATAAATTCACCACAGAGGTTTCACCTACCATTCTTCGAACTTTCCTTGCTTCCTTTGGACATCATAAGGATACCAGCAGAGCACACAGGCTCTCCATTGGCTTTCCCTCATTCTTGCTGCATAACCAACTCCATCTTTTCTGCTCATATATTTCTTTGACATCCTATTTTACTCAAAGCCGCCTAATCTCTTTGTTGCTATGTGTTGCAGCTTACACCCAAAAGGTAACCTCTCCAATGCCCCCCCCATACTCTTTTCAATTCTTGTACCATGAATAGCAGAAACAGACAGGCAGCAGCAGCAGTAGAATGCTGGTGTTTTTTGTTTGTTTTTTTCATGGACCTTTTTAAAAAGACAACTTTAGGATGATTAAAAAAAGTCATAAAATTTTCCAAAAACAATCTAGCCCATCTCCTGCGTGAAGCTCATCATCCATTTGCGAAGTCTAAGATCTTCAGGTTGTCCATTTAATTGATGATTATCCTCTAGATAAAAGGCATTCTTCCTCCACTAATTTTTTCCACGTGTATAATTAGGTCAAATTCTCTTGAGTGGTTACCATTTCCATCCAGGAAGCAATGAAATACTCGATGCAATCTGAACAATGTTATCCACTGGGAATCTCTGCACAGCAATCCCTTTCCAACTTGAATCCAAGTTGGATCTCTTCTCAGACAGAAAATGCATTTTTTAACTGGAGCTCAGCGCCCTGTTTTATGCCTTGCCTGACATTAGGGGGAATAAATATTTATGTTGCACTCTCTATATGCTAGGCACTGTGCTAAACACGCTTTAGTGTTTAGAACAACTCTTCAAGGTAGGGGCTAGCCCCATTTTACAGTAGAAGAAACTGAGGCAAATGGAGCTGGGTGCGGGGAGGACACGGTGCACCCTGGGATTTGTAGTCCAGACACGAAGCCCAGGTACGTAGTTCTCCTGCCTTCCAATCCCAGCTGCTTCCGCTTCCTTCCGCCCGGTCCCCGAGACGCCGGCGAGGCTGCGGTTCGCCAGCGACTGGCTCCCGCAGGCGGTGAGTGACGGACGCGGGAGCTGGGAGCTGGGAGCTGGGAGCTGGGAGTGGGGTCCTACGCCTGTCGTCCAGGCGCGATGGGGGACGGGGTCGCCTCGCCCCGTCCGTCAGAGGAGGTGCAGGGCTGGACACCTGGTCGTGGAGGCTCAGGGCGCCTCGCATCTTATGCCCCCGTTCGGGCCCCCCCCCCCCCCCGCGGCGAATAAAAGGGAATAAAAAAAGCCCTCCCTGCGTCCGGTCAAAAAGGGAAAAAAATAAGAGCGTGGGCAGGGGCTGGGGCGGGGCCGGGACCACGACCACGACCGCCGCTCCCTTTCCCCCTCCCCACCTCCACCGGAACACGCGGAGAAACCCGGGGCAACACGGGAAAGAGGAACCCAGGGGCGGGAAAGATACGGAAGGGCGAGGGCCGGCAGCGTTCGCGCGCGTGCACCGGGAAATGCAGAAGGTTTTGTCCCTGTTAACTTTAGCTTAACTAACTCCAGGGTTGAGAGGCTTTAAACAGAGAATCGGTCCTGGAGTCAGAAAGATCTGGGTTCAAATGCAGCCTCTGACATCCTGGCGGTTTGACCTTGGACAGTTTATTTGAGAACTATAGATTTCATTCTATACAATATTCATGTGAGTACTATAGTACTTAGCCTGGAAAGGAGAGGGTGGGAGGAGAAATGGGAAATATTGGCTTCTCCTATTTTCTGGACTCTGTGTTCCAGGGATCAGCTAAGTGGTGAAGGGTATAGAGAGCTGGACCTGAAATCAAGACCTGAATTCAAATGTGTCCTCCGACACTTAATAGCTGTGTGGCCCTGGGCAAGTCTCTTAACCTCTTTTTCCTATCTGTAAAATGGGGATAACAATAGCACCTACTTCGAAGGGTTGTAGCTGTGTCACCCTCTGATTGCCTCGGTTTCCTCATCTGTAAAACTGGGATAATAACACCTACACTGGAGAGTTGTTTGAGAGTCAAATGAGATAATTGTAAAGTGCTTAGTACAGTGCCTGGCACATAGTAATGGCTACATAAATGTTAGATATTATTATTACTATCCTGTCAAAATTTTCAGGCTGCATGAGGGGGCATATATAAGGGATATAACTTCAACCAGCATCTGCTGTGTGACCCCAGAACTCTCCTGGACCTTAGGTTTACAAAGACAAAACCCAAACAGTTCCTGCTGTCAAGTGACTTATTCTCTGGCAGGGTAAGGGCATGTGGGAGAGGAGGTATTTACTAAGTGCTGTCAATATTGGATGTATACTGAGTAATTCCGAGGGAGGGAAGGCAAGGCACTGACAACTTGAGGATCAGAAATGACTTCTTGTAGAATATGGTAGCATTTGAGCTGAGTTTTGAAAGGAGCTAGGGATTCTAGGAGGCAGCAGTCAGGAGGAATTGAATTCTAGCCAGAGAGAACTGTGGCAAGTAGGACAGTTCTGCAGTAATCAGAGTATGTGCTGTGAGCCTGGAAAAGAAGCCTAGAGGCAGATTGTGAAGGTCTTTAAATGCTAAATAGTGGAGTTTGTCTTTTATCCTAAAGGCAATACCGAGCCCCTGGAGCTTCCAGAGCCCTGTAGCATTGTCAACCTGTTCCATAAAAATTAGCAGGACTGTTCTCTTAAGGATGGACTTTGGAGGCAGGGAGACCAAACAGGAGGCTATTGCAATAGTCCAGGCAAGAAGAGTTAATAAGGACCTGTGCCTGTTCTCTAAAAAAAAGGTCTTTTCTCTGGGATGGGACAATAAGAATTAACAAAGCTTGCCCTTGATAGAGAGGATGAGAGCAGTATGAAGAGGCCTTATTTGGCACCAAAATGACTGGGTGTTCTTCACCCAGATGCTCTCTTTGCAAATGAGCTGATGTTCAATCATTTATATATTTGGGTTCTTCATACATAATCCCCAGGAGCTGGGTAACCGCTTATGACTTCTTTCTCTTCCTATAGCTTGGGATTCCCACCTGGTTAGTGAAGGGCATTCAAGAGCCAACTGAAGACCGGGAAATGGTGGTGGCTCTTCATCCAGTGGAATCCCAGGTGAGCCACGATTCCCCTTGTACCATCCGTGGTCTTGAGTGCTTCTTTGCTTCCTCTTTTCTCTTTTCCTACAAAGCCTTGTGTGCCCACATATACTGAAAATCCACTTTACAATTTTTCTGATGAAAGAGACTGCTATCTGATATCCAAGATATGTTGGTACCTAACGCAAATATATAACCCATTTCTCAATGGATAAGTAGGCCAAGGATATGAACAAATAATTCCCAAAAGAATTGCAAACTGTTAATAACCATATACAATAGGATTCCAAAGCACTTAATAATAAGAGCTGTGCAAAACATAACAACTCAGAGGTTTTACTTCACACATTCACTTAGCGCTTTGGCTAAGAAGACAGAAGTAGGGAATAGTCATTGTTGCAGGGATTTTGGAAAGGCAAATATACTAATTCATATGTAGATGTGTAAAAAGGCCCAAGTATTTTGGAAAACAGTTTCAAATTATACGATGGAAGTGATGAAAACGTTTATGCTTTTTGACCCAGAAATCCTACTGTTAGGCATGATGCCTCAAGGAGGTCAGAGGTGTAAACAAAGATCCCATATATTTATAGCAGCACTTTTTGTGGTAGTAAAAGACTGGAAATGAAATAGATACCCATTGTTTAGAAAACAGATGAATAAATTGTACATAAATGTAATGTAATATCAAAAATGACAAATATGAAAAATACAGAGAGACCTATGAGGGATTGCCCTTTGAGGAGGGAAGGATATATTTGCAAATTAAGAGGATGTAAAAAAATTTTTGTGAAAGAAACTTCCATAAATCATTTGTTAAAGGAGATCTTGGCTGATTTCTGTGCCATTCCCTTTGCCTCTCATCTCTTACTTCGCTGAATTCACATATATGTCTCTGGGTGCCATCTCCTTTGGTCCTGATCTGTATCTGGCCACTGGACCCAGGTGGCTTCGGAGGAAAAAGCGAGCCTGGTGACCTTGCACAGCCCTCCCTCACTTAAATCCAATTCACTCGCAAGTCATGGCATCGTTTTTCTGACGTCATGATCCTCTTTGAGAATGAAGGACAAACAATGATCTATTTTGCCTCTAGAAGATTTCCTTCCATCCTTCTAGAATTTATGGTGAAGTGCTGAATGAGAGTCTTGCATGGTTTCAGGGACTGGTGGTCGTTGAGGATCTCGCTGTGTATTTCTGCCAAGAGGAATGTGTTAACCTTCACCCCATTCAGAAGGAACTCCACTCAGACATCAAGCAAGACAGTTTCATGGATGTGATACCACTGGGTAAAGATTTGAAAGTGACTTCTTATCCCCTTCTTTTCACTTTTGTACTTCTGTTTCAGTGCCTTTACTAGTCTGACCTTATTCAAGAAGTAACTTCTCTAAGTGGCCTTCAAATAATTTGTTTTTGAAAGAATGTACTCTTTCCTCTTCATATTTGGCTGCAGAGAAAAAGCTAATATCTCATGTGGTTAAAGGGATAAACAAGCTGACTATCTAATGACTTGTGTTCTTGATTTATTTCTGTGTATATTTAGTATTTTATTTTAGAATCATAGCTAAAATTTTAGAATTTCTCTGTTTCAACCTTTGGCCTCCAAATAAGATTTTGTCTAAGCTGAAAACATTTAGTTGATTGTCCTTTTCTTCCTGATTTCCAGGGAAAACTTTCATAACCTTCTTCAATAACTGGTTCTAGTGTTTAATAGCTCTTAACAGCTAGGAAATGTTTTCTTATGGCTAATATAAATATTTTCTTCTATGATTTGAGCTTGTGTTTTCTTTTATGCTGTTTTCATTTGAGATAAAGAAGGACAAGGAACTCTGTTCTTTTTGACAACCTTTCAGATACTTAGCATATTTGCCTACTGTGCTGAAGCAGAGATATTAGTCTAAGAAAAACCTGAAGAAAAATTCATGGTGAAAGCAATGCCTCCTAATAATGACAGTCAACAAATTCTTAATTGGGGCACACCTCTTAATTCCATTGCAGTTTCAGCCTGTTTTTTTTTTTTCCTTAGTATTTCTCAGTGGTAATGGAGAAAAATCAGTCGCCATCATCTGGCTAGTAGCTCTTCATATATTTGTGATTGGGCTTTAACATCAAGGTTCCTCCTCTTTCCTGGAAGAGAATGGTTCCCACCCCTTTACATTGCTGTGTGTTGTTTTAGTGGAATTATTGCAAATCTTTATTAACAAATAATTGAGTGGTAGCAATGTTCAAGGCATTATACTAGATGCTGTACCAGTTGGCAAAATTTGATTTAAGATGGAGTCCTATCCATTAAAAAAGAAGAAACTGATATCATTTATGGAAGTTTCTTTTTCATATATGTACTTCTCAGTTCTGTATTGAAATTTTAGTGATAAAAATTAGGAGTTACTAGGAAGTAAGGGACCAGCTAACTTTTTAGCAAATGCTTTTAGTTTGGTCAAGACTTTTAGTGGAATATTTCCTGTTTCCTTCTATTATAATAGCAAGGATTATCCAAATTCTCCATAAATTGCTAATCAATTTATGGAATTATGAAATGGGAGCAGGCACACCTAGTTATTTGGGTACTCACCAGGAAAGACCACAATGGCACTGGGAAGTGAGGCTGCAATCACACTTTAATAAGGCACGGAAGGTACAGGGGCAAACAGACACAGAAAGTACAGAGACAAGCAGCGAAAAGGGCGGAGTACAGAGGCAGGTGGTGTGGGGATGAGGATAGGGTGATGGATGGAGGAAGGCAGGCGTTGTGAGGAAGAGAATGGGAAGGGGAGAGGTACAGAGTCATTCACATAACCGCGGAACAGAGTTGGGAACACTCAGCAGCATGGACCCAATGGAGACAGAAAAATACTTGGGGGTAAGGAGAAGCAGGCGTTTGAGGTCTAATTTTTATAGGGTTTCAGTGGGGGATCAAACTAATTCTTTAACTGTGCAACCTTGGGGTTAGTTTATTAACATACTTTAAAGTCAACATTTCCGCGTCATCTCAGCACCATTTGGCATTCTGCTGGTCTGTGGATGCCTGGAACTTATCTGAGACAGCAGTTTTCAGGATTTGGGGTCAATACATGATACAGTTTGCAAATTATGTTCCTTTGATCTTTGGGGTGACCTATATGTGACTCCTAGTTCCTCTTTGCCATCTTATTTCTTGCTTTTGTTACTTTATGCTGGTTACTTATACTGGCTACTTAATTACTATATTGACTAGAAGGAGGGTGGTTAGGGGAACCAGAACAAGATACAATTTAACTCACTCCCTAAGCTTTGTTGGGCTTCCTGATCACTGAATCTCCTCAATACATTTCTGTGAACTCACAGTTATTGTTAAGACTAGATACAAGGCCTTTTGATTCAATTTTCTTTTCACCCCAAGTTTTTCTTCAGATTTCTTTTAACTTAACTAGTCAGCCTTAGCCCAGAAGGATGAAAAATGTTAATGTCATGAACTTTTATCCTTGCTTCTTTGATTTATTCACATTGATTATTATTTACATCTTGGATTGCACTATCAAATGGTTTTTCAGTCTTGTAATTTGTAGCTTCCTTTTTCTTCATCCAGGGAAATAATTATGTCTGGAATTTCTCTGTTTTAGCAGGAGGTGAAAACAAAGAGGAGACACTTCAGCAAGAGAATACAGGGAGTGTAGGACCTCCAGAAATGTCTGCAACTCTGATTTCTGAGCTGGGAGAAGTGACTCTAAATCAACCAAGAAGGCCTGAAGGGAGAAGTCTAGGTTTATCCCAAGAAAAGAGATTTATAAGCCTTTTAGTTACCATTGATAATCCTTCTCCATTAAGAGAATTATCTCAGTGCATAGAAAACATAATACTTTCTGAGAGGGATATTTACCTCCCAGAGCTGGGTGTAGCAGCAGCTTATAGGTGTCATGAATGTGGTAAAAATTTCACTAAGAGCTCACGACTTATTTCACACCAGAGAATCCACACAGGAGAAAAGCCTTATGAATGTGCTGATTGTGGGAAGAGTTTTACTCAAAGATCTACCCTTTCTACTCATGAGAAAATTCACCTGGCTGAGAGGCCGCATCAGTGTGCTCACTGTGGAAAAACTTTTCGCCGAAGTACACATCTTATCCGACATGAGACTATCCATACAAGAGAGAAGCCCTATAAATGTGACCAATGTGGGGAAAGCTTCACTTGGAACTTCCAAATTTTACATCATCAGAAGGTGCACACAGAGGGGAAGCCCTATAAATGTCTCTTGTGTGAGAGAAGTTTCCGTAGGAACTCAGATCTTACCACTCATCAGCGCATCCATACGGGAGAGAGGCCCTTCAAGTGTTTAGAATGTGGAAGAAGCTTCAGTCAGAGATCAAACCTAATTACTCATAAGAGAACCCATACAGGAGAGAAACCTTATAAGTGTGTTGACTGTGGGAAAATTTTCCGCCGTAGTTCACATCTTACTCGACATGAAATTACCCATAGGGGAGAAAAAATCCACAAATGTAATGAATGTGGAAAAATATTCACTTTATATACTGAGTTTGTGCAGCATCAAAAGATTCACGAGGAAGAGAAGCTGTATTGTTGTATTGAGTGTGAGAAAAGCTTCAGTTGGAAATCAGACTTTATTACTCACCAGAGACTCCACTCAAGAGAAAGAGTTAATAAGTATCCCACGTGTGAAAAAAGTTTCAGACTGAATTCTCATCTTGTTATTCATGAGAGAACCTACACAGGAAAGAAATGCTATCAATGTTTTGAGTGTGATAAAAGTTTTTATAAAAATTCTGACTTCATTATTCATCAGCGACTCCACACAGGAGAGAAACCTTATCATTGTGCCAACTGTGGGAAAAACTTCAGTCGGAACTCACATCTCATTCGGCATAGAAAGATCCACATACGAGAGAACTTATATAGCTCATAGGGCAGTTCTCAGTATTTTGGCTGTGTTTAACATCTTTGGGGACTAGTGCACCACATAACAATTTTTGGCAAGACTTGGGCCCTCCCGAGGGGGAGAAAAGTGATAGTATTGCAGCATTTACAGTGTTGTGTTTTAATCTAAATTTTTTAGCTTGGGGTTTTTTTTTGTGTGTGATGGTTTTACTATTTGAAGTGCTTGAAAAAAAAGTATTTATGAAACTAGGTAGGTGAAATTTTGTAATAAAAAGACCAGATGTTAGAGTTGATTCTGAAATGAGCAACATTAAAATGTACTAAGGTTACTAAGCATAGGAGACATCCTTTATCCTTTGTATAAACTCAAGCTATTTCCAAGATTGCACTTTTATTCTCACTTCAAACAGGAATATATTTCATTAGAGTTCAGAGTCACTAAAACACAAAAACAAAAACATAAAATGTAAAGGTTTTTTTTTAAAAAAGCAAAAGCTAGGTGTGAGTTCTATTTGCCAAGCTGAAGTTATATTACTTGTTGCAACCTCATTAGTATCATCCAACTCTTCCTCAGTGCTTTTACATCCTCAATAAACCTCTTTTGTTTGACTAACTTGTGGCTTTTGAAGTGTTGGAGTCCATATGTTTATCCTTGTACCATTAGCCCTCTTGAGTGGCAAGAACAAATAAGCATTTTACACCTAGCACAATTATAGGCTGGTATATCCAGCATAGCTTTAGGCTTTGAGAAAAGCCTTTGTTTGCTGTTGTTTGCACTGCTGGCCTTTGCCAGTTGTGCCATTGTTTACTGTGGTCCTATTCCAAATACCTTCTCCAAGCCATTTCTTTAGCCTGATAGTGTCCATTATATACAATGCCCTCATATCATGGCAGATGGTTGCCTGTCCTTGGCTGGGAGAAAAAAACCCTTCCTTGCTTCATTCCATTAATACTCTTTTTTCTTTGCTGCTGGTTGAAGTTCTGAGATTTTTTTTCAAAAGGAAACCCTACATCCATCTCTGCCAATGTTACTATATTCATGGTGTCAGAAACCAAAGTATGTGTTCCAGTGTTACATTCACAGAATCTCAAAATTGGACAGAATGTGTGGAAATTTCCTGTTAGTCATGTTAGCTTTTACAAAGTCATTTCCAATAAACATAGTAACAGTGAAAAAATGAGGAAATACAATTAAAATGACAGGATACTCTTTTCAGGAAGCTGTCAGTTCAAAAACATTCCATTATCCTCTCACTCTTGCAACAGTCTTAATACTTGTCACATCATGAGACCTCACTGACTGTACGCTTCTGTTTTCCTCTTTTGTGCTCAAGTATAATCTATGTTGATTAATTCTAGGATCTCATTTTTTAATACGGTCTTTTCCTTTAAGCTGTATGTAATCATCAGTAATATACATTACTTTAGTTGTTTAGTGTAAATATGGAGCTCTCTGTGTTTTACTTTGATACAGAGAATGCAGCAAAACAGTGGATTAAAGAGAATTATTTTGTATGCTATACCAAATAGAATTATAAGGTTGAGGATTGCTTCAACCAAAGCAATTAGGCTAAGTTAGTGGGAGCTATGTTGTAAACAAAATCCTCTTGATCCTAATCAAACATTCTATAAAACATAAACGTCAGTCAATCATTCAGTAATTATTAAGCACCTGCTATGTGCCAGGCATTGTGCCAGGAACTAGGAATACAAAGCATAAAAAGTCTCTGCCCTCAAGAAGCTTACATTCTAAAGGGATACAACATAGATTTATATGTCTAGAAAATACATGTACAAAGTAGATATATACTTACTTTGGGAGGGAAGGGCCTAGAAGCTGGTGGGACCATGAAAAGCTTCATGGGGAAAGTATTGAGCTTACTCTTGAAGAAAATCAGAGATCTTGAGAGACTGATGAGAGGAGATGGTACATTACAGGTTTGTTGGACAACCAATGCAAAGGCATGGAGATGAATAGACAATTAACAGATCCAGTTTGGACTAAAGGGTGTGTGAAGGTAGTAATGATTAATAAGATTGTAAAGGTAGTGTGGGTCCAGCTTGTAAGGAGCTTTAAATGCCAAACAGAGGAGTTTTATATTTGATCTTAGAGGAAGCAGAACTACTATGGTTATTGAGTATGGCACTGGGAGATGGGGTGACATGGTCAGAATAATACTTAAAGAAAATTTTTGGTGTCTATGGGGAGTATGGATTTGAGTAGAGAGATGCTTGGGACTGGATATATATATATATATATATATACACACACACACACACACACACACCCCCATACACATATATATAAACATATAAAATGTATGTGTATGTGAAACATATATATAAACACATATAAAATATGTGTGTGTATGTAAAACATGTATACATAAAACATACAAAGATACTGGCTCATTGAGTTTTGATGGTTCAGAGTGAGTGTAAATGGCAATTGTTTCTGTTCTGGCCAGAAACTATGAGGGTCTTCCCCTCCCAGATGGATTCTTTTGGGAAGTCAAACTAGGCCATCTTTTGCCTCTTATTTTATTATCTTATCTAGCTTTTAATCACTGAATGGGTGTTGCCTCAGACAAACTGAGACCTGGGAAACACCTTAGCCTAAAAAGGCCAGGGTGTCCCGCTGAATCCGGAGCCATCACCAGTCATCCTAACCATTGTCTTGCCACTAGCCTCTGAAGACTCTGGAGGACAGAGTGAAGCTGATGACTTTACACAGCCTTCCTCACTTAAATCCAATCCACTTCAAGTCAAGACATCACCCTCCTGATGTCATTGGTCCTTTTAGAGAACGAAGGATGAACAACAGACAACATAAAGATACTAATTGAAAGTATGGGAATGGATGAGGTTACCAAGAGAAAGAGTAGAAAGATAAAAGACATCTCCTAGGATAGGACTTTAAGGTATGCCCACAGTTAAGAAGCATGGTATAGATGAAGATCTAGAAGAGAGAGACAAGAAGTGTCAGATAGGCAGGAGGAAAACCAAGAGAGTGGTGATATGAAAACCCAGGGTTGAGGAGCAGGGTGGTTTTCTCTTGGCTGGAAATTCAGTAACATGATGATTGGAATAATAAAGGTGACAACTATCCAGTGATGAATGGAGTCTGAGTAGAGGATCATTAGATAGGAGCAGCTGCTGATAAGGCAGATGAGTACAATATTCCAGATCCTAGCTGCCTCTCAGTTGTGGTCTTGGTGTAGTTATAGTCAGAGTAAAGTCATGCTGTACAGTCATGATTGTAACAGTCACTGCCTGTCTATAGTACTGGCACAGCCTAATCTACCTCATAAGGTGCCACTTGGCACAGTGTGGTCTGTCCTGCTGATCTCAATTCTTTAATTCTTTAACAGCATCCAGAAGACTATTAAAATTAGGGAGGCAATCTTGGAATCCGAGTGGTCCGGCTAAAGCATATTTGGAATCTGAGCCACAGGTGAAAGACTCACCTGTAGCTCCAAGAAGTTATAACATCCAGTAAAACCCCCTTGGCAGATGAGCTAAACAGGCCTCAAACCCATAGATGAATCAGCGGGATGTCTACTGCAAGCATATGAAGACTTTACTCAGCGGAATGGGCAGATCAGAACAGTTAGTTCCAATGGCCATGAAGGCAGTTGAAGCAGGACCTGTGGAGCACTTAGAGTTTGATCAGACATTGAAGATTCCAAGGTCATCCACTGCATCTGGGGCCATTGCCAGTCATCTTGACCTTTGTTCTGCCACTGGACTTTGATGATTCAGGAAGAAAAAGTAAGACTGATGACTGTATAACTCTGCCTCACTTACATCTAATTCATTCTCAAGTCAAGACATCACCCCATGATGTCATTGGTCCTCTTTGAAAACAAAAGACAACAATTTGGAATTTAAGATTACTGTAAACAGATTCCCCATTTTTAATTCTGCATACACTGCAACTGGGGTGGTTATAAAGGCTAGGATGTCAACTGATTTCCAATTCCATGCCAAGTATCTGGTATTATTACAGGAATACTTAGAATGAATTGACTAAGTTCTTGTAGGGGTTGATCTATAAATCATAGTGGTTTACATAATCCCATATGCCCCGCTAGATAACCTGTAGCTTGGGACTTTGACTCTTGTAATAAGTCCATATGCTTAAAAAATGTATTATTAGTGGCTGAACTTAGAACCTTTAGGCATACCTTTGTGGCCGTAGGTTAGAAAGGATTCCCAAATTACTTAGCTGCCAGATCAGTACTGGTGAGTGAGGTCATCATGTAGGCCTCAGGACTGGTTATTTAATAAATCTTGGATCTCAGAGGACCTTTGTCTCATTGGAGTGCTGGTTTGACCATCTTACTTATTAGTAGTGAGAAGAGGGTTCACTTGTGGTTGCCCAGTAAAGAAATGATGTGAAGCTTTCCCAAAACCTCCTAAAGTTGATTCATTTGGACTCATATCATAAGGTTATCAGAGGTTTCTTTCTAGGCTTTTATGTATATGTAGAACAAGACTTCACTTGGTCCTGTCCCAAAGAGAGCTAAATCCCAGTTTCCTCTTCAAAGTAATAAGGCAATTACATGTTCTAAATATTGCCAATTACATAACTAATCCATTTGAAGCAATAAAGATATTAGATGAAAATTGAAGGTATGCCTATCAATTGGGGAATTGCTAAACAAGCTGTGGTATCAGATTGTAATGGAATATTATTGTGCTGTAAGAAATGACAAACAGGATGATTTCAGAAAAACCTGGAAAGACTTACATTAACTTATGCATAGTGAAGTGAACAGAACCAAGAAAACATTGTGCACAGTAACAACAATATTGTTTGACGAAGAACTGTGAATGATTTAGCTATTCTTAGCAATACAATAATCCAAGACAATCCCAAAGGACTAATGATGAAGTGTACTATCTGCCTCAAGAGAAAGAACTGACATTGTTTGAATATAGACTGAAGCATGCTATTTTTCACTATCTTTTTTTCCTTTTGTTCGAGTCTTCTTATACAGAATGACTAATATGGAAATATTTTACATAATTGTACATGTATAACCTATATCTGATTGCTTACCATCTCAGGGAGGGGGGAGGGGAGGAATAGAATTTGGAACTCAAAACTTTAAATAAAAATGTTTCTAAAAATTGAAAAAAAAAAGTAAGGATATTAGGAAGCAGTGTGAAGGTTAAAGTAAGAGAAATTTTATAACTCAATCAACGAGCATTTATTTAGTACTTATATGCCAGGCATTGTACTAAGCACTGGGAATACAAATAAGTGAAAACAGTTCCTGCCTTTGTGGAATTCACATTCTAATGAAGAACAGAATATGTACATACATAGGATAGAGATAGGGGGTGAAGCTATCTCTTGGGGACTTGTCAGGGGGACAAGGCTTGGTCAGTTATGGTTCTCCTTGAAAGAGGCAGTTGTTTGTACTTTGAAACATTATAAGGGTCTAAGCATCCTACAACTTCGACAATGCCTTTTCTTTTTTAAAAATCAATCAATTAATTAATTTTTAGTTTTCAACATTCACTTCCACAGTATTTTGAGTTCTCCCCATCTCTCCCCTCCCCCACCCCAAAACAGCATGCATTCTGAATACCCCTCTCCCCAATCTGCCCTCCCTTCTGTCAACTCCCCCCCCCCTTGACAATGCATTCTTTCACCGTTTCTACATCACTGAATGGCTTCCCTTTTCCCCCAAGTGTATAAACTACTTTATAAGTTGCTTCAGTGGCATTATTTCCAGGTCTTATTCCTGCTTGAAAGAATTGTCTTTGCTTTTGCTTTTCAGCTTTTAATTTCTGCAATACAACCTTTTACACCTCTCCCTCTAATTTAGAATATTTTTGGTCCTTATGGGTGTTATAATGCTGATGAGTGTTGAATTTCTTTAATGTTGATATTGCAGTATCACAAAACAAGCAAATCATCTTATCTTTAGCAGAAACAAGATAATATTGCAATTCCCAATCTTCATTAAAAAATGTTTTTTTCCTTCAGTGTTCCCTTGGTCTTCTTTGACATGAGGAGCATACAGAATTAAAAAATACTGTTGAGCTGTGCAACTATTAAAAAATTCCACTTCAAACAGAAATGCAGTGCACCATGGTCAAAAGCTGATTACAAACTGGTGTTGATAACAGACTGGTGTATTCAACCCACATAAACTCTCAACAACCAGCCATGTGTGGTAGTGGTGCCAGTCAGGAGGGAGAAGTTAGAACTAAATAATGAGTGTAGCAGCCATCAATTTAACCCTTATGGCTTACTAATGTTCTAATTGTGCTGGTCAATCTGGGAGGATTATTTCATTGAAACTTATTTTATTCTTTAGTATTTTATATATGTTCACTTTAAAAATAAAATAAAAATATAAAAGACTAACAAAAACATATTGATAAAAATAAAAGGATCTGTTCTGTAAAATTTGGATTCAGTCAAAAGGCTGCCCTTAACGACCTAGAAAGCCACATGTGGCCTTAAGGCCACAGGTTCCTCACCCCTGTTCTAAAATATTTGTAGGAATTTTCTTTGTGGTGGCAAAGAATTGGAAATTGAGAGGTAGCCTACTAATTGTGGAATGGCTAAACAAGTTGTGGTATATGATTGTGATGGAATACTACTGTGCTATAAGAAATGATAAGCAGGTTGATTTTAGAAAAACATGGAAAGACTTACATGAAATAATGAAAAGTGAAATGAGCAGAACCAAGAGAACATAGTATACAGTAGTAGCAATATTGTTCAAAGAATAATTGTGAGTATTAAAAATGTTTAAATCAATTACAAAGGACCTATGAAGAAAAATGCTATCTACCTCCAGAGAAAGAACTGATAAGTAGAAATATGCATAGTATTGTTTTGTATATATTTATAAATCTGTGTCAAATGGTAGCTTTCTTTAGTGTATGGTGGGAAGGGAGGGAGAGAAACAGTTGGAAACTTAAAATGTAACCAAAAAATTTAAAAAAAAAAAAGAAAAATCCTCACACTGACAAATTTACTGGTCTGGACTATGTATTAGTTACCTGGTCAATAAGCCCTTATTAAGTATTTACCATGGGCCTAGCACTGTGTTAAGTATTGAGGATATAAAAAAGGGCAAAAAATGATTTCTAAATACATGTAAAAAATACAATATATATGCATATGTGTATATACACATATATATCCATATATACTACATATATGTGTGTATACGAGTGTGTGTGTGTATGAGACAGAGAGAGAGAGAGAGAAAGATAGAGAAGAGACAGAGACACAGAGAGAGAGAGAAAATAGAGAAGGTAATCTCAGAGAAAGATAGAGAAGAGACAGAGACACAGAGAGAGAGAGAGAAAATAGAGAAGGTAATCTCAGAGAGAAGGTAGTCTCTAGCAGTGGGAGAGTCAAGGCATTTTTTTGTGATGTTCAGTGCTCACAGTACCCAGCACCTTCCAATTTTATTCTGGAAAAAAGTATTAATTATATATTGATCTTAATTATATATATTTCTATGAACCTTTGCTTTTTACCTCTTTCCTCAGACTTGAGTCACATTTCCCAACATATTTTTCGCCATCTTCCCCTGGCCCCCCCTTTGTTCTGAAGTCACCAAGTATCAAAGTATATATTGACTTTATTTGGAGGCTGTTGTCAAACTCTTCATAATAGACTTTCTCTTCATTCTCCACAAGATCTTGGCACATAACTACAGTTAACTGCATGATGATCTTTTTTTCTTATGCTCGTGCAAGCACTGCAGGATGAGATCATTAAGGATATCATGAAATATGTTCCTTATTGAGAACAACTCCTCAAACTCCTTTGCTTCTCCAAGAGCCTGTGAACCTACCTTTTTATTTAATTGCAACTTGCTTTTGTCTTTTGTTTTTGTTTATTACAAACATATCAACAGTGATATGGGTCATTTCTTCCAACAGTATGTCAATTCCTTGGTCATTGGACAAATATCTCCTATTTAGAGTACCTACATTTATAAATGTCTAAAAATTGTGTTCCTTAGCAAGCCTCTTTCCCAGTGCTCTACTACCATCACTGAAGAAGTGGGAGGGAGCAGCCACACAGATCTGAAGGACATTAAAATGTTTTCTTCATTGGTTGCCATGGTTAAAATATTCCAGCTTTCTGGCAACTTTCTGGCAATAAAACTTTTCACAAGTTGGTCCCTGGATAGTTCACTTGGGGTGAGGTTAGGGTGAAATACCTGTTCACCAGCCCCACAAATGTTTCCTATTTTGATATTTTAAATATCAACTTCCTGGGACAATATAGAATTATGGGTTACTGTTTTACGTCTCAAGTAAAACCCCAAATGGGATCATGAAGAGTTGGACACAACTCAACAACAACAAAACCTTTCTTTATAGATGGCTCTGAAACTTTCAGCTTCCTTTGCTGTGTTGTTTTCCCTATTATTTTTGTAACTTAACCTTCCTGCAAGGGCACCTTGGTCTTTTATCATTTGTTTACAGAAAGGAACAAAGGACACTTTAACTTTAATTGGATGGTACTTTGTTTACATATGGGCACAAAATGTACTTTAAATTCAACAGAATAATACCAACATTGTCCTTTGCATTGGATCTTGGGGACAGGGACTGTCTTTGTTTTTCTTATTTGTATCCCCGGGTCTTAGCACAGTGCCTTGCCTGGCACATAGTAGATGCTTAATAATTGTTTATTGAATTGAATTAAATTAAACCTCCATCTTCATAGTATCTGAAATACAAAATAAAATTTCCAGTGAGAGATGAAAAGGTGTGAAATAAATTTTGTTGTGTATTATGGAAAACTTAATTACTACTTTAACTTTTGCAAGAATGGAAATCTTAATATTTCCGTAATGGACAATGCTTCTGCTTTGGTTCCAAATTTTGTCCTATTGATAATCTTAATAAAGTGGTGGAGTTTTTTTCCTCTCACAGTGATCAATTTAAAAATATGAAGCATTTATCTGCTTCTATGCAGGTGTGTATGATTTCATCCCTTACATATTCACAGTTATGAGTACTAACTATGCATTTCCTTCTATCCTATTTTCTTTTGTTTATCCTTCTCTATCTCTTTTATATTCTCTCTTCTCTAAAGTCTGTTTTGCTTCTGACCATAGCTTTCTTTTATCTGCTCTGCATTTTATCACCCTGCCTTTCCCTTTCCCCCTACTCCTCCTACTTGCCCTGATGGGTTAGAGAGATATCTATCAGCAATTAGTTATGTACATATATTTTCCCTCTTTGAATCAATTCAGATGTGAGTAAGGTTCAAGTGTTTCTTGATGCCCTCTACCATTTTCACCTCCACTATTAAAAGTTCTTTATTGCCTAAAAAAAATGAAATAAATAAAAAAATAAAAAAATGTGAAGCATTAAAAACATTATTATACTCACCTGTAAGTACTGGCATGTTACCACTGGTTTTTCATCTCTAAGGACTGTAGGCCTTGCCAAAAATTCCCATAACTAACCACACATGTGAATAATTTAGAGAAATATGGGATGACTTGTATGAAGTGATGGAGAGTGAAGAAAGTAAACCCAAACTTTCCCTCTCCTGCTGCTTGAGGAGCTGGCTGCCACCATGAATGACACCTTAACCATCAGAACCAGGAAGTTCATGACAAACAGACTTCTTCAGCGTAAACAGATGCCCTTCATCCTGGAAAGGCCACTGTGCTCAAGACTGAAATTCGAGAAAAACTGTCCAAGATATACAAGACAACTCCAGACATCATTTTTGTCTTTGGATTCAGAACCTATTTTGGTGGTGGCAAAACAACAGGCTTTGGCATATTTACGATTTCCTTGACTATGCAAAGAAAAATGAACCAAAGCACAGACTTGCAAGGCATGGCCTGTATGAGAAGAAAAGGACATCAAGAAAACAGAATGAAGAAAGACAGGGGTACTGAAAGGCAAATGTCAGCGCTGGCAAAAAATGAGCTGGAAATTTCACAACAGAAGGAATAAAAGGCACTACAGAAGATGTTTATCCGTGAAGATAATTTTTCATCAGAGCATAAATCAACTATGCAAAAACTTAAAAAAAAAAAGAAAACAAAGCCAAGAGACAATATACATAATGATTACAACGATGTAAGAAAAGACAATGCTAAAAGGCCACAGAACTCAGGTCAAACGCAAAGGATGATGTCGGTATCATCCTATTGAAGTTAAGGTGCACTTTGTACCTTTCTGTAAACAAAGGACAAAGGTGTTGAGATAGTCGGGTTAGTTTATTCTTCCTTCACCCAGCTGAGCAGAAAGGACTTGTAGATAGTGAAGTATGAATACTCAATGAGTACAACCCCAGATTCCAAAGGAATTCATCCAATGTCTGGGTTTAGGGTTTTTTCATCTATTCAAGCTGGAGTATTCAAAGACAAGTGAGTTTCTTCACCCCATATTTGAGAATTCAGTACCTTTTTTTTCTACATCTGTAGACTTTAGATTGTGAGCTCCTTCAAGGCAGAGACTGCTTTTTTGCTGCTTTTTGTATCCCCAGCACTTAGCACACAGTAGATGCTTAATAAATGTTGATTGACTTGTTGTTTTAAAACCTCACAGCTCCCTTATATGTGTGTGTATTCCATCCAGTATAAGTTGTCTGGGCTGGGCTGGTTGCCCGGGATTCAGCTATGCAGAGTGCAATTTCACTTTCAAGCCAAAGCAGGGGCCCTCAGTAGCTGTGAGGCTCAGGACACACAAATCTTCCATCCTTTTATTGTGTGTGGCACAGTCCACTTTGGTGCAAAGTTTTGTCGGTATTCCTTGAAATCCCCAAACTTGACTGTCCACAAGTGGAAAGTGTCATGTAATTTAATTCAACAAACACCTGTTCAACACTGACTGTGTGCCAGGTATCCTGCTAAATGCTAGAGACGGAGAGATAAAATGAAACTATCTTTGTCACTCTATTCAGTGGTTTTTCTTAACGTAGATGAACGTGTATACCTTGCTCCTCGGGTTAGGTAGTCATTGGGATATTTCTGTCAGTGTTAAAACATATCTGCACAAAATCTGTTTAAGAAAAAGTCACCATAAGCTTTCTTTTCTACTGGCACCGATCAATTCACCCTGTAGCCTGTGAACTAATAGTTTAATGAATCTGAAATTATCTTTATAGCCTAACCATAACAACAACTTACATTGGTATGACCCTTTTACAGTTTCAAAAATGCTCTAACTTCCACCATCTCATTGGAGACTCGTGACAACCTTGCCAAAGTGTCAGGTTAGATATTATTGTATCAAGTGACTTTCCCAAGGTCACAGAGATGGTACTAGAAATGGCAGAGCCCCAACAGTCAAGATCCTCTGACTCCCAGGTAAGTGCTATTTTTCTATTTCAATTTAGACTGTCTCTGAAGTATTCTGGGAAGACTAGCACATCTGGTGTGGGGGGCTTGCCAAGCCCTTTTCAGGGCTACTCATCCACCTTTGGTGTCCACCTGCTACCCAACTCTCACCTGTAGCTTGCACAGTGTCCACACCCTGGTAAAATCATCTCAGTAGATGGCCTACACCAGGTTGAGGAGAACCAACATGCTTCAGACTTGTTGGTGAATTAAGGAGATATCTACCCCAAGCATATGAAGACTTCACCTGGCAGAATGGGCAGATGAGAACAATTAGTTTCAATGGCCATGAAGGCACCTGAAGTAGGACCTGTGGAGCACTTAGAGTTTGGTCAGACATTGAAGATGCCAAAGTCATCCACTGCATCTGGGTCCATTGCCACTCATCTTGAATTTTGTCTTGCCACTGGACTTTGATGCCTTCAGGAAGAGAAAATGAGGCTGATGACTTTGTGCAACTCTGCCTCACTTAAATCCAATTCACTCTCAAGTCAAGACATCACCCCATGATGTCATTGGTCCTCTTTGAAAACTAAGGACAAATAATAACAACAACACACTGTCTCTATTCCACCTTATATCCTTAGATTGGTAGGATGATTTTCTGCTGATATGAGAGAAATTACTCCTCTTTGAGTTTCTGTAGGTTACTACTGCTGAAATAAATCTACCACAATGTAGAAATTATAGAGGTAAAGACCTGGGTTTTATTATGCTTAAGCACAGGTTCTGGATTTATAAAAATAACTCTGAACCCAGATTAGAGTTTATGACAAGCTTTAATGGAGAAAATTACATTAGAGGGACAAAGAAATAAATTCTTTCACATATTGCAATCTCATACATTCTTTTAGGCTATAAAAGTTAAAACAGATTCATAATCCCATGCTTTTTTCAATGACATCAAAACTGGATGAACTTAAACAGAATCGTAATCTCATATATCACCTAAGGAAACAAACATGGTTAAATAGACTTTAAAGGTAAACTATGTCATGTTATGACTAAACTACATTTAGAGGGTTCACAATGGGGTGACTGAGAGGAAAGGAATTAACTTGTCACCAGAATAACCAAGGAGTCAGCTACAGTTGACATTTGGGATCCTTCCTCAAATAAGGCAAGTCAAGTTATTTTGGGAAGCCTTTACTCCCTTTTTGGTTTCTTATCTGAGGAACATGTGAGGCCTTAAGTAAATTTTCATATCCCATGGCACAGGTTTCAGCCAGCTCAATAATCTCTTTATGAGTGAAATGGCCCTGATACCCCTCCCTTAGACAATAAAAATTAACAAAAAGAAATAAAAAATAAAGATTTTTTATAATGCTGCCATTCAGAAAAGATTAGATATGCTCTGAGTTCCTTTCTCAGACCTTTCCTTCTTGTTCTTTTTTTTAAAATCATGTTTTATTAAAAACTTAACATTGAACATCAATATAGCCAAGGAAACTTGCTTATTTACACTTAAATTGTTTTTTCCCCCTTTTTTGTTTTTCAACTCTAAAAAGGTAAAGGAGACTGAGAAATTAGTTCAAGAGAACCCGAGGAAGGTAAGAATTCATTTCTGAAATCCTAATTAAGTTGTTATCATTTAAGGTCCAGATTATGAAAGACCAGGATCAGATTTGCAGATTAATTGTAGCCTGGAGTGGTTTCTATAGAAACTCTTCCATAGCACAAAATCGAGCCACACTCAGTATCCCCTTGGCTTTTGGAAGGAAGTATACAAAATATAATTTTGTATAATATACAAATGTAATTTGTATAATCTCATTATTGACACTAATTAGTTTAGACTTTGACCAAATCACTTGACTTCCTCCCTCCCTTCCGTTCTACTTTCCTTCCTTTCTTCCTTCCTCCCTCCCTCCTTTACTTCCTTTTTCTTTCTTTCCAAACATGTGATTTCTTCCTCTAGCAAAGAATTTTTTCCAATGCAGATATGCACTTTCTCTGCAATTTAGGAGTTTAAGAGAGTTCCCTGAGGACACAGAGATTCTGTGATTTGCTCAGGCTTGCATAGTTATGCTATATCAGAGAAGGCACCTGAAACCAGGTCTTTTTGACCAGGAGACCGGCTCTCTATCTACTGACATCCTTTTCTTAATCTGCAAAAGGAAAGGCTTGATTTGGGTATCTCTAAGGTCCTTTCCAGTTCTAACAATCTATGGAAAAGGGATCCTTAGCCCTCAGAAATATTGCTGTGGAAGTTTGTTGAATTAATTTGGGAGTTGATTGAAACAGGGAGATATTAGGGAGCTTTGGTTTGAGGAGCACTCCCTTGGTGCTGCACCTGCAAATGTATCCTAATCTTGGAAATGGACCACTATCCATTATTGCAATTGAGTGCTCCCCAGATTTCTCACGTCTTCCATAAACTTTTTTGGAGCTGCTTTCCTTTTTTCATCTGATTTTATATTCCCTTCTTTCCCCAATCCCTCAGCTTCAGTTACAATCATCAATTGCTCACTGACATTTTAAACTGGAAGTCTCTGAGATATCTTAAACTCAGCATTATCTTTACTGAATCATTATCTTTACTTCTAAACCTTATGTCAAAAGCACCAGCATCTTTCAGCATCTCAGGTTTGTAATCTCAGCATTATACTAGATTCCATATTTTATGGCACCCAGCATATCCAATCAGTTACCAAGTTTTGACATTTTTACCTGCATGGTATCTCTTACATCTGACCCCTTCTCTCCACTCACATAAATATTGTCTTTATGACCTCTCACTTAGAGTATTGCAACATCCTCCTAACTGGTCTCCTGGCCTAAAGTCTCACTGCTGCATTTTATTTTACACATTGCCACCAAGGTAATTTTCCTTAAGTGCAAATTTAACTGTGTAACCCCAGTACTCCATAAGCTTCTGTGGATTCTTATTACCTCTAGAAATAAAATATAAAATTCTCCATTTGTTTTTTTTATTTTTTTCAGTTTGAATTTGTATCTTTTTAAAAAATTAATTTATTTTTAATTTTCAACATTCACTTCCATAAACTTTTGAGTTTTAAATTTTCTCCAACTCCATTCCTTTCCCCTTCCCCAAAATGGCATGCGATGTGATATATGCTCTACATATACATTCTTATTAAACATATTTTCACATTAGTCATGTTGTAAAGAAGAATTAGAATGAATGGGAGGAAAGATGAGAAAGAAGAAACAAAACAACAAAAAAAGAGAAAACAGTATGCTTCCATCTGCATTCAGACTCCATAGTTCTTTTTCTGGATGTGGATAGCATTCTCCATCATGAGTCTTTTGGAGTTGTCTCAGATCCTTGTATTGCTGAGAAGAGCTAAGTCTATCAAAGTCAGTTATCACACAATGTGGCTGTTACTGTGTACTATGTTCTCCTGGTTCTGCTCATTTCACTCACTATCAGTTCAAATAAGTGCTTCCAGGTTTTTCTGAAGTCCGCCTGCTCATCATTTCTTATCGCACAATAGTATTCCATTACATTCATATACCACAACTTGTTCAGCCATTCCCCAATTGATGGGCATCCCCTCAATTTCCAATTCTTGGCCACCACAGAAAGAGCTCCTATAAATATTTTTGTACGTGTGGGTCTTTCCCCCTTTTTTTATGATCTCTTTGGGATACAGACCTAGAAGTGGTATTGCTGGGTCAAAGGGTATGCAGTTTTATAGCCCTTTGGGCATAGTTCCAAATAGCTCTCCAAAATGGTTGGATCAGTTCACAACTCTACCAACAATGCATTAGTGTTCCAACTTTCCCACATCTTCTCCAACATTTATCATTTTCCCGTTTTGTTGTGTTAGCCCATCTGATAGGTGTGATGTGATACCTCAGAGTTGTTTAGATTTGCATTTCTCTAATCAACAGTGATTGACAGCATTTTTTCATATGACTATAGATCCGTTTGGTTTTTAAAGTCCTAGCCTGGCCCCAGCTGATCTTTCCAAACTCATTGGACATTACTTCTGCCCTCTGTGATCCAGCCAAGTTAGTCTTCTCTCTGTTCCTCATTCAGTATCCTCCATCTCCCCTCTCAGAGCATTTCTACTGGCCATCCCCCATTCCGGAATGCATTCCCTCTTCATCCCTGCTCATAGCCCCTCTTCCTTTAAGATACAGCCCCTGCACCATAGTCCAAATGAAGCCCTTCCTGATCCTCCCACCTGCTAATACTCTCCCTCCCAAATTACTTACTATCTAACTGCTTTGGCTATGTTTGTGTATATATCATTACTTATGCTTCATGTATTTTCATGTGTACTTGTCTCCTTAGTTTAGAATGTAAGCTCATGGAGGGTAGGGATAGTTTCCGTCTTTGTACTTGTATTCCCATGGCTTAGCGCATTGCTGGGCACATAGAAGGTGCTCAATAAATACTTGTTGGTCTATATAATTCATATTTAAAGACGAGACAGTGATTCACGGTTTTGCTATATGTAATGAGCTATAACATTTTAGGAAGAACGACGACCTATAGAAATACAATAAACAAACGGCAAACATCAAAAAGATGATAGCGCTTTTCATACTGAGGCTGGCGGGAAGAGAGCCCGCAGCGCACCGTGCGCGCCCCGTTAGGAGGTGGGAGGGGGCGTGTGAGCGCCAGCGGAACTACATTACCCAGAATGCCCCGTACCAGAGCGAGTCGTCTCCCCTCATTCTCTACCCCTGACACCCCCGGTCGAGCCAGTCAGTCACAGCCCTGTAGTTCGGCCCGTTCGGACCCAACGGAGAGCGGGCCGAACCGCAGCCGGGCAGGCCCGGGCTCGGAGGCGGGGTTCTTTCTCGGAGGGGCGGCCGGCCGGAAAGGAGAGCGGGGCGGGTCAAGTCGAGGCTCCACGCGCTCCCGCGCTCCCTCTCAGGCCGCCTTGCGAGCCGGGGAGCTCAGCCCTCCACCTCGGCCTCCCGCCCCACCCCGCCCCGAGGCCGAGGCCCGAGGCTCCCTCTCTCCGCCCTCGCCCGGGCCTACGCCTCCCGAGCGGTGAGTGGGGGAGGGGGAGGGACCCGGATCCGGGACGGACCGTGCGCTCTGCCCCTCCCCTCCCTGGGCCCGATGCCGGGGCGTCGGCCCCCGCGCCGAGCCGTGACCCATGACCTTCTCACTGGAACGTGGAGGGAGGAGAGGAGAGAAGGGGGGAAAAAACACCCTAGGGAGGAGTGATGATAGATGGCATGTACCGAATGTCCTATTTGATAACGAGCTTATATCGGCCCATCCTTCAGATGAGAAAACTGAGGGCAGCTGGTAGTTCAGTGCCTGGAGTCAGGAAAATGAGTTCAAACCTGGCCTCAGACAAGTCACTTAATCTCGGTGTGCCTCAGTTTCCTGTGTTATAACGTTTCATGTGAGAGGCAGAAAGGTATAGTAGATAGTGTAGTGGAGAGCGTATTAGGCCTGGAAGACCTGAGTTCAGATTCAGACACATACTATCTTTGTGACTCTGGGCAGGTCACTTAACTTTGCCTCAGTTTCCTATACTGTAAAATGGAGTTAATAACAGCACCTAGCTCTCTGGTGGTTGCTGTGAGGATCATATGAGATAATAATTGTAAGGTGCTTAATGCAGTACCTGGCCTGTAGTAAACACTACATAAATGTTAGCTATTATTATTATTAGTAGTAGTAGTAGTAGTAGTAGTAGTAGTAGTAGTAGTAGTATTACAACAGTGCCTGGCATGCAGTAGGTGCTTGATAAATGCTTATTCCTTCCTTTCCTCCTCATTGGCAGTCTGGTGGACCCCTTCTTAGAATAATATTTTTTAAATAATTGAAGGAAACACTGTTTCAGTTAGAGTTTAGTGAAAATTAAGATGTGATGTTTTTTTCTCCCCATCCAAGCCCATGGACCCACTGAAATCTATCCATAGATCCCACCTTAAGAGTCGCTAATTTAGTTCAACTCCTTCATTTTACAGATGAGGAAATTGAGGCCTAGCACGTTAAAGTGATTTGTCCAGAGTCACACCAGTAGTATTAGAGATAGATTTTGAACCCAAGTCCTTTGACTTGGGTGCTCTTTCTACCATATCATCTAATGCAATCTTATTTTGCAAATAAGAAAACTTCTCTGGGCCTTACTTAAGTGGCCTTTCCATGGCCATAGTGGAAGTAAGAGAGGGATGAGAATAAGAACTAGACCTGTGATTTCACAGATTTTGCTATTTCTTCTTCAGAGCCCCAAAGAGAAAAAAAAAAAGTTCCTTTCACAAGGGCCCTGCGGTTCCCATAACGGAGACAGCTGATCTTCAGAGCCCTGTGGCAGAGTTGGTTCCATTCAGGACTATGGCTACAGCCCTTGGCCTGCAGCTCCAATCTCCACTGGAACAGGAAGACATCCTTATTGTGAAGGTGGAAGAAGATTTCCCTTGGGAAGAGGAGGCACCTTTGCAAAGGAATGATCCCAGTCCTGAGACCTTCCGTCAGCTCTTTAGGCTGTTTTGCTATCAGGAGGTGGCTGGACCCCGGGAGGCTCTCAGCCGCCTCTGGGAGCTCTGTTGTCGGTGGCTGCGGCCAGAGTTGCGTACGAAGGAGCAGATCCTGGAGCTATTGGTGCTGGAGCAGTTCCTGACAGTTTTGCCAGGGGAGATCCAGACTTGGGTACGGGAACAGCATCCAGAGAGTGGTGAGGAGGCAGTGGTCCTGGTCGAGGGTTTGCAGAGAGAGCCCAGGAAACAGAGGCTACGGGTGAGGAAGAGATTTTAATTCTGAGGACTTGGAGTATTAACAAGAGATGGGATCCATTCCAGTTTTGATCCCTTACAATTCTTAAGCTCTTTAGGCAGGCACTGCCAGTTGAGATCTTAAAATTATAGACTCTTTCAACCTGTACTATAATTTTACTGAGGGCTGGCCAAGATCAGAGTTTGCGCCTGGTTTACCATCAGAATTGCACCCAACCCAAACAAGTCCACACAGAACTGAGGGAAAAGGAAAAAAATTCTTTCCTATTCTGTGTTCATTTCCTCTTGTTTTATTTTCAAGAAATAACTTCCATGGAGTTGGAAATTATACCCTCTCCTTTTTTTGTATCTTCCCATAGTGCCTATGTGCCCTATATTGTTGATTGACTTAAGTTTCCCTCTCCCCTAGACCTGGTCATCATTTTCCCCTGGGTAATGTTGTGCAATGGTGTTTCTTGTTTAACGGAACAGGTGCATTCCCGAAAAGTTGACTATAAAGTTAGTTTACATTAATTAAGCAAATCTTACTATCATTGATTTTATTATTCAGTTAGAGATGTGCTTTCTTTAGGGAAAAACACTCATCTATGTCTTTCTCTTCTGATACTTCAGTATTGTCTTTTCCAATCACTAACCAAACTTTCCTAATAGTTGTTTTATCACAGAGCAAAGAAGGGTAGAACCAGGCATCCCATTAGTGAATAGAAACATAGGCAGCAGTGACCCAGAAGTGCTAAGGGAATTAGCTGATGGAGTGTGAGAAAATGACTTCCAACCTGTGAGTTTTGTGGCATACTAGGATATTTCATAATTTCAGTGATATTGCAAGATTCTTAAGCTCTCAGAATCAAATTAATATTAATTCTAAAAATAAATGTATGCTGGAAGACAGTACTGGTACCAGATTATCAAAGTTAATGGTACATCTTTCCATTTTGTTAAGTTGATAAATATCAAAACTGGAAAGTGTCATGTACTGTGAATTGCAATTAAGTCGTTTTGTATAACTTTTTGGAGAACATACTTTGTGGTGGTATGGTTTGGGTGTTTGTTGGAAAATCTCTTGGGATAAAACAAAATATATTAATAAAATGTTACTTAAATATATGCTACACAGTGTTTTTAACAGAAGGAAAGAAGGTATCATGGAATCAAACAAAAATGTGACTGGTACAGTTCCCAAAAAATGGGAATTACTCTCATAAAAGCATTAGAAATATGATACTGGGTCAGATTCATTGTCTAGCTACTTCATGACTCTTTTCTCTAAAAGTGACAGAAAGGAATGGTTTGTAAAAAGTTAAGTAGTTAAGGTTGAGGCTGTACCTCTCAGTACCCCCAATTATTCCTTAACATTTTTCTATGTCTGTTTGCCACAAATTTACCCTGAGGTAGGGATTTCAAGATCACTGACTTAATAGCATCTACAGAAAGAATAGGGCAGGGGGGGCAGCTGGGTGACGCAGTGGATAGAGCACCAGCTCTGAAGTCAGGAGAACCTGAGTTCAAATCCGGCCTCAGACCGAACACTTGACACTTATTAGCTGTGTGACCCAGGGCAAGTCACTTAACCCCAATTGCCTGGCAAAAAAAAAAAGAGTAGGGCTGGGGCTGGGACCAGGACCAGGGCCAGGCAATTCCAACTCTACCTGATTCATCATACCTTTTACCTTAGTAGAGGCCCTTGATTGTTTCTGTATCTAGTAAATTCTGCACCAAGTAAATTCTAACTAAACTCTAAGAAACAAACTAGGAAGCGTCAGAAGAATAAGAGATTCTAGCAGTCACAGAGAGTAGAAAATGTAATTGGGCAAAGAGTGAAATGTGAGAAGCAAAGGATTATAACTAAGAGAAAAAAACAGACTAGAGAGTAGAGGGAAAAGAATAAAAAGTGAAGAAACGGAGTTTGAAGTGAGGGGAAAGGTGAAAAGGATCTTAAAGGTGATAAAGGATTGAGAAGGACCTGGGGGAATCTAGTTCTGAATTTTCCAGATTCTTTTGTAACAGAAGAAGGGATGTGGGCTGTTTCCAGATTACAGTCACTGTGCCAGGACTGGAGGTGCTCTCTGAAGAGAAAGTGCCTCAGGGAACAGCACAGGAATCTTTGATATTCCAGGGAACCGTGCAGCAAGAGGCGAGGTCCCAAGAGGAGGGAGCGCAGAACTCCTGCCCCGGACCAAAGGAACTACCCAACCATAGATCTAAAAAGAATCTCCAACTTCGACCAAAGAGAGGTGAGAAACTGCCCTTCCTTGGGAAGGAAAGGAGTAGGTATCATGAAGGGAAAGGAAAAGAGGATACATGGGAAGAATCGGGGCAAGTGTGTGGGTTCAGTGGGAAATGGACAAGATTAGGAGATGTCATAATGGAAAGATCATTGGCTCTAATTGGAGGACCTCAGTTCAAATCACACCACAGACGCTTGTAACTTTTGTGATCTTGGGCAAGTTGTGTAACTTTCTTGGGCCTCAGTTTCCTCATTTGAAAAACGAGGAGGTTGGATTAGATGGCTTCTGAGGTTTCTTCCAGCTCTGTATCTGATTCTATGATTACAGACATAGAACTAAGTATGAGGTAAGAGTTTAGGGGTAATTTCTTAAAATGCAATTGGGAAATATTTAACAAAATAAATAAAAATGTATTAGAAACAAAAACAAAAAGAATTTAGTGGTCCTGCCCAGCACTTTGGTCAGGCATGTGGCATCAGAACAGCATGTGGTGAAGGGCTAAGACAAACTTTATGGTTTAGGATAGACATCTTGAACTCAGTGAAGAGAACGGGCAGCCCTGAGCAAGGTATGACTCAATTAAGACTGTTCTCCTTCCATAGGTTCACCTGCCTCCCAGGTTTCTGCCCTCTTCAGTGAGGAGAGTACTAGAGAACAGGAAACAGCAACTGCATTAATCTCTGCCTGGTCCCAGGTAAATCATGTTTTCCCACTCCACTTCACCCTATCTCAGCCCATCTCTATTTTTACCTCTAAAATAAATAATAGATGTTATTTCAGAATTCAGAGGTTAGTTTTCCTGGGAACTTGGGTCCAAAATAGTCTCAAGGTATCTTGTTATCCTAGAATTAACCATCTTTGATAATACAGGATTCAAGTAATAAACTCAAGTACATATTACTTGAACTGAGGCTCAAAGTGTTTGATTCTGCTTGGCCTCTGAGTTTTACTGGTTTGGGCTGGCTCAAAAAGGTAGCCAAGAATTGTGGGCCAGTAGGCTTCATGTTGAACTGAATCCTAAATGGACCATGTTTCATATGTGTGTGTGTGTGTGTGTGTGTGTGTGTGTGTGTGTGTGTGTGTTAAGGGGGACTGATTCTTGGGAGGAATCAGTCTTCTTAGCAAATGAGATTTTTAAAAAAAAAATCGTTCTATACACATTAATCCAAACAAAACTTTAAGCTGTAAGATGCAGATTTCTGTCTTCATCTTTCCTGAAACCTCCCCCCTCACCATTCTCTTCCCCTACAACATCTCCGTCTGTAAAGAAAAAAAAAATCAGTTTGAGTCTCTCATTGTTTTATGCTAGTGAACCGTATTGTTCTATCACTCTCCGCTGCTCCTGGCAGCCACTTGTCACCTTAGGGAAGGTCAACTAAGTCTCCTTCATCCATTCCAACATATCATCAGGCTTGTCTGGCTTTTTCTGAATGTTTCAGGTTTTCTTCCAGAGTGTTCATATGGCGGCTTTGGGTCTTGCCCCAGTGCGTTGCCTTCTCATTTTTCATATCAGTTTGTCAGCCTCCTGGCACAGTCATACTTTGTCCTAGGTCCAAGGAAATGTTTCTGCTCTAGCCAGATTATCCATATTTCCTACACATTCCAAGTCTTGCTAGGTAGTCCTTGCTGTAGAACCTGGTAGCAATTTCTTTTGCTCTGAGAGCTGTCAGCAGGACTGGGGAATATACGGGCAAAGAAGCCTCAGGCATTGGTGGAAAAGAGGGTGAGAAGTGAGAAACAACAAAGAAAAGGGAATGAAAGAATGAGGTAACAGAAAGACCCTGAGACAGGGAGTCTAAGCAGGAGATCAATGTGACCTGACTGTTGTACAAAGATGGAGAAGACAAAGATGTAGCAGGTAGCATGAAGGCAGCTAGGGGGCAAGTGGGTAGAGTGCTAGGCCTGAAGTTAGGAAAACTCATCTTCCTCAGTTAAAATCTGGCCTCAGATACTTACTAGCCATGTGACCCTAGGCAAATCACTTAACCCTATATGCCTCAGTTTCCTCATCTGTAAAATGAGCTGGAAAAGGAAATGGCAAACCACTCCAGTATCTTTGCCAACAAAACCCCAAGTGGGGTCACAATGAGTGGGATATTACTAAAATGACTGAACAACATGAAAGTCAAAGTTTCAAGATTTAGCTACAGAATAGTTATGTAGTATAGCTTCTTTGGGCTGTATCCCAAAGAGATCATAAAAACGAGAAAAGGAGTCACATGTACAAAAATATTTATACCAGTTTTTTTTGTGGTGGCAAAGAGTTGGAAATTGAGAGGATGCCCATCAATTGGGGAATGGCTGAACAAGTTGTGTATGAATGTAATGGAATATTATTGTGCTATTGAGCAAGTGGACTTCAGAAAAACCTGGAAAGACTTGTATGGTCTGATGCTGAGTGAAGTGAGCAGAACCAGGAGAACATTGTACACAGTTACAGCTGTGTTGTGCGATGATTAACTTTGATAGACTTAGCTCTTCTCAGCAATGCAAGAATCTGAGACAACTCCAAAAGTCTCATGTTGGAAAATGCTGTCCAGATCCAGAGAAGGAACTATGGACTCTGAATGCAGATTGGAGCATACTATTTGTTCTTTTTTTTCTTCTGTTTTGTTTTATTTCTTCTTGTGGTTCCTCCTATTGGTTCTAATTCACATGACTAATGTGACAATATGTTTAATAAGAATGTATATGTAGAGCCTATATCAGATTGCACGTTGTCTTGGGGAGGGGGAGGGGAGGGAGACAGAGAAAGCTTAAAACTCAAAAGCTTATTGAAGTGAATGTTGAAAACTAAAAATAAATTAATTTTAAAAAATTTTTAAAGTTTAAAAAGAAAACGCAGATATGTAGTGAGAATCACTACATGTAGGAGAATCAAAAGTGATCCCAGGAATTCTTGGGCTGTTAGTGATAGGATTGTAGATCATTTTGAGAGTTTTGATGCTCACCATAAGCCAGGACCAAGACTGAACATTGAGGTAGCTATGACTGAATGGAGTTACATGATTTTTGCAGATGCCAGTGACGTTTGAGGACATGACTATGTACCTCTCCCAGGAGGAATGGGGGCGCCTGGATCCAGTTCAAAGAGAACACTATAGGGATGTCCTGCAGGAAAAATATGGTAACATGATTCTGCTAAGTAAAGCCTGTGTTTTCCCTTTGGCTTAAAACCTTTGAGGTCTATGATGCTTGGGTATTGCTGTGTCTAGAGGTGTCATTCTTACATATTCTCCCTTTTTTCCTCACTACTTTACCCCAGTGTATATCAGTCAATAAACATTTAATAGACGAACGTTATGTGCAAGGCACTGTCCTGAGTGATGGAGTTAGGAGGAGGTATAAGGGGCTTCTGGTCTAAGTTGTAAGAGATAAGACATATACATAACAAGGTAACTAACAATTCAAAGGGGCATATGAGTAGTCCAGATAATATAGGAGATATTTAAGATACCACATTAATATTCTGTTACTTTTTTTTTTTTGGAGACTGGGTCTATCTTTCCCAGACTGGAAGTACAGTGGTCACTCATAGGCCCAGTCCCATTGCTGATCAGTACGGAAGCTTTGACCTCCATATTTGACCTAGGCCAGTTCATATACCTCCTTTGGGTAACCTTGTAACCCCTGGCTCTGGGGGTCCTCACCATCAGTACAAACTTCATATGGGGCACTGAATTGTCTTTTTCCGTACTGTAGCTCAGAACGCCCAACCTCAAGAGATCCATCAGCCTCAGCCTGCCCCAGTAGCAGGTATAGTTGGAGTGTGCTATCATACCTGGTCTCCATTACTGAACCTGGCCAATTTGTCTGTCTTACAGACCACATCTATAGTGACACCTTCTATAGTCACCTCTTATATGCTGTATAACTAGGGGTCCATAGGCTTCACCTGACTGCCAAAGGATAAGAGCTTCTGCTCTATAACATGATAATAAGAGCATAGTCATGGATCAGTTCCCCTGTGAGCCAGTAAATAGCTTTGTTAGTCACAGGTTGCATCTCTAGTCTCATCTGGCAGTCTCACAGCATGTGCCATTGGTCATGAGGGAGACTGGGTAAGAGATGGAATCCATTAAAATCTATCACTCCTATTGGATAATGGGCTCCCAATGTATGCTCTACTAATCACTAATGTCAGTCTAATGGAAAGGGCAGCATTGTGCTTCAGGAACAAGATTTTCTACTTCATCTTCAAGTTTCTCACTTGCTTAATTTAATGTCCTTTATTTCTCATTTTTGTATTATCTGACCATCAGGAAAACCTACTCAAGGCCTTCTTTATCCATTTCTACTCCCACCCCAAAGTCTTTTCTTATGCAACTCTTTGTGATTAGGATTTCTTAGTTTACTAAATTCCTTTCTATCAATCAAAAACACTTAAAATCCTACCTTCTCTTAGGAACTTTTCCCAAATAACTGATATTGATATAACTGTTTACACAGCCATCCATTCTGTTTTGAAGTAACCAAATTATTCATATCTTCCTTTTATGAACCAAAACCTATTGATGTGTAAATGGTTGACTGTCTGCCACATCCTTTTGTTTTAGTTAAAATGAGTCTTGGGGCAGCTAGGTGGTACAGTGAATAGAGCAGTGGCCCTGAGAGGACCTGAGTTCAAATGTGGCCTTAGCCACTTACTAAATGTGTGACCTTGGGCAAATTGCTTAATCCCGATTGCCTCCCTGCAAAAAATAGATGAATAAAGTCAGTCTTCTACTGTAGGTTGTAAATCCCTAAAGGGAAAGGGCTGTGCCTTTTGAACTGTTGTGTAACCTTTCAGCATTAATGGCTAAAATCATATTAGGGCGTGTGTATTCTGTTAGATGTTCTCAAAGTTCTCAAACCTAACAATCATATTTTTTTCACCTTGGGTTCTTGGCCTCTCTGGAAGGTTCCAGAGAGGAAATGACATGTTACATTTCTGGACTCTGAACTTACTCTCTTATTTGGAGGCCAATTGTGTATGTTAATGGAATTTGTTCTCTTCCTTTTACTGAGCATTGACCTTCCTTATGGACAGGGTTTCCTGTTCCCAAACCAAATCTGATTACCCAACTGGATCAAAGGGAACGACTGTGGACCTCGAGTCTACAAGCTTTCAAGGAGAGGAATATTCCAAGATATAATCACACAGGTGAGGAGAACAGCCAACAGTAGGATTTCAGCTATCATGGAACTTGGGGTTTTGAAGATTCTGCTAATGAAATGTTGCCTCATGTAAGGTAAGAGAAAATGAGAAAGATGAATATTGTCTAGTGAAAGTTTTAAGGCACAAGAAAAAGTTGCTGTTTTGATTTGTAGCATTGAAAGTAATAAATCAGGTTTACTAAATGAAACACTTCATAAAGAGCTAAAAGGGAAAATAGCTCCCAGAGGAAGAATAAGATTAGGCCAGGTGAATAATAGTGAATACTAAGAAATAGCACAAGTTGACAGGAACATTATCAAGGGAAAAAATGTAATATAAAAGAATCACTCAATCATTAAACATTTATATAACACCTACTAGGTAGAGAACATTGTATAAGAGGCATGGAATAGTAGGACCTGGGAAAGCATTTATCCTTTAAATGGAGATTTTCCATCTCCTAAAAATACTAGAAAGACAGAAACTTTTATCCTTTGAGCCTGTGCCAAAAATTTTGAATTCTGGTTATCTGAGCATATTTGGACAACTTATAACAGAAATAATAACTTAATAACAGAAATAACAAGAAGTCAAATCTTAATAGCAAAAGAAATTGGAAAAGACTTTTAGATTAAGCTTTTAACAGAAAATTCTGTGAATCAGTGAGTCCTGATGACATGCATTTCCAGGTACTTGAGTCATATATGTCCCCATCTTTGCCTATGACATCATGCTTCCCCTTCATGGCACAGCTGAAAAGAACCCAGCCTTCATGACCTTTCCTCCCACTTAACTAGATTGCTTCCTTATCTTATCTCAGCGCTTTGGACCCTTCTTATGCACAGAGTCATGTTATGCTTATTTGTATGTATGTTTCATCACCCCTACTAGATTGTAAGCTCCTGAAGGGCAAGAGTAGTGTCCTATTTGTTTTTGTGTATTGTACTTGATAGGTTTTAATAAATGTTTGTTGTGTGAATAAAATAAATGAATGTAGGTTGAAATTATTCCACTTTGAAATAGTAGTTCGGAGATGGAAAGCTGAAACCCAGTCAAAGGAGAAAGTCCTTCCTAATTGTTGACATACAAAGAACCTCATGGGTATGAAAAGGAAAAAAATCTCTGGTTCCTGCCTAGTCTTACTTGATTCACTGAGTCTTGGGGCAGCCAGGTGGCTGCCTGGAGTCAGGAGGCCTGGAGTCAGGAGGACTTTAGTTCAAATGCGACCTCAGACCAGACATTTGACATTAGTTGTGTGACCCTAGGCAAGTCACTTAACCCCAATTGCTTCACCAAAGGAAAAAAAATACTACTGTTTGGGGCATCTAGGTAGCACAGTGGATAGAACTCTAGCCTTGGAGTCAGGAGGACCTGAGTTCAAATCTGGCCTCAGACACTTGACACTTACTAAATTGTGTGACCCTGGGTAAGTCACTTAATCCCGATTGCGTCACCAAAAAGCAAAAAAAAAAATTTGATTCACTGAGTCTAGATTTTGACATCAGTCATGATTATCAAAATCTAGTTCACATTTAGCATCACAAAATTTATGTTGGGACAGGGGAGGGAGAGTTGAGAGGTTCTGCCCTTGAGTCTGATGGCAGATCTACTCACCAGGGAATCCCACACTGAGAATCCCATACTCTGCTGTTCCCTTCTAGTTCAGGGTTTCAAAATACTAGTGAATGGTTCCATTCTGTATCTCGGTCATTCTATATTTAGGGAGGACCTACTGTGTACAGTACACTTAATATGGGAGTCCTAGTTTTCTGAGATCCTTAGAAGGAATTACCACAAAGACCTAGAAGTGTCTTACAAGTGGTTAATAAACAGTGGAAGGATACTGCTACCCTTAGCTACCTAGAACTTGTTTTTAATCTAGATACTTTGCACCCCAAAACAGTAGTCTAAATATGGAAGTAGATGTAAAAAGATAGAATGGTAACTTCTTTGAGTTTTAAAAGTCTGCCTTATTACAAATTTTCAAATGTAATTACAAATTACAGAAACTGTCAGTGTAATTTTTCAAACTTTCTCCCTTTTTACCTAGCCCCCTCCTGCTTTTCTAGTCTTCTTATGCTTTATTCCCTGGCTTGTACTCTTTGATCCAATGACACAAGGCCTCCAACCTGTTCCATGAATAAGACACTCCATCTCCCAGCCCTGGACATTCTCTCTTGCTGTCTCCCATACCTGGAATGCTCTCCCTCTTTCATTCTGACCACTGATTTCCCTGGTTTCCTTTAGGTTCCAGCTAAAATCTCACCTCCTACAGGAAACCTTCTTCAGCTCTTAATTCCAGTGCTTTCCCTGTTAGTTATTTCCCATTTATCCTGTATATAGCTTGCTTTGTATTTATTTGTTTGCAAGCTATTTCTCCCACTATATTATAAGCTCTTTGAGAACAGGGATGATCTTTTGCTTCTTTTTGCAATTCCAGTGCCTGGCAGATAGCAGGTGCTTAATAAATGTTTATGGATTGACTGACTGATTTTACCTTGAATTCACTACCCTCTAGATCAGGGATTTCATTTTCTCTTCTTTCTTCCAGGATATGAGATCAAAATTGAGAATGAAGAAGATTCCAGGGAGGATTCTGCCATGAACATGGAGTTCTGTAGAACCCTGGCAGGGAAATCCAGGGAACATGGTCTTCAGTTAGCTTGTCAGGGACAGGCTTGTGTGATTCGGTCAGAATGGCATCAGGGCTACCCACTAGTGGAGAGAGAGAGCCAAACTTCTGTTCAGGAAAAGGATATAGGTCTTCAGAGAGCCTGTATAGTAGAGAAACCCTATAAATGCCTTGAATGTGGCAAAAGCTTTAACAAAAGTTCTCATTTGATCAAACATCAGAGAACCCACACAGGGGAGAAACCCTACAAGTGTCTTGTATGTGGAAAGGGCTTCAGTGACCGCTCCAATTTCAGTACCCACCAGAGAATTCATACTGGAGAAAAACCCTACAAATGTAATGAATGTGGGAAGTGCTTCAGCCAGAGCTCAAGCCTTGTCATACACCGAAGAACCCACACTGGAGAGAGACCCTATAAATGTGAAGAATGTGGGAAAAGCTTCAATAACAGCTCTCATTTCAGTGCACACCGGAGAACCCACACGGGCGAGAAACCCTATATGTGCCAGAATTGTGGGAAAAGCTTTCGTCGGGGCACTGACCTTAATAAACATCAGAGAATCCATACAGGAGAGAGGCCCTATAAATGTGAGGTGTGCGGGAAAAGCTTCACACGGAAACACCAACTTGTAACACATCAGGAGATTCATGCAGGGGAGAGTCATGTTCACTGACCGAGGTTTGGAGTCATCTTCCACTGAAGCTCGGCTTTTCAGAGATGCCTGGTGGTGGGAGGTGGGAATTTTGAACAATATACAGCTGTCCTCTTGTTTGAAGGATATTTGTTTTCAGGATTTTGAACTTTACAATATTGATTAAGACAAAACCATTAACTTAGAGGATGTTTAGACTTGAACACGTTATGGGCTATCAAGGGGCAGCTACTACCATGGCACATCACAGGCTGATTCTGTTACAGATACCCAGGAAGCTTTGTGAGGGTAAAAGATTTCTGACTGGGAAAATGTTGCAGAAATATACCTTGTATTTCCGCATACTGCGTGCCTCAGGCCTCACCACCGTTCTGGTCCTTTTTGCCAACCGTTTTCAACTCGGTCTATTGAACTTTTTGCCATAAGAATATATCTCTGATGTTCTAGTGGAAGTTGTTGAGAAAGTAGAATTTACTTTATAGAAATGTGTTTTGTTGCCAGTCCTGCTAGAATACATTTATTCTATAGAGTGATATTTTTCATGTGCAGATAGGTAAGAGAGATCACTCTTACATGCTGGCACATCACCTGCCCTGCTTAGCAAGCTCAAAACTTTCCTTTTTCAATTGTTCCTGTTGAATCTGAGAGCCTGGAGTCAAGGACTGTTTTCTATTCTTAGCTCTGGGTTTATCCACGAGTTTTTAGGGGTTTTTTGTTTTGTTTGTTTTTGTTTGGTTTTTTTTTATGTGAGGCAACTGGGGTTAAGTGCCTTGCCCAGAGTCACACAGCTAGTGAGTGTTATGTGTCTGAGGCCAGATTTGAACTCAGGTCCTCCTGGCTCCAGGGCCGGTGTTGTATCCACTGTGCCACCTAGTTGCCCCTTTTTAGGGTGTTTTTTTTTTTATAGCTGCCTCTGCCTGGGTCTTTCCGGAGTAAAAAAGATATCAGCCTGGAGCTTCCAGTTCAATTCTCAATCCTATCTAGGCTGCTAATGTTTGTCCTCTCCAACTGTTTACTATTTATGGTATGGGGAATGGCTCATGAAGATTAGTAGAGAGTAACTCTTCTATTAGATTCAGAGAGCTGGTTTCCCAGTGATAGCTAATGAAGTTTGGTAGATCTCACTTCTTTCCAGGGAGAAATTAGTCCTAGAAGCAGCAATATATTCCTCTCTTGGGGCAACATTTACTCATTACCCAGCTTTGTTATCCTTTCAGTTTTTCCCATCACCTAACTCCATATGTGTATTTTCACATTTGATAGTCTTACCTTCATGTGAACCTAGCCTCGGGCCACAGTGAGACTCTAAAACACATATAATACCTGCCCCTCTTCATTCCTTTAATAAAGGCAATACTTTTTTTTTCTTTTTTTTGCCCTTGCTTGTTTTCTACATTTTTTGGAGAGTGGGATTTAAATGAGCCTTAAGTGTAATCAAGTCCTCCTCTGCTGGTGCTTCATTGTGGTGGGGTAGTGACCCTGGCTGCACGAAGGCTATACCAGTGCACACAAGCTATGGCAGATCCTGCTAAACTGGGAAGCCTCTGAAGGACTGTACGGGGTCTAAGGACCAGTTGGGCTAAGTTTGGTGAGTCTAATTAGATTGCCTATAATGAGAGATCTGCATCAATGAGGACCGGATCCACATCCAAAAAATCAGACCCTAGAAAGTAGTAAGTTGGATGTGATGAGCACCTTTTCAGTTTAGGTTTAGGAGCTTCTCTGGTGCACAAATTTAGAAACCAGAACAAAATTCCCTCCACTTTCAGGCTGGTTTGGTTTATGGCCAGCCCTATTTTTCTCTCCCCGTTGTGCTCAATCCTTTTTCTCCCTTCTCTCCCAAGTGGGGTTTTATAAGCATAAGAGGGGTGAAATTCTTAAGAGTAGATGGGAATCACTATGAACCAGGCTATTAGTACACTTTAGCATACCATGTGATGCAAAGTCTTAAGCTTGCACCCTGGTTTGGGATACTATCACATCATGTTGACTGAGAAGACTGGGACCTGAATGCAGCTCAGTACATGGCCGGTCCTGGAGCTTCAAGTTATCAGTTGACCCTAAAGGGTAGGATCTTTTTGAGAGAGTCCGTAGTGCTTGTACGGAATGGAATATCTGGATGGAATAACTTCATACTACCATGAATAATCCTGACCCTCAGGCCTCACCCCTCTGACCCAATGCTGTAGCAAGACATCTTGAAACCACTCTAGATTAGGCTGGATGGGTTTCCTAGGCACAGCTTGGCCTAGAATTGCCCCTCCAGTGTAGTAACTAGCCCACGTAGCTTTTGAAGGTGTGGGTCAGGGTGTCCCAAATTTGTGAGCCAGATAATTTTAACTATGTCCTCATGTGGTACCACAGCCTAAAGTGTAAGAATGTTGCATCCTTAGTTTAGCAGTACTTTCTGTCTGCTACCTTCTAGTTTAGTGTTCGGGTGCATGTTCCACCTCCAAAAAATCACAACTCCCTCTTAGTTCAGCTTCCTAGTTCCTAGGGCCCTTAATTCCTTAATTTTGAATTGACACCTTTCCTTCTGATTCTTCTCATACCCATGTTATTAATATACCACCTTAGAACCATCATTCCCTCCTGTCTCCCTCAAAGGACTAATTCCAGACCCTAACAGTGTAAGAACACCTGCTCTTCATTTTCTGGGAATAGAGATCCGATCTCTCTTGGGATATGGGTTGTGGTAGAACAGCCCTTCAGTCTCTTTCCAAACCTCCCAGATGTGTAACAAACTAAACCAAAAAAATGTGTTGGTACTTCAGAGGAGGCAGGACATGAGTAGAGTTGGGAATTTTATGTTTGTTGGAATGTAATAAAAATTTCCTATTTTTCCTTCATAAAGAGCAACTTTATACTTTTTTTAAAAAACAAAGTTTTTATATTATAAGTATAGGAAATAAATGTTGACAAGTGAAATAACTGAACATACAGTTGCAAGATACACTGCCTTGGTGTAGTTGCCCTATACCTATAGGTGTAAGTATTACTCACATTCTACACTAGTGATTGATTGGATGTCAAATAGGGGCTGATAAAAGAACAAACACAATACTACAAAGATAAACCAAATGATACATAACAAAATAGCAACTACGTAAAGTACTGAGACCAAACTATAAGAACAATCAGGCCACTTGGTCAAACTGATAGCGGAAAGAGCTGATAAAGCAGTGGGACATGCATAGGGTTGTGTTGGAGCCAGTTCTTATCAGTTATTAAATTTTTAGTGTGAGCATTTACACCTTGGAAATCATCAAAGGCCACCAAACAGGGCTTGATTTATTTTGTTGGTTTTCTAGATTTAAGAGAGTAATAGATAAAATAAGAATGCAGATTAAACTTAGAAGTATGTTGTGGGTTTTCAGAGAGCCAGTTGTTAAACATTTACCAGCACACCATTAGGCAGACTGTTAAGAGTTGTCACAATTAAAAACCTTGCAAAAGCTCTAAAATACAATTCCCAGCCCATTGACCTTGTCTTAATTTCCTTAACAAATAGATCATCCAGAGCTGCTGTTGAACTTGGAACTGAAAGTTGATTTTCTGTTACTTTATTGAATAGATATTTTAATACATTTGCTGATATTAAAGGGGGAAAAGAGAAACATTAGAATTAAAAAACAAGAAGCCTTTGAATACCAAGGTAGTAGAATGTTGGGCAGCTCTACGCTGACATCAAATGAAAGTATCAATCAAGCTGAAGAGCTCCCTAGTCAGAGCTCAGGTCCTAAGGTAGTCAAGGGGCATACAGATGTGGGTGGAGGTTATGGAGGGCCCAGGGAAGCTGGGCTATTCAAGGCAATCTGGGCCTGTTCCTGGTCACAGTCACAACTACAAGTCCTCTTCTGATTTTCTATTATCCTACTTGGAAACTAGTTGAATTCCCTTCCTCCACCTAGTGTTTATTAGGGTTGGTGGCTGGGTCTTCTGCCGCTTCCCCAGCTCCTGTACAGTCAGGGTCATGGTTAGATATGAGATGAAAGAGCATATTCAAATGTGTGATGAGCCATGGCTCAGGTCTCCTTCCAGGAAGCAGAGAAATCTAAGGGATGACTGAAGAATGACTCCTATAATTTGCTGCTTCCGTATCCTGGCAGGTGTCAAAGGCTGTGACTTGTTTCCTCATTTGTCTGATATAGGGCAAACGCATGAAAGTGCATCCCATGCCATGGGAAGGGAAAGGAAGGCTGCCTTTGTCAATGAAGTGGTTAAACAGCTTTTTCATGGTGTAAGTGGTCACATTGGAGGCTTGCAATCTTTGTCAGGGGCTTTTATCTGAGACTGATTTGAAATTATCTCTACTCCTTCCATGAAGTCAACTCATTTTTGTTGTGCCAAGGGACTGCATATTTGAATCACTTCTTTGAGAGAAGTCGTGGGCTTCATGTTGGTGAAATGCTCTTGAAGGCTAGGCAGACATTCCACATTAGTTCTTCCAACTGCTGAGGAAAAGGGGACACAAAAGATAGTGATAAGTGGCTTTGAAAAAGCAGGATTATTTTGTATTCCTGTTGGTTGATGTCACAGACTTTTAAAATCACTGTATAGGAAGGGATCTTAGGGTCATCTAGTCTAACCCCTCTCCTGATGTAGGGATTTCACACTGGTGAAACCCTAAGGTGTTGTTCAAGGTTTTGCTCTGCGGCAGGGGTGGGGAACCTGTGGCCTCGAGGCCACATGTGGTCCTCTAGGTCCTCAAGTACCACCCTTTGACTGAATCCAAACTTCACAGAATGAATCTGATTTGTTTGGATGCAGTCAATGGGCTACACTTGAGGACCTAGAGGGCCACATGTGGCCTCGAGGCCACAGGTTCCCCACCCCTGCTCTGGGTTTCTTCTAAAATTAATAGATTCCTTCACAGTGTGTCTTTGATTTATGTCTCAGCCTCTGCCTCTCCAGCTCACCCAGGGACAGCATTCACTATGAGGAGGCAAAGGGAGAAAAGTAAAGCCTACCTTTTCTAGTATTTCTTTCTAAGAGGTGCTTCAACTTGCATTTAAATCCCTTCCCCCTAAAAAAGGATAGTGATCATTTTTCTGTACCACTATTCCCTGCCAATTTTTCCTTCAGGTTCTCAATTATTACTGCACATTAGTAGACTGCCTGTACCACCTTAACATGGACCTTGATTTTGGAAGCAAAGCTTGCATCTGCTCAAGTTTGTTGTGGAGTTGGTTTTAGAATGTCCAAATGGACATATCTATGTCTTAACTGAAGCAGAAAAGTGGAGAAAACGAATTTTAAACTATTCCCAGTTCCTAAAGGATCTATATATTTAGTTCATGTGTCAAACTAGACACATAAATGAGCAGAAGCAGAAGCAAAATAAAACTCCAGATTTGACTGTATGTACAGGTAGATGATGGATCTGAAAGAAGTCTGCAGGCCCTTTCCCTTACCCATGGAAAGGAGGCAGGATTGTCCTTCAGGATGGGCAGAGTAGGCCAGCAACCTATGTGGTACCTTCCCTCTCCCTACCAAACCTTCTCTTGTCTTCTTTTCTCCCCTCCCCCCCATAAAGACACATTACAAGGTTTTGGTATCTACCTTAAAGAGATGTGAGCAACAAATGACAAATAATTAGGTATACAGTGCATTCTAACCCATGAGGCAATATATATAGAAATGCAAACATAAAGTCTCCTAGTGCCCTAAAATTGAACAGTGAAGAAGTTACACTAGCAACTATTGTTCAGCTGTGGTCTGAAGAAGGGATTACTCCTTGAGGATAGGGACTGTGACTCCCCACAGCGCACTGCTTGGCACTAGTATGGACTCAGTAAATGTTTGCTGGCTGGCTGACTGGCTGGCTGAATTTCTCTGGCTCCTGAAAGTCCCCCATGAAAATTCCAATACCTCTGGATGCCTTCCTACCTAACAGAAGACTGGCACCTCTGGCTGACAATCAGGAGAACAAGATAGGAGAAGGAAGGACAGATGATATGTGGGAATCAGAAAGAGGATTTGGAACTGAAAGGGGAGGTCACTTAGAACTAAAGGCAAACATGGCTGCTGAGTTCACAGCTTGTCCTAGGGCTGGCTTAAGACCAACCTAGAACAGCCAAAAGGCAGCGTTCTTGAGCCCAGTGTCACTTATGCCCTTTGAACCTTCCTCCCTGCACTCAAAAAGCCTCTGTCTAGTAACTGAGATGAACACGAAGCATATTTGAAGTAGATTATATATCCTTGAGCTTATCTCTGCTACCAGACTGTGAGCTCCATCCATGGGGCAGAGACTGCCATCATTCGTCTTTATATCCCCTCTATCACTGCGTCTTGCACCTCATGGGAGCCTCAATACAGATGTCTGTTGAATTAAGACTGTTTAATTATGACAGCTCTTGTTCTCTAAGTGGAGAAGACTTAGCAGCTTTGGTATCATAGAGTTACAGAATTTCAGGATTAGAAGGGACCTCCGTGGCATCTAGTCCAACCTATCCCCGAACAAGGACTTTCCCAATAACACAACATATAACATCATCCAAACTCTGCTTCCAGTGAGGAAGCAAACAGTGTGATGTTCTTTATGGTCCCTTGTAGTTCTGAATTTCTAATCCTATGATGAACTTCCAGGGCAACTCTGGAATAGATTTCTGCCCTAATATGTATTCCACTTGTGGATAGCTCTAATCGTTAACATGTTTTTCTTTACATCAAGTCTAAATTTCCTTCTTTGCAACTCTGAACCATTGCTTGTAGTTCTGCCTTCTAGGCCCAAACAAAACCAATCTATGCCTTCACATAACCACCCTTGATGACAGTATTCCTCTTTAAGTCTTCTGTTCTCCAGACTAAACAACCAGTTCCTTCAACCATCCTCAGACCACATCTAAACTGGTTGAACAAGTGGGAGGGAGAAAGGGCATCACCGCTCCTTAGCAGACCTATTGGGGGACCAAAGGATCACATATCTAATTCTGGAAAAGACCTCTGAGGTCATCCAATCCAACCCCCTCATTCTACAGATGAGGAAATGGCCCAGGGTGAAGCAACTCACAAAAGATAACACAGGGGGTAAGCAGCAAAGCCTAAAGTCAAGCCTGGTCTTCTGACTCCAAATCCAAGGCTGGCCTGCTGACCTCCCTGGCTTCCTTTACGTTTTAACTAAAATCCAATCTTTTACTGGAAGCCTTACCCAAACCCTCTTAATTCCAGTGCCTTCTTCCCTTTGAGATCACTTTCTATTTACACTGTATATATCTTGCTTGTGTATAGTTGTCTACATGTTTTCTCTCTCATTAGAGCGTGAGCTACTTGGAGGCAAGGAACATGATTTTGTCTTTCTTTGTACCCCCAGCACTTAGCATAGTGTCTGGCAGACAGTAGATGCTTAATCAATGCTGGTTGACTGGAAGAAAATTTCTAGTGCCTTCCCTCTATTAATTATTTCTTTATTTTTTTTGTTTGCATGTTGTCTCCCCCCTTAGATTGTAAGCTTCTTGAAGGCAGGGACTCTCTTTTGCCTCTTTTGCCAAGCACTTAGCGCAGTGCCTGGCACAGAGTAGGTGCTTAATAAATGTTTATTGATTGATTTCTTCTATGTCCTTTATGATATGTAATGGGAAGGCAGCATGGGGTTATGGAGAGAGTGCCAGCTTCAGAGTCAAGAGGTCTGAAACATGCTGATAAATCACTTAGATCTATTGGTAACATCTGAGTTGCAAAACAGTTGTTAATCTTTGGTAAAAGGAATTTCTTTACAGAAATGATGAGATCACAGGACAGAGGGAAGAAAAAAAAAAACTTCCCCAACTTTGGAATCGGGTTAGATGGCCTCTGGACAAGGTGTTTGGAATTCTTTCTAATATACATTCCCCAACTACTGTGTCTACCCAGCAGAAATCCCTCCTACAAAGCCAAACCATCCCAGGAGACAATACTAGTTCTTTGAGTTAAAAAGCCTATTAGCAAATAAAAGGCACTATCTCTAGAGGCAAGAGTTGATTGCTGTTATCCTCCGGCCTCTTTCTATAAATGGACTTAAAGAAAAAAGAGACTATGTCTGAGATATTGTTCCTTTTTGAAGCACACTTAACGCAATCCTTTGGGGGAAAAATGGAGAGGGAGCAGACTGAGACTTATCCTCAGATGAAAAAGTACATTAGGTCTATCTTCACCTCCCCATAGTTTCCTTATTCAGGACTCTTTCTTCTTCTTCAATTGAAGAACTGTTTATTAAATCTATATTATATGCAGGGCACTCTATAGGTCCTGGGAGAGATAAACAGAGTAACTAAGTCAAAGCCTCTGCATTCAGATAGTTTATAATCAAATAGGGGAAATACCATCCACAAGGAAGGGGACAGGGACTGAAGCTATGGTTTTAATGATGGAGGGAACTCTAGGATGAAGAAACTCCTATCAGTGCAAGTCAGCATCTTGTAAACTAAAAGCTAGTTGAAGTGACTTGCCCAGGCTCACACAGCCAATCTCAGTCAGAAGCAGGACCTAAACCCAGTCTTCCTGACTTAAGAGGCCAGCTCTCTATCCACTATGCCATCTACCTTTCCTCCCATTCACAATCACATCTCATTCAAAGGAGAATGGGATAAGGGCAAAGGGAGGATTTGAACAAAGTGCTTTCAGAACTTTGAAGATGGAGAGATCACTTTTAGGTCACGGCACAGTAGATCAGGTACAGCCGTGTGTGCCAGGCGTTTCCTGAGTTTGGCTTACAAGGACCAAAGGAAACTCAACAGGTAGAGATTGGGGAAAGAGGAAGTAGTCTAGTCTATTCCAAACATGGGGGACAGGGTGACCAAAGGCACAGATACTGGAGAGGGGTAGGATGAAAAAGGGAAATAGTTAATAGTGCGTAGCCCAGTTTGCTGTAATATAGAAGGGGAGTAGTGTGAAAGAAGGCTACAAAGGAAGGTTAGAGCCAGATTATTGGAGGCCTTGAATGCCAGGATAAGATACACACACACACACACACACACACACACACACACACACACACACACACACACA
>NW_020954610.1:59224643-59347481 GCF_900497805.2 Vombatus ursinus
ACACACACACACACACACACACACACACACACACACACACACACACAGAGTCTGTAATAGGGAGCCACTAAGGGTTTATGAAGATAGGACAATGATAAGTTCAGATTTAAGATGCTGGCAGGACATCCAGGCGGAGGTATCCTGAAGGTGGCTACAAATATGAAAGTGGAGCTCTAAGGCGGAGAGAGAACTGCAGAAATACAGTTGAAAGTGTCCCAAATAATAGTTGATATTTATATAGTATATTAAAGTTTGCAGAGCATTTTATATACATTATCTTATTCGATCTTCCTAATATCCCTGACAAATATCATCTCTGTTTTACAAATAAGGAAATAGAGGCTCATCAGAAGTTGATAGTGGCACAGTGCACAAAGTGCTGGGCCTGTAGTTAGGAAGACCTTAGTACAAATGACACTTACTAGCTGTGTGACCCTGCGCAAGTCACTTAACCCTGTTCGCCTCAGTTTCCTCATTTGTAAAATGAGCTAGAGAAGGAAATGGCAAACCACTCCAGTATCTTTGCCAGAAAACCCCAAATGGGGATACAACTAAGATGACTAAATGACGACAACAACAACAGAAGCTGAGCAACTTGACTGTGTTCACACAGCTAATAAGTGACAGGGATTGCTATTGAACCTTAATCTCTGCTGACTTTGACTCTGGAGTCCAAAATTCTTTCACTAAAAGTTTTTTGCACAAAAAAAGTCAATGCAACCAAAATTAGAAGGGAAGTAGAAGACTGGGAAACAATTTTTACAACCAGTGTCTCTGATAAAGGCCTCATTTCTAAAATATATAGACAATTGAGTCAAATTTATAAGAATACAAGTCATTTCCCAGTTGATAAATAGTCAAAGGATATGAATAGGCAGTTTTCAGATGAAGAAATTAAAGCTGTCTATAGCCATATGTAAAAAAGCTCTAAATCACTATTGATTAGAGAAATGCAAATCTAAACAACTCGGAGATACCACATCACACCTAACATGACAAAACAGGAAAATGATAAATGTTGGAGAATAAGATAAAAGTTGGGACACTAATACATTGTTGGTGGAGTTGTGAACTGATCCAATCATTCTGGAAAGCAATTTGGAACTTTGCCCAAAGGGCTATACAACTGTGCATACCCTTTGATCCAGCAATACCACTTCTAGGTCTGTATTCCAAAGAGATCATAAAAATGGGAAAAGCACCCACATGTACAAAACTATTTATAGCAGCTCTTTCTGTGGTGGTAAAGAATTGGAAATTGAGGGGCAGCTAGGTGGTACAGTGGATAGAGCACCGGCCCTAAAGTCAGGGGGACCTGAGTTCAAATCCAGCCTCAGACCAAACACTTGACACTTATTAGCTGTGTGACCCTGGGCAAGTCACTTAACCTCAATTGCCTAAAAAAAAAAAAAAAAGAATTGGAAATTGAGGGGATGCCCATCAATTGGGGAATGGCTGAACAAGTTGTGGTATATGAATGTAATGGAATATTATCATTCCATAAGAAATGATGAGCAGGCGGACTTCAGATATACCTGGAAAGACTTGTATGAGCTAATGCTGAGTGAAGTGAGCAGATCCAGGAGAACAGTGTATACAGTAACAGCAGCAATGTGGCAATGACTAAGTTTGATAGACTTACTTCTTCTTAGCAATACAAGAATCTAAGACAGCTCCAAAAGACTAATGATAGAAAATGCTATCTACATGCAGAAAAAGATACGGAATCTGAATGCAGATAGAAGCATACTGTTTGCTCTCTCTCTCTTTTTTCTTCTTCTTATTGTTCCTCCTATTGGTTCTAATTCTTCTTTACAACATCACTAATGTGAAAATATGTTTAATAGGAATGTATATGTAGAGCCTATATCAGATTGCATGCCATCTTGGGGTGGGGGAAGGGGAGGGAGGGGGAGAAAATTTGGAACTCAAAATCTTATGGAAGTGAATGTTGAAAACTAAAAATTAATTAATTAATTAAAAAAAAAAACCAACAAAATTCTTTCACTACATCAATTGAAGCCATGGCAATATAGAAGGTTGCCAAGGGAAAATGTTTATCTAGAGAGGAGGCTCAAGACTTAAAACCTGTACAGTACTCACATTTAACATTTGATGAATGCATGTGCTTTCAAAATCAGTAGATAAAAATAGCAACTATAAGCCAACATTGCAGGGAAGCTTAATTACCTTCAGGTCTAGCCACTAAAATCTGACCTGGTACCATTTACTGATGACACTGCCTCCGCCCACTGCCCTTCTAGCCCTACTCTTTTCTAATGTTTTCTATGTCATCAAACCTAAGATGGGTCAAGGTCATCAAGTTCCTTGACAATAGTACTACTCGTGGTCATATGATTGCAGCAACATTTGCAAGCATCACTAATCAAGAGTCCCAGAGCTACAGCATGCCCAGGAGAGTCCAGTGTTATATTCTACTTACAGCAGTTGCTGATCTCTAAGAGTATCTGGCTGCATGAGACATTTACTAGCTGAGTTACTGTTGTCTAAATGTCTGCACCTCAGTTTACTTATTTATAAAATAGGGATAATAGCATAGGCACTAGCTATTTCAGAGGGCTACTGTAAACAAGGGCAGGTAGGTGGTACAATGAATAGAGTATCAGGCCTGGAGTCAGGAGGATCTGAATTCAAATTTGGCCTCAGACACATATTAGCTGTGTGACTCTGGGAAAGGCCCTTATCATGTTTGTCTTAGTCTGTTATCTGTGAAATGAACAGGAGAAGGAAATGGCTACCCACTTCAGCATCTTTGACAAGAAAACCCCAAATAGGGTCACAGACAATCGGCCACAACTGAAACAACTCAACAACAACATTGTGAGCAAAGGGCTTTGTTAATCTTAAAATGCCATATACCTGAATAATTATCTCTGTTGTGTCACATATGGAAGATGTGGCCTGAGTCTTACTACTCTACAGATGCTCATGAAAAACATGGAATAGAGCAAAGAGAACCCATAGGACTAGGTATCTAATAACTCGGATCCAAATTATCAACCCAGCTCTCAAATTACTTTACCTTGAGGTTTCTCTTGTTTTATTCAGAGGAGTTGCCAACTCCACAATGAATTTTTCTGAATCCAGATTCTCGTCTGTGCCCTTTTGATTTTCTCCTCTACCTTTGGCCTCCTGGTCTAGGAGTGGGAGGTACTGAGATCCCAGGGGCCTCACGGAAGTGTGCTGATGGGTATCTCTTGTTACCACGTGTTGTTTTCTCCTGATTCCTGACTTGGCCACGTCTTCAAAAGTTTCAGCCTCCAGAGTATTGTGGCCCTCTTGGGCAATCACTTTAGTTTCAGTGCCACGTGACCGAGAGGTCTTCTGGAAAGCACGGAGCTGTTGTAGCAGGTAACTTTTCCCAGTCTGGTCCCTGGTAAGAGACAGAATCCAAGAAAAACAAGGACAAATTAAAAAAAAAAAAGCATCCTGACATTTACTTCATGGTTATTAAGGGCCGAGCAGCATATATGAGAAAAAAAAATTTAATACTTCAATTTCAACAACTTACTCATGTAAGGTAGAAAGTAGGTCACTCAGGAGGCCTCACAGCAACTACTTGAATACAACACCAGGGACCCAGAAGACTAACAGCTGTCATTTTGTCAGCAACATTGAAGGGGCGGTATGTGCAGTAGGAGCTGTCTCACTTGTAGGGAGACTGGTTTACACTATTAGGGCCAACCCTGTTAGGATGCCTAATGCCCCAAATTCTACCTTAGAGCTATTTGTCCCTTTAACTTAAGGCTACTACAATGGGAAAATGCAATTTTTTTTTTTGGGTGAGGCAATTGGGGTTAAGTGACTTGCCCAGGGTCACACAGCTAGTAAGTATCAAGTGTCTGAGGTCACATTTGAACTCAGGTCCTTCTGATTCCAAGGCTGGAGCTATAGAGCTCCAGTGGATAGCCACTGCGCCACCTAGCTGCCTCCTAGGAAAATGCAATTTTCCACCAAAAGGGATAATACCTTTAGATGTTATCAGTCATTTACATCTTGGAGTGATGAAAGATCTGAAAGTAATTTTTGATAGGAAACTAGAGAGAGAGAATGAATACATTTCAGTCTGATGTCCACGTGGGCTGGGAGATGGAGAATAGAGTACTAGTAATAGAAGACAAAAGGGTTCTGGGGGTATGGGAGACAAAATTCTTCTGTGTCATAATTCTACTTACACTGGAGGAGTTTATAATGAAAATGAGAACACAGCTGTTATTCTCAAGAACTTTGCTGTATGAATCCACGGACAAAACAAACACAAATGAAACTGTTTGAGAATATTATAGCTGTTGTTAAATCTACAGATTTAGGCAAGTACTGATATTCCTGCTCATTTACTGGAGGCACGTGCCCTGGAGCTTCTTGATATGCCAGAATGTTACTGTCATGCATTTGTATTGGTAGAATGTAGGTAAATAATGTGTTATTTGAGGGGTGGGCATATCTACATGTGCCACGTTTTGGGGTAGGTCAGTATATACTCCCAGCACACGTGGTTTTTACTGTTATCATGTACATTTTGTCCCCTTATAATTGTTCTCCAGGCATTTGATGTATGTACGTTCTGCCTCTCCCATTAGATTGTGAGGCCCTGAGAAGCAGGAATTATTTCTTCCACTTGTTTTATACCTCCAAAGTACCTTATTCAGAACTGGTGACATAAACAGTGCTTAAGAAAATGCTTGTTCATTCATTTATTCAGTCAATTAATGAGTGAACAAGGGTAGAAATGACCGAGACAATTATGTAGAATTCAACAGCCTAGGATCAAGAATAGCTCTTGGTAAAGATGTAAAATGTCACATATACTTGAAATGGGATGAATCTATTTAAGTCGGAAAGTTGAGTTTTCTTTTTTTTTTTTTAAGGCAGTTAGGGTTAAGAGACTTGCCAAGGGGGTCACACAGCTAGTAAGTGTCAAGTGTTTGATCTGAGGTCGGATTTGAATTCAGGGCCTCCTGACTTCAGGGCCGGTGCTCTATCCACTGCACCACCTAGCTGCCCCAAAAGTTGAGTTTTAACAGGGCATTTTTATGTTAGGAATAACAAAACTGTTATGGAGATGGTTATTGAACCACTGCCAAAAACAATGGCGGAAAAAAAACCCCTTCTATGTTAAATTTCAGCTATTATTAGAAGCTTCCACAAATGCTCGAGCTTGTTTGGGAATTTTATGCTACTGCCAGGAAGTGTACATTAGGTACTCCAGAAAACCTTTCCTTCTTTTGAGGTTCATTAGAATGGCACCATCCTGGCACAAAAAGGGAGAGAACATAATATGGATTCTAAATGGCCTAGAATATGAAGTAGGCATTCTTTTGAATGCTAGATAAACAACATCGTTTCTTTGAAACACATAAAGCATTTATGTATTATAAGATAACTATATAATTCGAATATCCTTAGCAAAAAACTTGTGGGGCAGCTAGATGGCGCAGTGGATAGAGCACCAGCCCTGAAGTCAGGAGGACCTGAGTTCAAATTTGACCTCAGACCAAACACTTGACACTTACTAGCTGTGTGACCCTAGGCAAGTCACTTAACCCCAATTGCCTTTAAAAAAAACCCAAAACTTGCCAAAAAGATGTTAAAGCAGGAAAGTGACGGCTTGATTTTCAATCACCAGACTGATATTGATGTTGAAAAAAAATCACTAATGGAGAAGAAAAATAAAGCCCCAAGATGCCATTCTTGGAATTTTTCAGCTGAAGGAAAATGCTTTTTTTTTTTTCTACCTTGGTCCTTGTGAAATTCTCTCTCTGGGTCCTTTCTCATCTCTCACATCTGGAGTCTCCTCCTCACTTTCGATAGAGCTGTCACTGGAGCTAGAGAGAAATGAAATATAAATAAATTCTATCATCTTACAGCATGCCTAAAAGTGCTGGAACTTCTTATTGAATGAGTTCATATTTTCAGCATTCTGCAAGTATATTCAACTGTGTGCTCTTGGTGAGGTAGGAAGGGGGGAAAAAGGGGCAGCACAGGTATAAAAAGCCTTTAAGTGGCCTGACATATTTATTAAATAATTCAAAACTTGTTCTCTCTCCCTCTCTCTCTCTCTCTCTCTCTCTCTCACACACACACACACACACAAATTCATTTGGATCAAAAAGTGAGCTGAATTGGAAATACCTCTTGAGGTAGGGAGTTCAGCAGTTTGAGCTTCCAGCCAACTGTATGCGTATGAATGTCTGTGTGCAATCCAATCCTGGATCAAATTAATTTATATTTCAACTTAAAGTGATTTTCAGTCTATGCATGTTCCTCCTTACTGAGATGAAATGGCTTATTTCAGCTACTACTTTGCATTTTTGCAAACTCTGCTTGTTGGTTGGATATATTTTTTTTAATGAAATCTGTTCAATTTAAAGTCTATAGAATCTGCCTTTTTGACATAGATTTTCCTTTTGTACTTGTACCAGATCCAATTCCCTCTTTTTCTTCCTTCTCCTCTCTAGGTAGTTCTGACAGCAATCAGCATGGCTCTATTTCTACCTTATCAGGAAGAAAGAGGTAAGGGAGTTCAATTATTCCCTCTTTTACAAAATTACTTTTTGGACAATTTATCTGGTTTGATTTTGATTTCTTGGAAGAGGAAATCTGCTTTTCTAAAAAATATTTTTAAAGAAGAAATACATCTAGAAATGAAAAATCGTATAGATGTGATTGGTGAGACTTAGAAGACATACAAATATAAGAAAGGTTAGTTTAAAAGTATAAAAATGCAGGATACATAAAATAGAAGTTATCAGAATAAATGGAAGGGAGATCCATTATACAAATGGTAGAAAGACCAAAATTAGCTTCTTTAGATATAGTTGGTACTGGAAGTGAGAATAGATGGGGCCATTCCAGGAAAAGATCAAACCTATTCCAAAGATTTACATATCTGTACCTAAAATTTGTTCTTTGACAAGAATACCACCTTTGGACTTTGATGGTTTTTGATTTACGATGATATACATTTTAGAGTTGGAAGGTCTTCATCACCTCTCTAATAGGTGAGGAAACTGAGACCCAGAAAGGGGAAGTCAGAGGCCCATAGTCATACCTGCCTGGGCATGGAATATAATTCTTCCATTTCTGCTACAATCATACCACACTGGCTCTTATTTGTTCCTTTTAAAAAAAGGTTACCTTTTACGTATGTTCCAATTTCCTCACCCTACTTCCCGTATCTTCTTTCATTCAAAAAGCTTTTGATGTAGGGTCAAAACAGTCTGGACTGTTAACTTTCATATTTTTGTACTTGCATCCCCCATGCTTAGTACATAGCAGGCCCTTAATTAATGCTTACTGACTGAGTGATTAAAAAAAAGCAAGTGACCTTGGTCAAGTCACAGCTTCTTTGGCTCTCAGTTTATCTGATAAAAGAGAGGGAGGGTGTGGCAGCTAGGTGGCACAGTGGATAGAGCACCAGCCCTGGAGTCAGGAGGACCTGAGTTCAACTGTGACCTCAGACACATGATACTCACTAGCTGTGTGACCTTGGGCAAGTCACTTAACCCTGATTGCCTTGCAAAAAAAAAAAAGAGGGGGGAAGGGGAAGAGAGACAGAGAGACAGACAGGAGAGAGAAAGAAAGAAAGAAAGAGAAAGGGAAGGCTAGAGGGAAAGAAGAGAGAGAAGACAAAGAGAAACAGAGACAAAGAATTGGGCTAGAGGATTTTTAAAGTTCCTTCCAGTTCTAACTCTTGTGGTCCTAAAATATGATTGTTAAAAGTTGTAGTTTTACGAAATTAAACTCAGCATTCTTGATAGTCACTGTCTTTAGCCTGTGTCTTGTGTTCCATTCAGTCTATAAAGAATAGCAAACCCAAGGACTTGGATTCACACAAAGCCTTTCTCCTAAACAGCGCAATGCTTCTTTTTATCTATAATCCCATTTGTGCTGGAGGACAACTACTCCAATTTTATACATGAAGAAATAGATTAAAGTTGTTGTTTTTGTTATTTTGTTGTTCAGTAATGTCCAATTCTTCATGACTTCATTTGGGGTTTTCTTGGCAAAGATACTACAGTGGTTTGCCATTTCCTTCTGCAGCTCATTTTACAGATGAGGAAACTGAGGCGAACAGGGTTAAGCGACTTGTCCAAGGTCACATACCTAGTGTCTGAGGCCAGATTTGAACTCAGGAAGATGAATCTTCCTGACTTCAGGCTGGCACTTTATCTACTGCGTCACCTAGTGTCTAGATTGAAGTATCCCCATTCAAATTCATGCACTGTGTCGGTATTAGCAATGGGACTAGTAATGATAAGGATCCCTGGGATTTGTGTAATCTTGTAGACCCAATCTCGTGACCCCTTCTCAGCCAATTCTCTGGGCTTTCTGTCTCCTAGAGGATAAAGAAATGTGTAGTGGGCCCTTAAAAATGTTGGCTGACTTGACTTCACTGGAACCAGGTCTCCAAACTCACAGCTCTTAGTCCCGTGTTCCCATACCTAACAAGACCATTGTAACTAATTCCACAGACTCCTTATTTAATATTTGGAAGTTCTCCTAGTTTCCAAAAGCATCTCCTTTCCCCACCCTTTGGAAATACTCATCCCATAAAGAAGAAACTGAAAGAGGGTAAAAGTGGAGCTTGTATTTTCTGTGCTGCCATTACCTGAGCTTGTCCCCTTGATTCTGGAATCGGTGTTCTGACCTAGGCAGAGGCACTGATTTCTTTGGCTCAGGCTGCCTGAGGTCAATGAAAACTGTGGGAGACTCCATTTTCCCCTTCAGCTTTGTGTCTTTAGTCACATGTTGCCTCTGCCCTGGTGTTAGGTGTGACATACACCTAGAATTTGTGTGAACACAAAATAATGATTCCTAAAACATTTCTCTTGTATTATTCATTAGCATAAGGCAAAATTTTCCCCAGAGGTCATCATCCTAAGTTCAAAGTGGATAAGGAAACTGAGGATAATTTAAACTCAGGAAGCTGTACACGAAGTTGGGTACTCTAGTCAAGGTTTTACATCCATCCTCCTCTCACTCCAGAAATGGTTTCCAAACACCACCAGTTGTATACAATCATTGTCTTATATATTCACTAAAGAATGCCCAGGAGAAGTCTGCCTTAGCAACATTTTAGCAATACATTGAAATAATTCTAAGTAGAAAAAATTAAAACTATATTGTATAAGCTTTAGGAAGAGATTTTTTTTTTTTTACTCTATCCCCAGGATGAATTACAGCAGAAATTCAGATTGGGGTTTCTCACTCCTCAGAGGAGAATGTCCAGAACTAACTCAGCATCTTTCTTAGAGACCTTTGGACTCATTAGGTCCATTGCAAGCCTGAGAGGACATCTGGAATGTTTAAACATAGGAAGAAGGCACCAGATACTAACCCAAATCCCTGGTTTGATCATGGGTGAGCTAACTCTTCAGATGTCTTAGGAAAGAGGGAACAGACCCATATGTACAAAAACTTTATAGTGGTGGTGATACTAGGTGCCTGTCAATAGGGGGTGTCCATCAATTGGGGAACGGCTAAACAAATTATGACATATAAATATAATGGAATATTATTGTGCCATAAGAAGTGATGTGAAGGCAATGGTTTCAGAGAAACATGGGAAGACTTGCATGAATCGATGCAGAGTTAAGTAAAAAGAACCAGGAGAACAATTTATACAATGACAACAATATTGTAAAGGAAAGTAACTTTGAAAGACTTAAGAACTCTGACCAATCATGACTCCAGAAGACTAATAATAAGCATACCTCCTACTTGGCAGAGAATTAATGAACTAGACGTGAAGAATAATCCATTCATTTTCAGACATGACCATTACAACAGAAGCTTATTTTGCCTGACTACATTTTTGTTACAAGGGAGGGATTTTTTTGGGGGGAGGGGCAGGGGGAAGAATTGAGAGGATTAGGAGTGGGAGTGGTAATAGTGATTCCCAAAAAGTCGGAAGGGAGGAATGAAAGGGACATCAATGAACCATACAAAGAGGAGATGGGTGAATATAGACAAGCAGGGCAATGTTGGAATACATTTAATGTTACATTAAAAGGGACAAGCCATATGTAGTAAATTTGCAGGTTCACGTTTAGTCCCCATTTTTTACCCTTCTTTGTGTTAGGAAATGTTTGCATTTGTTGATGATTTTTTAGTTCTTAATTTTAAAAAATTAAATCAATAAAGCAGTTACCCTGAGGGGACAGTAGGGATAGATCTCTCATTTCAATAGTACAAGGAGCTCCTGTGTGAGGAAATGCCTTCTACAAAAGCATCTTCTCTGAAACTTATATAGTCTTTTCTCTCTTTTTTATTAGTTTATTTTAAACTTAAATACAAAATAAGAAAATAAAAAAGAAATATATTTTAAACATAAATACAAAAAAAAAGAATTGCCACGTGTACAGCAGCAGAACATAAGAGAGGATTCAAAATATAAAGCAATGCATTTCCATTTCAAGAAAGCCTAATTAATAAACACTACACATTGTGTTCAGAGGTATCCATCTTTTCTTTGCTTCCTTGTAGGTTTTCTTTTGGTCTTTCTCTGCTGTGCACAAAATTTATATAGCCTTAGAGAGTTTTGTAGAGGACTGAGTGGTTAAGTGACTTGTGTAGGGTTGCACACAGAAAAAGTAAATGCGAGAGGCAGCATACGAAACCAGATCTTCCTGAGTTTGAGGTCAGTTCTCTATCCACAATATCACAATACTGCTAAGAGGGTACCATATCATTTAAAAAAAAAAAAACCAGCAACAACAACAAAGAGATCACTGATAGCCTTTGAGAAAGTAGTTTTAGCAGAATGGTGGGGTGAGAAACCAGACAGCAAATAGTTTAAAGAGTAAATAATGGTGAAGAAGGTGAAACAATTAAGTGTAGATTGTCCTTTTAAGAGTTAAGAGTTCAGCAGTGAAGGAGAAGAGTGTTATAGGATGAAAGCGTGAATAGATCACAGGGTCACCAATCAAACCAAAGAATTGTTTTATAGAGTTAGAAAAAATAATAGCAAAATTCACCTAGAAAAATAAAAAAGTCAAGAATATCAAGGGAATCAATGAAAAAAAAATGTGAAGAAGGAACCCTAGCAGTATTAAATTTCAAATTAGATTACAAAGCAGTAATCATGAACATAATTTGGTACTGGCTAAGAAACAGAGTGGTGGATCAGTGGAATAGATTAGGTACACAATAAACAGTAGTAAATGACCATAGTAATCTAGTGTTTGTTAAACTCAAAGATCCAAGATTTTGGGGTAAGAACTCACTATTCGACAAAAAGTTGTTAAGAAAACTGGAAAGCAGTTTGGCAAAAACTAAGCATAGAACAACATTTCACAATATATACCAAAATAAAGTCAAAACCAGTACATGATTTAGACAAAAAGGGTGATATCATAAGCGAATGAGGAGAACATGGAAAAATTTATCTGTCAGATCTATGGATAAGGGAAAAATTTATGACTAAACAAAAGATAGAGGAGATCACAGGAAGTAAAATGGATAATTTTTATTACATGCAATTAAAAAGTTTTGCACAAACAAAATGCAGCTAAAATTAGGAGGACAGCAGGAAACTGGGGTAAAACCTTAGAGCAAATTTCTCTAGTAAAGAGAATTTCTTAAATACATAGGGAACTGAGCCAAAATTATAAAAATAAGGGCCATTGTCCAACTGATAAAGTCAATGGATGTATAAACAAGCAGTTTTCAGAAGAAGAAATCAAAGCTATCAATAGTCACATGAAAAAATGATCGAAATCCCTACTGATTATAGAGAAATGCAAATTAAAACATCTCTGAGGTACCACCTCATATCTGTAAGATTGGCTAACATGACAGAAAAGGAAAATGACAAATGCTGGAGGGGAGGTGGAAAAATTGGGACACTAATGCACTGTTGGCAGAGTTGTGAACGGGCCCAACCATTCTGGAGGACAATCTGAAACTGTGCTCAAAGGGCTAAAAAACTTTTTAACCCATCAATACCACTACTAGGTCTGTATCACAAAGAGATCAAAGAAAGGGGAAAAGAACCTGTATGTTCAAAAATATTTATAGCAGTTCTTTTTGTGGTCACAAAGAATTGTAACTTGAGAGTATGCCCATCAATTGGGGAATGGCTGAACAAGCTGTGGTATATGATTGTGACGGAGTATTATTGCACTATAAAAAGTGGCGAGCAGGATGGGTCCAGAAAAACCTGGGAAGACTTATATGAACTGATACAATGTGAAATGTGCAGAAACAAGAGAACATTGTATATAGTAATAGCAATATCATGATGATGATCAACTGTGAAAGACTTAGCTACTCTGATCAATACAATGATCCACAACAGTTCCAAAGGACTCATGATGAAAAATGCTATCTATTTCCAGAGAGAGAACCAATGAACTCTGAGTACTGATTGCAAGCACATTTTTTTCCACTTTCTTTAGTTTGTCCTTTTTTTTTTTTCAATATGGCTAATACAGAAATGTTTTGCATGACTTCATATGTATAACTGATATAATACTGCTTGTCTTCTCAATGGGCAGGAGAGGGACTGGAAAGAAAGAGAATATTGAATTTAAAATTTTTAAAAATGAATGCTAAAAACAAACAAATTAGTAAAGAGAAAAGATCACAGGATCCAAGAAAGGCTTGTTAAGGATGGACAGAGATGAGCAGGTTTAGAGGTCATGGGGAAGAAGTCAGTGGGTAGGAAGAGACTGAAGATGAGAAAGAAAAAGGAGATGACTTAAGCTTCAAAAGAAGACAAGAGGAAAGGAGGAAGGGCATAAATGTTAGACAAGGAGAAAGAGAAGGGACACCTCATCATCAGAAAATGGAACAAGGGAGGAAAAGGAAGACATGGAGGATTTTGAGGCAGGAGGGAAGGGAAGTCTCTTGCTCTGCTTGAGCAGCAAGGTCTCAATGGCCACCAGGCTCCCTCTGTCAGAAGAATTCCAGGAATGGGGGACTCATGATTTTATGAAGCAGTGTATTTCACTTTGGATGGTTTTGAAGAAGGGGAAACATGGATTGGTGTGAAGCCGTTCCAGGCAAAGGTTGTGGTTGGTATGTAGGTAGAGAGGGTGACTCGGAGTTGGGGATGGCTAGCAGGTGAACTTGACTGGTGCAAAAGGTACATGTAAGGGAGTAATGACAAATGAAATTGGGGAAGTCAGAAGGAGTTAATCAAGATTCTTTATTCTAGGCTTAAGTGTAGCCATTGCAGACAAAAACTAGAGGCTCTTCTATTTGTAAAGATTTTTCAGAGAAAGAAACTGTGACAAGGGAGGAGATAGATGGATAGTCCAATAAGCTTAAGCTCTTTTCCTCAACAACTCCTTCAAGCTATAGAAAAGAACTGTAATCATACAACGTCCATATTTGGCTGTTACACTGCAGTTCTTATCTTTCTGTCTACCTATACCAACTGATGGTTATGTGAATTTCGGCAATCAGCAAATGTCCTATTCTTTTTGATGCCATTTTTCTGCTCTGGCTCCACACTGGCTCATGAAATTTGTCTCTGAATGATATGCTTGGACAATTCTGTCTAGCAGATCATAATATCTTGCTAATGGGATGGAAGGTAACCCTCCCAAATAGCAGGTATCTAAAGATTCAACTGAATTCAAGTCGAATCAATGAATATTTATTAAGCTACAATGACTTAATGGATTAGCCATTGGCCTCCCCAAAGTAGGGGCCATGGGTTTGAGTCCTACCCAGGAATCGGACTACAAGTTGCATTAATGCTCCACTTTGAGAGGCAGCATGGACTTGGAGCACTGGACTGAGTCCCACCTCTGATACTCTGAGATACTTCAACTGACCGAACCCCTCTGAGTTGAGCCTCAGATTACCCATGGGGTTAGACTTAGTTTGTTTGACCTTAGGGTGCAGGATTAGGAAGTCAATTATAGATTTCTAGCCAAAAAGGACCTAGGAAATCGTCTAGTCTAATTAAGTGGAAGTAGCAGAGAGGCAGATTTAGGTTTGGAGAAAAGAAATCTTCCTAAAACAATTAAAGATTTTCAAAAGAGTTATGGGCTGTCTTGGGGAGTAGCAGGCTTCCCTTCATTGGAAGTCTGAGAAGTTGAACAATAGCTTATTGGGGATGAGATTTCTGCTCAGGTATGGATTGGACTGGATGATCTTTCAGCTTTTGAGATTTTGTGATTCTATGAAATTACTGTAATCACTCCAATCTAAGTCACGATGATCAAATCAGAAGAGAAATGAGTGGCTTACCTGCTTCTGATCTGGTCTTCCATAGGATGGCAGAGCTTGTCAGAAGGCTTCTCATGGGGTAAGGATAAATCTTTAGACTGTTTGGCACATAGGGCAACTAGCTGCTCCATAAGCCTGTCCTGGGTTTTGGACACAAGGCTTCCTGCAGATTGGCAAACAAGAACAGAAATATTTAGTGATTGGCCAGCTCTCCCCTGCTTCATTTATAAACTAGGCCCTTAGGTTGAAGCTACAAGCCCATGAACTCAGATGCTGCAGGTTTTAAGAAGTTGCCCCAAGGATAGAAAACTCATTAAAACCATTGTGAACTATTGGACTCCAGTCCCCCACTAATGCAGTTTGGGATCTGCTATAAAGAGGCCACTGAGAGTCAAGGAGACTTATGTTCAAATCTGGACATAGACAGATACTTACTAGCTGTGTGACCTTGAGCAAGTCACTTACCCTCTGTTTGCCTCAGTTTCCTCATCTGTAAAATGAGGATAATAATAGCATCTACCTCCCAGGGTTGTTTTGAGGATAAAATGAGATGTTTGTAAAGTGCTTTGCAAACTTGAAAGCATTATATAAATGCTTTCTTAACCTTACATTCTCTCCTCTAAGACTGACCACCTCTATATACTTTTGAAAACAGGAGAGGATGAATAAGTACCTATGATGATAGATGTGAGCATTTTTATTTTATTTATAAGCTTCTCATGAGCAATAACAATTATTTTCCACTTCGCTTACTAATTTATTTTATTTTTTTTTTTAGTTTTCTATGGTGAGAAGTGGGATGAAGGTGAATTAGATTTTTTAAAAATAAAGGGTTTATAATGGCAAATTGAAATGAGATAAAAGGAGACATTCATTAAAATCATATAAATCACTGAAAGAGATAAACAAGAAAACACTGGGGGAGGTAGAAAAGCAGCATGCATTTTAAAGATAATCAGAAACAATTTAAGAAATAGGTAGAAATATCAGACAGGAAGAATGAAGAAACACAAAAAGTTACCAAGGAATGTGTTAACAGTATTTTTTAGTGAGGTTAGGCTTCTTGACAGTTCATACAAGGAACTGTGTACTATGAAGTTAATTTTTACTGCATAAAAAAAGTTAGACCTCGGCCTTTAAAAGAAGGGTCGACTTCCCAGCATGTGACTCCTGTTGCACATTCTCCCTGGTTTTTTTGCGCCTCCAGGTTTTGAAGTATCTTATCTAAATCCCACTCATCAAGTATCTGAAAAATAAAACCACCTGGTAAGCCAAAATTTATGTGCAAGTTTTACACTGTCACAAAGATGAGCAATTTCTAAATCTAATGTTCCTATGATTAAGCACGGGACATCTTAAAGATACAAATGAATGTTTGAATTGAACGTCTCTGCCCTGCCCAAGCCAAGTTTCAACATAGTCCACTTAAACCTTTGTTAACTGCAAAACAAACAATTCTGCTTAGGAAAAAAAATAATTATCCTTGGAAAGGAGGAATGCTTTCTTGGAGGATTTCATATTTTCACTCATGGATTATAGGATCATAGATTTAGAGCTGAAAAAGGCCTGAGTGATCATCTAGTGCAATTCCTTTAGGTTAGAGAAGAGGAAACGGAAGCCCAGAGAGTTTAAGTGATTTATTCAAGGTCAGACTGGTAACTAATAAATAGCAGAGTACGGTCAGACAAGCAGGGTCAGGATTTGAATGAAGGTTGACTGCAAATCCATTGCTCATTAAATGCTCTATTCAAGCTAGATAGAAGCTACTGTATAGTTTGTTTCAAAACTAGCTTGTTTATATGAGTTTTTAAATGTTTGGGGAAAACTGGGTTTGAACTCTTTAAAAAATAGGTTTACTGAAGGAGGTTATGAAATTCCACTGTTTCAAAAGAAATGATTTAACGTTAATCAAATATTCCTTAGAAGGGACCATAATTGGGTAAATAATTAGTTTGCTAAGTTAACTTTTCTGCTAACTCAGTTAGATGGTCCCATGTGCAACTTGCAGGGTAGAGGGAAAAACCAAGATTGAAAAGCTGCATATACATTGTCTACTAAGACACCCCAAACCCACAGAATGGCTTGAACCAAGGATAAGCTTGTTTGAACCAGCACTGCAGGATTTATCTTCTGCTTTGTGTTGCTATTTAGGGGTTCTGAGTTACTTGAGGTTAGGAACCATGTCTGCCATGTCTTTGTAGTCCTTACAATACTTGGACTAGTGCAGAGTACACGTCATAGATTCCGTAAATATTTGTTTAAAGGATTTAATGCTGGAAAGATCGTCTAGTTGAACCATTCTGCCACCTACCTCCAAAACACACATTTTACAGATAAAGGAACCTCAAGCCCAAGGTCACACTGCACATGGCAGAACCTGGATCTCCAGACTCCATAGCCAATGCTCTTCCCTCTTCAGGGAGTAGTTTGCATGTAATTGAATGGCACTGTTTCTTCTCCCCAGGGCATACCTTTCCCTCTTTTCTTTCAGCAAATAATAAGAGACAACAGTAGGGGGTTATACCAGGGCCTACTTTGCCAAAGGCTTAGACATTTCACTTTAAAATGACAAAGCTTTAAACATGGAGAAAAATAAGTTGGCCTGATTTAAGGAATGTGTTCCTCCTCAAACATGGATAGGTACTAATTTAACGAGGTCAATCTTTGATTTAAGATGTAGAAAACTGGATTTTCTTAGAATTAATGTAATAATAAATACTAGGATCAACAGTGAGCTCTCATCACACAGCGAATACAATCCAGGAGATACTGTTTGCTGGGGCCTACCTCAAGAGACTGTAGTTTCAAGCCTTCATGTTTGGCTGGCATCTTTTCTTTCATATCCTCTGACTCAGTGGGTTCATGGGTTGTGGGTTCTGTGAATTGTGAACAACTTAAACTTTCAAGTGGAAACTTCTTGATTTCCTTGCAAAGTATGTTCTTCTCTATCATCTTTCTTCTCTCTTTTCTGATAGCTTTTATGCTTGTGGAATCTGACTCTTCAGAGGAAGATAAATTACCAGTCCCTAAATTGTCAGTTGTGAGACCTTTTTTATAGGTTGAAGTTGAGAATTCTTCCTCCTGCGGTCCAGTGATAAGAGCCTGAGCACTAGATCTAAACAAGTCCCAGTCTCCTTTCTGCCACTGGGCACTTTTTTCAGTGATCCTGAGATGAATGCCTGTTTGAATTTCTTCGATGTCTGCAAAAGCTGGACCAATCAGCAAAGGCTTGCTAGCGTCTTTCCCTTCAAGAATGGCTGAATCCTTTATCCCTCCATACCAGTTCTTTCCAGTGTTTATCACAGATTCCAGAAGCTGCTACCAGAAAAAAAAAAAGTTACGTGTTATAAGTACACTAAAAAAGAATCTAAGGTAATCTAACTTCTTTTTATCCTAATATTTTTGCATTGTTCAGGTCCTCTAGCTTGTGGAATATCTCTGTTGATAACTCATGTTGGCACTTTAGGCCCCCTAGTCTGGGAATGCAAAGTGAAGCACCAAAAATAAAATATGTACAGGGTCCTTTCTTTTGAAGTCAGTTTTTATACAAGGTACTAAAAATAGCTTCATTAAAGCTACACTAGTAGTTGGCATAACATTCTGAGCTCCTTGGAATGTCTATAGGCCCTGCACAGTTAAAGTAAAAAGCTAAACAAATTAAAATTAGAACAGGGTGTTTCAGGTTCTAAATTGCTGATCTGGAGACTGTCTATCTGTCCTGATGGTTTGTAAACTGCCCTTTTTAAAAATGTTGGTACTGAGATAGAAAGTATATACAAATTATTATTTCTGGAAACAGAATGTGCTAAGATTTAAGATGCCTCTGCCACAAAATACAAAATTTCCAGAAATGCTGCCCCAGAGACAGTTTAATGATACTCTATTACAAATGCTGCAGTTTGGAAAACTTACTTGACTATGAAAATAAAACAAAAACTACACTATTGTATCTTCTGATTTGAGATTACTAAGGCTGTGAAATTTACATAATGAAAACTATTGTTTTAACCAGGGTCTGATTTAAAACAATTGAATCTATGGTGATATGCATAATATTATTGCTAATAGGCAGTAAATAAATACAAGTTAATAAATGAACAGTATTATAAATATAAACCTAGGAATACTTTATAAAATACCCATCATAGATAAAGCTGGGATGGAATAAGAAAAGAGAACCTTGGCCAACAGAAGGGTTAGTTATTCTGCTAGTTAATAAAACTGTTAATGCAATAGAATCTACTGATGTAATTTATTGATATTCAACTTTTAAACAGTCGAAATAAAGGAACATTAAAGTGAACTGGGCTGTTTCCACCTAAACCTGTTGACTTTAAGGAACAAGTAATCTATTGTGTTTGGGCATTAAGGTAAATTGGGTACACGTGATGTTGATAGGGTATTCGAGGCACTGCCATATCATCAGAGATTTCTATTCCAACGATGGAATGTTGTCATTGTTGGCCAGTGGGACATAGAATCATATGAGCATAAATTCATAGCTGGAAAAGACCTTAGAGGTTATTTAGCTCTTTCATTTTACAGATGAGGAAAAATGAGGCCTAGTGTGGTTAAAAGATCTGTCCATGATCACACAGATGCATGATTACAGAGGCAGGATGCATCCTCAGGTCCCCTGACTCCAATCCAAGGCTCCTTCCACTGTACCCTCCTGATTTCCCATGATAATGAGTTAGTATCAGATTCATCTGAGGAATGATGATGATAATTATTAACATTATTATTACTGATAATATTAATTAAATAAGTAAAGCAGATGTACTGACTCAACTCACCTGGCCTATCAAGTGATTTTTAGAAGAGACTAGCTGGTTCTTCATTGCTGTTTAAACATATACAATAAGGCTGTGTCTACATGACAATACAACATTTTAGAAGTGAAGGCAAGTCAGCTAAAATTTTTTTACTGAAAACAAGAGATGACTAGGTTTTTGGTTTGTTTGTTGTTGGGTTTTTTTTTTTTGGTCTTTTTAAAATCTGGTTTAGGTTGTTGGCTAGTGGCTAAAACTAATTAACAGCCTGCGGAAACAGAAGGTCTGAGGCACCAATCCAGTAACATTCTAGCCCCCAGCAGGGTGCTACTGATTAGCCTATTTGCCATGGAGATGATGGGTCTACTCAAAGAGGTTTTCTCACTCTTCAAATAATTTTGGTGCAGTCCCAGGTAGATATATGGCCCCCAAAAAGGATCTGATCAAAACAATGAATTCCATAGAGACTATAATTTAAGTTAATAGCTAGAAATAGCTAGAGCATGACTTAATGCCCTGTCATCCTTCAGGTACTGTATTCTATCTTCTTTATGCTGAATTCCATTACTCTTTCATGGTTCTGATTTGTAGCAACAAAATGGCTGCCATCATAGTATACTTAGAATATAAAGTAATTTTATATAACCATAAAAGTAAGTATTGACCAACAGGGCCTGCACCTGTATGAAAGTGAACTATAGGAAAATAAGAATATAATTTCTTAACTACTATATTTATTTGCTTTTTTTTGTATACTTTATTCATTGAATGTTGATTGATATTGCATATTAATAAAGAACATACTTTATTAATGTATGCATGAATGATTCTGTATGTTATTTTATTTATGTTAATTTTAGTTATCATTGTATTCTTATAGTGGTATTACAAAATAAATATCTATTCTGTTAAAAATTGAAATATGACCCACAACATTGACATTATTCTAATGCTTAGTGTTACTGATCAGAAACATTTTTTAGAACTGATAGCAATTTTCACATGTTGACAAGGTTTTCCAGGTTTGGGTTTTTCAATGTTGGGTTTTACACACAGAGAAAAAGTGGCTGGGTCTTGGAGAATCAAGGTCATAAAGTAGAAAAGTAAAATAGGAAAGATAGAGTATAAGGAGAACCTGAATGTCTGGGTCATCTGCCAATTCTTCAGTTAAGTCTGGAATCAGATTTTCTTCATCTCGCTGGAAGATGAATAATTCCCCATCTTCCTCATCTGACTGTCAATAAACAATGGACAGTTAGGATCTTCACAAATAGAAGTGGTTAACAGGGCAGAAGCTGCTGGTCTTTTAGTTCTCCCTCCCAGCCCACACTTAGCAGCTCAATCCAGTGACCTGCACAGAAGAGCGTCTGAGAGCCCTAATCTGTAAGTGATGAGGATGACAAAAGTCAAGGTAAGGAGTATCACAAGCACATTTTCTGTAGCTTTTGTTTTTTTACTCAGCTACTTCCTGAAATGGAAATGGAAATAGAGCCATCTGGTGGCCATCACATATCTCCAGCTCTATCTTCCATATCACCAAAATAAAAAAAGCAAACAAACCATTAGTCCATTCATTCATGCAAAAAATATATATCATTAAGTACCTACTGTGTGCAGAGCACTGTAGTACACATTGGAACATATCTAAGATGAAAACCTGATTTAGAGCCAAAGTAAAATATTCCTGATAGTGAATAGTGACTATGCTACTAATTTTTGAATCTTATCTACAACAGGGTTTCCAAAAAGAAAATTGCCAGTGATAACATGACACATTAACAAGAAGCAAATGGTTTCTGTGATAAAATAATGGACAAGTCAGTCAGATAAAGGTCCGCTGGAAATTTTAGTCAACAACTATGTCCTCCTATGCTGAGGACTAGCCACATCTTGGACTTTTGGAATCACAATGATTGCTCAATACCTATCAATACTTACAACTTAATACCTGCCATAAACCATAAAGGAAGTCCCCAATTTACAAACAGGTTATCTGGAAATGATCACACATTTCCCCACAGAAACAATTCTACAGCAACACACCCCTGAAATGACTGACTCTTCATTTGTATGGATATATGTTAAGTCTAGGAAAACCTATACCAACTACGGAGGGGGCAGTGTGATGGTATGAAAGGTCAGTGGTCAGGAGATGTGTGTTTGAATTTAAGCTCCAGCTCATACTAGCTATGTGCCCACAAGCAAATCACTTCCCAAAGCCTTAATATCCCAAGATGTAAAATGTGTATAATAACCCTCACACTACCTACCATACAGGGTTGTCATGAGCAAAGTGCTTTGAAAGCTTTGTAAAGTTCTATATGTAAACTTTTAATTATTCAATAATCAGGCCTAATAATAATTGTAGTGGTTGTGTCTGGGTATGCCCCTAGAAGGTTCTGGTAAGCCCTTCCTCCTTCCTAAGACCAAAGATTTAAATGAGGAAGGGACTTTAGCATTTACCTAGTAGTCTCCTCATTTTATGGATGAAGAAACTGAGGTCAAGAGACTTTTCCAAAGTAAAAAAAAAAAGGAACAAATAGTAGAGCTGAGATTCAAACCCAGATTCTCTGACTTCAGTGTTCCTCCTGTTGAACCAACACAGCATCCAACAGGTAGACAGCAGAAAGGTCTTCCTGAAGGAAAGGACATTAGAAGCATGGAGGATTCTCCCTGGGGTAGATGAATCACACATAGACATGGAGACCCTAGGCTGCACTGCATACCCACAGGGAGGACCACGTATCCATGAAAGCCAAACAGGGAACCATGTCTGTGTAGGAAACACTGATATCAGAGACATGAAGGGATACAGGTGCTGCTGCCAGTCAGAAATGTGAAGGATTAACAATAAGGAGACACAATGAGGAGGAAGGAGCTGATCCTGTTCCTTTACTGGTACTGTGAATCACATGGACCATATCTGTCCCAAGGAAAGGTGGGACCAACAGAGGGGAGGGTTGTTTGATTTTTCTAGCAATTATAAGTTCTTTCTCTTTCCAGAGAGGGATTGCTTGGGGAAGAAGAGAAAATTGTATTGTATAGGTCTCTGAAGAAATGAAGGATCACCTGGAGAGATTGCTTGACTTGTTAGCAACCCTGAGAGAGAAGGAGAGTTATTTTGAGTGTTTATGAGCTTGAGCAAAGTCCTTTTCATTTTATAGTGGGTTAAATAAAACCTACCCTATATTTGATGCTTTGTTACCTTGATGGCCCTCACAGAAGCTAAGAGCTCTTGCAGAGAAAATAGCCAAATTCTGATATTTCTAAGGGAAATTAGGGTAGGTGTAAATTTAGCTAAACTCTGTTCCCAAGAGAAATTCTGGGGAATTACTGAGAAGCTCCCAAGACAAACTCAGGCCTGTGTGCATCCAGTGCTAGGCTTGGGTTACACAATCATAGCCCATTTCTGCGTAGATCTTTAAAGTCTGCAAAGTGGTTTCCTCACAATAACCACGTGATCCAGGTAGTACAAGTTTTATTCTGTCCATTTTACAGAAGAGAAATCTGAGGCTCTGAGAGGTTAAATGACTTCCCCATAGTCACAGGGCTAATCAATCAACAAGCATTTATTAAGTACCTACAATGTGCCAGGTACCGGGGATGCAAAGACAAAATCGACATTCTAATGACGCGGACAGCCGATACCTAAAGTCAAAGCTGGGATTCAAACCCAAGTCTCCTGACTCCAACTCGAGCCCCCTTTCCACTCTGCCTCACTGCTTCCCATTACAGTGACACCATTACGGTGTCATTTTCCTGTAATGGATAACCTGTTAGAAATGAGAGTCTCAATTTATGAAAACCGAAAAGGAAGTACCTTGTCATGAAAACAGTTTCAAGCTGTGTTCAAAAGCTGCTGCTGATACACAGCACTTATACCTCAAGCACTCACTAATTCAAGTAACACCTAAATTGAGGTGTGATAGCATATGAAGGATAATGACTATTTGCCAGGAGAACAAATATAGTTTTAGGAACTCAGTAACACCTTAGCTGTCTGGAGTTGGTTAGCAACCAAAGAAGCGTGGCAAACAAATGAAGAATGTTAGATTAGCATTCGTCTATCCCAACTTATTATCCTTTAATAAAAACTATCCTTTAACTTATTGATAGGGAAACAGAGGCCCAAGAAGGATAGGTTCCTATCTTTGCAAATGGCCTACATATGAAAATAAACAAGAACATTTTTTTTTTTACAGAGAGAAGCTTTATAGAGAATATGGAGCTGAAGAAAACAATTGCTATCTTGTTATTCTTTGCCTTAGAGAATTTGTTGTAACTTGATCAGCAAAGCACTATGGGTCATTCACTGGGACAGAAAACAGTGCTACCATTTAGAACGTTCCTTTGTATAGAGTTCATCCCAGTGGAGCTTTGCCACTAGCTGCTGCCAAGGGCCATCCTCATCTTCAGTTCAGCATCATGACTTGTAACATGAATTCTCAATAGGATGCTTGGAAGCATTGAAACGTCACTTAGGAAAACCAAGCAACAGTAAATGAACTGAGAGAATGACAATGAAGGATATGGAAAAAAAAAAAAAAGGCAGGGGGTGGGGTGGGAAATAAAAGAAAATTGAATTAAGAAAAGATTTAAGGACAACAAAATTATTTATGCCAAGTTGAAAACATGAATATCATCTAATTTACAATTTGTGAAAATTTATAAAAATTAAAAATTAAAAATAAGACTTGCATACATAAATATGGAGAAATGCTCACTTAAGTCAATGTTCTGTTCATCATAGGAAAAAAGTTCTCTGACCTACGGAATCTACATTGAGCAACTTCTTACCGAGGAAGAATCTGAGTCAAAAGATGGGAGCTGTTCTTTCACTGAAGCCAAGATAGATCCCCATATTGATGTATCATATAGGCAAGGCAATTGATTTTGGCCAGTGGGATGATCTTGTTTATCATTTGATGCCATAGGAAACAACTGCCATGCAGATACCCCATGCACATGAAATCACTTGAGGATAACCTAAAAAAAATAAAAATAAAAAACAAAAAAAGAGGAGGCAAGGCAAGAAAACTGTAATAGAGTACCTACATAAAGGTCAGAGTTTGGATGACTTAATTATAAAATTTAGAAATCCTTAGAAATGTCATCTAATCTCTTCCTCTTAAAGACGAGGAAACCAAATTCCACACAGGTAAAGTATTTCTATAAAACAGAGGGTGGTGTTTGGTCCAAACCTGTGATTTCATCAGTGTGTTGAACTCCCAGCGTAGATACTCCCTCTACCAATGCAGATTAGCAACTGTGAGAATTGCCTTAGGGCACTGAGAAGTCAGTCAATCTGACATGTGAGGCAAGGCTGAACCCTGGTCTTCCTACCAGACTCCAAATATGGCCCTCTATCCACTGCACCAGACTGTTTCAATCTCTTGCGATCATATAGAACATTAATAGCATGGTTGTGCTATTTCCCCAATTTCAAGACCAGACATCTTTCTATTGTACAACACAGGATCTCCTGTCTTCCCCAAAAGATCTAGGAAAGACTTAATTCACTTAAATTTATTAAACACCTACTGTGAGGATGGATTCTGAGAAACAGATGGCATAGTGTAAGGGGAACTGGCCAGAAAGGCACGTAGATCTGGGGTGCAATCCTGCCTCTGATACATACTAGCTAAGTGACCCAGGTAAATACCTTAATCGCTCTGGGCTGTAGACCAGAGTGTCAAACATGGTACTGCAAATTGCTTTGTGATCACACTTCCAAGCGGGGCCCACGGTAGATTAAAATATAATTGGGAAATAAACAAAATAAGTAAAAATTCAACAGAACATAATAACATTAATAGAGGGGCAAGTAGGTGGCACTGTGGATAGAGCACTGGGCTTGGAGTCAGGAAGACTCATCTTCATGAATTCAAATCTGTCTTCAGACACTTAACAGTTATCTCTTCCACATCACAGCTTTCCCCATCACAGTTTCCATATATTGCAGATTGGCATAACAAATTAAATCGGAATTCTTAGGGAGTAGGCAATATGTGAAGGCCAGCAGATGACACAGAAAAAGTTTAGAAACTCAGAAATGCACAAAATATATGTATAGCATTGTATTATATCAACATATTTTATCTTTTAATGCCATAATAATTCAGACTTCTCTGGTACAAAGGGAGGGCCAAATTTTACGTGGATTTACCAGATCATCAGGCTGCCACACCCTTAACCCCTCGATGTGGAAGGGATAACTGTACTAGCTATGTGACCCTGGACAAGTCATTTAACCCTGTTTGCCTCAGTTTCCTCATCTGTACAATGAACTGGAGAAGCAAATGGCAAACCATTCCAGTATCTTTGCCAAGAAAATCCCAAAATGGGGTTACAAAATGCCAGAACAACAGTAACAACAATGTGAACAAGTGTTTTTCTAAGTCAGTATGCGACCTGCAGGGATCCTTGGGGAGATTTAGTGGCCTTCCTTCCTATTTGAGTTAGATATCACTGCTTTAGGCAACTCTCTAAGACCTAGAAGGTGCTGGTCTCCAATGCTAGAGGGAGTTTCCTCACCCAGGAGAACCTTTTTCTTCTAATTTTTCATTCTTTTGATTTTGTTTGACTGATTCTTGATGTCTCATAGAGTCATTAGCTTCCACTTGCCCAATTCTAATTTTTAACAAATTGTTTTCTTCAGTTAGCTTTTGTACCTCCTTTCCCATTTGGCCAATTCTATTTTTAAGGAGTTGTTTTCTTCAGTGTGCTTTCTTCCACTTTGTCAAAAAATTGTATTTTTAAAGGAATTGTTCAATTTTTCTTCTACTTCTCTTACTTGACTTTTAAAATCCTTCTTGAGCTCTTCCAAGAAGGTTTTTGGAGCTTCAGACCAGTTTATATTCCCCTTTGAGATTTTAGATGTGGGTATATTGACAATGTTGTCCTCTCCTGAATTTGTGTTTTAATCTTTCCTGTCACCATGATACTTCTCTATGGTCACTGTTTTTCTTTGTTGGTTCTTGCTCATGTTGTTTGCCTTTTTTCTGGCTTTTAAAGTTGACCTCTGCTTCTGGGGCACAGGGGGTACTGACCCAGGCTTCTTGTGCTGGGGGCAATGGGCCTGGTTACTGGTTTTGTGTGCTGGGGCCTCAGGTGTTGGCAGCTGGAGGCTGTAGGTGTCTGGTAGCTTACCTGGTGCTGAGCTGAAGCTGGTGGTGGTGGCTGGTATATGCCTAGTGTTGGTGCTTGCCTGCTCCACCACCCTGGGGCTCAGGATCTCTTGCTGGTTTGCTGAGATGGGGCTTGCCACTGGCTTGCTGGGATGCCTCCCATCCTGTACTGGTCCCCTTCAGTCACAGCAAGAGGGATTTTTCCCATTAATCCCATTAGCCTCCTGAGCTAAAAGACTGCTGTACCTCATCTTTCTGCTGGCTCCACTATTTCAGGATTTTTTCTGGGACAATATTCTCTGGGTTTTTCAATGTCAATAAGGGAGGGTGAGAGTGACTTACTACTTTCTCTACCATGTTGGCTCCCGAAAGTCAAAATAGGTCCAGGAGAACCTTATATTAAGGAAACCACAGGTTTAGCTCTTATTACCTACTAAGCCAAATGCTGGGCTTGCTGCTGGGGATACAAAGACACCTTCCCTCCTCCCCCTGAAAAAAATAACCCCTAACTTTAAAGTACTGATCATGAGGAAACATACACAATAAGTATCAAGTACACATATATACACACAGAGAAAACAGTCATTTAGGAAATGATGGAGGGAGAAAACTAAGGGTGGTGAAAAGGGGAGGAAATCATGAAAGACCTTGTGAGGACAGTGGCACATGAGCTGTATTTTGAAAGAAGGTTGGGATTCTAAGAGGAAGGAAAGAATTCTAAGAATGAGGGATAGTCTATGCCAGGGGTGGGGAACCTGTGGCCTTGAGGCCACAGGTGGCCTTGAAGCACCCCTTCCCACCTCCCCTTTCTGTCTATGCAAATGCATGGAGGTAGAATATTGTGCATTGGGAACCACAAGCAGGCCAAAATGACCAAAACCCAGAGTATCCAAATGGGGACTAAGGTACATCAGGAAGGATAGTTTGCAACCAGATTATGAAGGGCTTTAAATGCTAAAAAGTGGAGCTTATATTTTATCCTACAGGCAATAGAGAACCACTGAAATTTCTTGAGCAAAGGCATGGACATAAACATATGGCAGGGGAGTTCAATGACCAAGCTATTATAATAGTTCAGATGAAAGGCAATAACTAGAGAGAAGGAGAGGGATGTTAAAGAGTTTATAGAGAAAGAATTGACAAAACTTGGCAATTAATTAGATATTAGTGGTAAGGGAGTGAGAGAGAGTGGACAGTCTAGCATGATGCTGAGGTGACTGGAACAATGGTAGTAGAGAAAGAGAGAAATTAGGAAAAGGGCTGGTTGTCAGTTGAGGTGGGGAATAAGGAGTTCCATTTTAGGCACTTACAGGATATCTAAGTAGAGAAGTCCAACAGGCATCTGATGATATAAGACTGCAATCTTACAAAGATGAGGGCAAATGGGTTGGGGGGATAACATCACACTGTAAATCTGACAGTCCTCTGGTATAATGGCTGTTTATACTAATAGATTACATTATTTTGGCCAATCATGGCATGATTTCTTTGAATTTCTTTTATATCTTTTTCTTGCCTCAGGCTGGAAGGGCAGGGGTTACAATCCAATCTCACTACGGATTAGCACAAGAACTCAGACTTGCTCTGTTTCCGACCTGGGTCACTTTATTCCTCCTCAGGTAACTTGATCTCCTGGGCTCACTATATTGATGCCAAATTTAGTGAGAACATCTGATAGGTTCAGCCCACTACAGCTCAGAACTCTCAAGCTCTAGAGATCCACCAACTTTAGTTTTCCCAGAAACTGGGATGTATACCAGCATGGCTGGCTCACCCGTGAATTTCTTTAAAACCCTCAAGTCAATAAATAACATGTAGTATCAGAGCACAAAGGCTAACACAATGTTGGGCACACAAACATGTATAGAACTGAACTCACGTATTCTAGTTGGACATAGTAAAGAACTGGGGCTCCTTTTTTATTTATTATTAGACACTACAGGGAAAAAGTCAATTCACTTCTCTGGGGCTTAGTTGCTTACCCGTAAAATGAGAGAATCGGGCCAGATAATCTCCAAGATCAGATGATATTTTAGCTCTAACATTCTATGAGGCTATGAAACTGGGGTTCTGTCATGTTTGCTAAAATTTTAAGAATCTGAGACATTTCTTGTAGGGATATCTCAGAAGGCAATACTTCTAGATCTGCTAAATCACCATTTTTCATAGAATCATAACAATGGAAAGGTGCCAGAGAGACCACCTGGTTCAGGTCCCTGCGTTCAGACTCAAAAAGATTACAGTAATATAGTATGCAAACCAATCAAAAATTGTTTACAACAGTCTTATCTTGAGTTGTAGAAATAAAAATATCTCTATCTCTCTCTATATTAAGAGAGTTCCAAAAGTCTTAGTGCAATTTTAAGTTGCTTTGGCTATTAAAACGATATTTAAGCTTTAAACTGCAATGACTTTGGAGACCCTCTGTATAATTTGTGATATCATTGGTGTAAGGAACTCCTGGTGTGGAAACTCCTCCTATCAATGCAGTAATAATAGAAACAATAATTTAATGAATGTGTACATTTACGTACCACTCTTTACTTTCTTACGGCATTTTTATTTATGTAATCTCACTTTAAAAACAACCCTGTGAGACATTCTCTAACCTAATTTATTATTTAACAGAAAAGAAAACTAGGCATTGAGAGATCAAACGTGCTGGCAGCTGGGCCGCCTGGTCTTGGTCCAGCAATTAGCACAGTTCCGCACGAGCAATAATAAATGTCACTGAATGAATGGCAGTGACTTAGGCACAGCCCTGCGGAGTTCTAGTTGCGGAGCTAGGCTAGATCGGAGGTCTGACAAAGCAAAATTAGCATAGACTAATCGATTATTTTTGAGTCTACGGTTGAGGAGGAGTGTTTGGAAGGAGGTGAGGAGACAAAATTATACCCTTTTCCCGGCTTACTTCAACTCATTGCCACGTGAGCCACTAAGCCTGCTGTTACCATGGCAACGAGACGCTAACCTCCTTCCCAAGCTGTTCATTCTTCTTTTACGTTTCGGTGAGCCGAAGGTCGCTTGCTCTTTCTTCATACCTTTCCAACCCTTCTCTTTCTACCTGTTCTCCTACGCGTGAGACACCGTTCCCTGCAGGTGAAACTGGGATCCCCTCAACTTACCTCGAGTTTCTTTTACTCGAACCTCTCACTGCGGTCCGGTCAGGGATATATAGCACAGACTATAATCTGAATAGGAACACGTCATCAAAGGCGCGTCCTTTCCCTCCGAGCCGAGGCTGCAGAATGAACTTTTTTTGTTCCTGCCAACTCCTTTTGTTTTTCTTCCGTTAGCTCCTTTTTTCCTCTTCATTCCATTCTCCTTCTAAAACCGTCAGGGTCCCTCCCACTCTCCAATCACAATTGGTCCACTTGGTCCCAGCCTAGTAGGCGGGGTTTAGCATTTTCTCACTTTTCATTGGTTGACGAACACGTCAAAGACCGAGATAGACATGCGTCTTTCGGACAGGTCCGAGGCTTGAAATTTCAGTCTCAAGGATCGGAGGAGGCGAAGGGGAAACTAAGACTCCCAGCGTCCCCTGCGTTCCTTCAATCACTTCCGGTGTGGGAGCCTGGGTGTGGGTTCCGGGCGTTGGGTCGGCTGTCTGAGCGTTGGGCTCTTTTTGAGGCGTGGAGCCGGCGACTTGTGCCTCTTCCTCGGGCCCGGGCGGAGCCGCCGATCGCCGAAGGCAAGGTTGGGGGCCCGCCCCGTGGATGTGTCAGGCTGGGAAGGGAGCGTCGGGGCATGTGGGCGTTAGGTGACCCGCGGGTCGATTTCCTCGTCGTTTCCTGAGTCCGCAGCGTGGGGGCCTTTTCGTCGCGGGCAGCTGGAGCCAAGGAAGGACCGTTGTCGTTGGATGCGGCCCCGGCCCGACGGAGGCCTCGAGGCTCATGAGTCCCCCGCGCAGGTACCACCTGGGGGCGGGGGCACCTGCCTGCCTGTCCCCACATCGGCCCCAGGGGCCTGCGTGCTGAGCCTGCTCGGCAGGAGGCGGGAATGAAGTGGAGCTGTCTTCCCCGCCCAGTGCTGGAAGGAACCTCTGGGATCAGTGGAGGCGGTGCGGCGGAGTGGACCCGAGATCAGACCCTGCCTCTTACACCTTCCAGCCGCGTGACCCTGAGCAAGTCCCTTGATCTCTCTGAGCCTCAGTTTCCTCATCTTTAGAATGGGGATAAAAATGATAGCCTTAAGGTTTGCAAAGCGCTTTAGGCAGGTTATGTCATTTTGTTCTCCAAAAAACGTGGGAGGTAATGCCGGCAATATCCTTATTTAACCGGTGAGGAAACTGACGCAGACAGAAGTTAAGTGACTTGCCCAGGGGCATACAGCTAAAGTGGATTGAAACTTCCTACTTTCTAGTCCAGCGAGGTATCCCCTTCACCACTTACTTAACTGCTACTAGCTGTTATTATGAGGATTTAATGAAATAGTATATGGAAAGTGTTTTGCAGCAAGGTGTCTGCCTCAATTTCCTCATATGCAAAATGGTGATGATAATAATAGCACTTACTTCCCAGGGTTCTTGAGGGTAAAATGGGATATTTGAAAGCTCTTTGCAAATCTTTAATTGCTATATAAATGCTAGCTAGCTATATTTTAATATATCATAGAACTATAAAGTATTAGATAAATGTCAGTTGCTCTTTTTAAATCCAGGAATTTTTAACCTTTTTAATGTCATGGACCCATTTGGCAGTCTGGTAAAACCTGTGGACTCCTTAGAATGATGTTTTTAAATGCATAAAATAAAATACATAAGATCACAAAACACCAATCTTGTTGAAATAAAGTTACCTAAATATTTTTCAGTGAATGAGCCCCAGGTTAAAAACTACTGGTTTATTCTAATAGCTTGTGAGACCCAGATAAAAGATGTGGCTTGCCCAAGGTCACTATTCCTTGCAGAGGGTCTCCTCAAACCTAGTACTTGTTTTAACTGTCCTTTTACCTTTCAGTATTTTATTCTGCTTCTATTTCAGAGTATTTCAGGAGACAGCAAAATCAAGCTTGTATTTTGGTACATTTGTTTCATTAAGTAGGCTATTGTAGCTTAGACATTTTTTGGTAGTATAAATTATAGTTATAATTATATGCTATTATATTATGATTTGTTGGACTAATATTTAAATCACCCTAAAATTTTATTATGTACTTTTATTTTTTTCTTCTTTTTTGTTTTTTTGTCACACCTTGTCTTTTCCACACCCTTTCCATACTGGTAGCTCAGGAGAGTGTCAGTTTCATAAACCTCATGATTCAACCAGTAAGCAAATGAGTTGATAGTAATATAGACAAGGTTTCCAGGATAAATAATTCTCGTAACAAAATACTTATTATCTGTCCATTACCAATACTGTTCAGCTCTTGGGAAAGTTTCATTATCAAATTGAACAGGCTGTTAAATTTTTTTTTTCTTCAGTCTGCCTCATTACCAGGCATTGTAGAGGTGAGGCTGCATAGTGCAATGGAATGAGATTTAGGGCCAGAGGACCTTGACTTCAGATCCCTGCTTTACTACTTTCTCTGTGATCTTGGAGATGCTACCTTGGAGAAGGCATCTCTTGGCCTTAGCTTCCTAATCTGTAAAATAAGAGAGTTGAACCAGATGTCTTCTAAAGTCCCTTAGGACTCTAGATCTGTGATCATCATGTCAGTTTAGTATATTTTGCTATTTCCTGCCTATCTAAAGCCTTATTTTGTAGTTCCTTTACTGGTTCTTCTTTTCTATGCCATTTAAGTATGTATAGATATTTCCCAGCGCTCTGTTCTCTGTCACTCACCTAACCTCTGTTTGCCTTAATCTATTGGAGAAGGAAAAGACAAACAAACAGTATCTTTTCAAAGAAGACCCCATGGTCTACTTTACAGGGGTGGGGAGCCTGCGACCTCAAGGCCGCATGTGGCCCTTTAGGTCCTCAAGTGTGGCCCTTTGAATAAATCCAAACTTCACAGATCAAATTCCTTTAATAAAAGAATTTGTTCTGTAAAACCTGGACTCAGTCAAAAGGCTGCATCCAAGGACCTAGCCTGGAGGCTGAGGGTTCCCCACCGCTGGACTCCACGAGGCCACCAGAAGTCAGATATGACTGAACATGCATGTAAAGTGCTTTGTGAATATTCCAGTGGTATATAAATGTCAGTTATGATTAAGCATAGATCCAATTTCAGTCTCTTATGCAACATAATCCAAACTGAACTCATCATCTCTTCATGTCTTAAATATCTTAACTCTCTTTCCACTTTCCTTATTTCTGCTGAAGGTATCTTGTCGTTCATCCTCCAAACCTCATCATGTTCTTTTGACTCTTCCCTCTACGTCATCTCTCACATCCAAGTAGGTGACAAGTCCCGTCCATTCGACCTCCACAGGACCTCTGTATTTGTTTTTTTGCTTACCTTGCTACCACTCCAGTTCATGTCCTTATAACCTTTTTGCCTGGCCTACTTGATTTTACCCTCCCCCTTCCTACTTTTATTTTCTTCTTTCTTTCTTTTTTTTGGGGGGGCTAGGCAAGAGGGTTAAGTGACTTGCCCAGGGTCAGACAGCTATTAAGTGTCAAGTGTCCGAGGTCCTCTTGACTTCAGGATCGGTGCTCTGTCCATTGCGCCACCTAGCTGCCCCTATTTTCTTCTTTCTGCAATCCATCTAGAGTTCCTAGCTTCAAATATAATCATCCTAATACATAGGTCTCGGGGCAGCTAGGTGGTGTAGTGGATAGAGCTCTGGTCTTGGAGTTAGGTTAAGTGATATGCCCAAAAGTCACACAGCTAGTAAACTGTCATTATTAGGATTTGAACTCAGGTTCTGGGTCTTCAAATCCAGCACTTTTTTCACTGCATCTTGTGGCCTCCTTAAGTGATTTTTCCATCTTCAGATTTTCCATAGCACTTTTTCTATACCTGTTCTTTGGTCTTACCACATTATTACATATGTGTAGCACAGTTTAGATCATAAGACCTGTGAAGATAGGAATTTTTTTTTTCATTTTTTTCAGTTTTGTATCTCCAGCATCTAACCCAGTGGTTTTTGTACATAGTAGATTCTTATTAAACGTTTGTTGAATTGAATATCCAACTGGGATCTGTTAGGCTAGTTGAATTAGGGTGTTTCCTTTTTGTGAATAGGAACTGTGGGCAATTTTGGCAAGTCACTTCATTTCTGTGGATCTCAGTGTCCTCCTTTGTGAAATGAACAGGTTGAACCAGATCATCTCTACCCTCTTTTTAGCTCAAAAGTTCTATGATTCCACAGTTCAGACAATGGAATAAAATGTGCTTTGTAGCCTAGTTAAAGGAGTTACAGGTTCACATCTATCCTAGGGATAGTCAAACCCAGTGACCCCCAAAATACAAGTTTTATCCAACCTTCATAGAATCACAAGTTATATTTTAGTTATAGAAGTCTTGAAGTTAACTAGTACAAGTCTTGGAGTGCTTAAAGAGTTGATAAGGCTCACTTGGGGCCTTTTGGAAATGTTAGTTTTGGATAACTAGCTATCCAAAGATAGTACTGTGGAGATCAGTTGACCAAGCACAAAATTGGCTAGAGTTTCCAACTCATGTCAGAAGGCTTTGTTTTTCAAAGCTTGCCTGTTTTAAAAAGCTAATCCTTCTAATTCGGCTATATAAATTCCCAGAGAGTGACTGGTAATTTGCAAGGATATATTATTTGATAATTTAATAAATTTCTATTTCCTAATATATTTGGACACTAAATACAGTGCTGAGTAATGTAGTTCATTTACTTCAAACACTAAGTAAATTCATTTTGAAATGTGATGGGCAGATGATCTTTCTCTGATTTTTGGAAAAGATTTTCTCCAAAGATACTGCATAGATATTTCCTTTAATGAGCTATCTAATTTGATTTATAGTTTTTGAAATTGATGAAATAAGGACAGAGATAGCACATACTTAGCTAAAAGAATTGTAGTTATGGTAGTTTCAAGTGTCTGTCTTTTCAGTATTGTATAATCCATTTTCTTCCATTGGAGTGATGGGATAACCCCCTGGGATTACAAAAGTTGTCTAGAACTGATGGGTGGGGAATCCTATCGAATAGATTATACTATCTGTGCTGACTAAACATAGTCGGCCTAGTTGCCAAGTATTTAAAATGAGAATTGGAGGGAAAATGAAATTCTGTATGTGGAAATTTTTTTTACAGCCAACTTTCTTGAATATATTGGCTCAGTACACAGATGTAACAGCCATGTGAAAGAAGATGGGTGAAGGGGATAATCAAATCACAGGATAATATATTATATTAAATATAATGATAATACTGTATAATATATTAAATACATCTTATCCTATGATTTTACTTATATATTACATACATACACATACAAGTAAATTAATAAAACAGTCTTATTCTTAGAACAGTGAATTTAAACTATTTTGAGAATTAGTATTTGGATATTAAAATCTACTCAGAATAGGAAAAAAGTGAATTTTATATGTTCTCTTTCACTGTAGAGATGTCTGAGCTTAGTGACGAAGCCAGTGAATCTGAGCTGCTCAACCGTAGTTTATCTATGTGGCACGGACCAGGTCATCTAGTTTGTCGAGAAGAATTGGATGTTCCCCTGGATATTCATACAGCTTCTTCAGTTGGGCAGTATGAAGTGGTGAAGGAATGTATTCAGCGGTAAGAGGTCACACTGGGAAATGTTAATTCTCTTAGATTTTTTTCTTACCACTCCATGTTTCTTCTTACTTTGCAAATTGTAGCTCATGTCAGGTGAATGAATGCGCACTTGCCTATGGGCAATAAATTACTTTTGCCAGATAAGTAGGAAGTAAGGTGGATTTAATTCCTAGTGATTGAGGATAGGAGGGGAAAACATGAATAAGACCTTTGGATTGATAAATGTTTTTTATTTTCAAGTATTCAAAATGTGTTTTATTTTCAAGACAGGGTAATTCTATAGTTTCTTTTTAAGACTTGCAAAAATTTTTAACCATTTCCCTCCCCACCAAAGTTCAAGGTAGAAATTGATCTTACTGTTATGGAACCATGGGGTTCAATTCAGTGTAAATAGAGATTGTGTGAGAAAATGTCAGTGCCAGCAATATGTTCCTCTCTGAAATATTAAATAGGGAATTTTGTATGTATTAAAATCCTTCCTGAGTTTCATAAGATTTAGAGTCTTGTAGACTAGTCTAGTCCTTTCATTTCACAGATCATAAAACTGAAGCCTGACAAGTGAAATGATTTGCCCATGGTGAACAGAGGAGCTAGACTTCAAATCAGAGTCCTCTGACTCCAAATCCAGAGCTCTCTTAACTGCAAAACTCAACCTCTTAATATATGTGACAGTTTTTTCACATGATATATTTAATTTCCTCTGTTTTTGCTTCACAATTCCAACCATAACTATGTAGGTGATTTTTCTGGTTTCTAAGCAAGTGAAGCAAAACCTTAAAAGAAGCAGCAAATTGCCTCTTGAAAAACAGCATTTAAAAAAATTATTAACTATTCAAGTAAATGTGTAATTTGTCAAAGGAAAATGAATTGGAGTCTTCTGAAGTTTTTTTTAAGAGATTTGTCCTTTATGAGGGCTAACCTTGTGTGTATGTGGCTTGCCCATCTGGTACGACTTGGGTTTGAATTTATTAGCTTTGTGGCCATGGGCATGTCACATCCTCTTTCTGAGCCTCAAATTTCTTAGTTATAAAATGATGCTAATAATACTTGTACTCCCTACCTGACAAGGATGTTTTGCTGAAAGAACTTTGTAGACCTTAAAACACCATAGAAATGTGAGTGTTTGGGATGAAAATTATGATTTGAAGGACTTTGGCAGAGCTCTTTGTTCAGAAGTATCTTCTGTGCTTTCCGCATTCCTACTTTTAGCGATCGATTCATTCAAGTTTTGAAGGACTTAATGCTAGTATCTTTCCTCTTAAAATTATTTCCAATTTGTCCTGTGTATATCTTGTTTGTATATAGTTGTTTGTATGTTGTATTCCCCATTAGATCCTGACTTGACTGTTGGTCTTTAACACTATCCTGTTAAAATACAAGGGGCAGCTAGGTGGTGCAGAGAGTAAAATGCTGGGCCTGGAGTCAGGAAGATTCATCTTTGTGAGTTCAGATCTGGCCTCAGACACCTACTAGTTATGTGACTCTGGGCAAGTCACTTACCCATGTTTGCCTTCGTTTCTTCATCTGTAAAATGAGCTGGAGAAGGAAATGGCAAACCACTGTAGTATCTTTGTCAAGAAAACCCCAAATGAAGTCATGAGGAATTGGATGTGACTGAACAACAACAACAAGTTAAAATATAAACACCCATGGGAAGGTTAATAGTATTACCTTAGATCTGATAGCTACAATTTCTAATAAACATTTGTGAAGTGTTTACTATGTGCCAGGAACTGTACTAAGTGCTGGGAATGTAACTAATAGAAAGAAATACAATCCCTACCCTCAAGGAACTTATAAACTAACAGGGGAGACAACACACAAAAGGAGGTAGGAAAGGGGAGGGAGGAACACCAGAAAATATCCAGAGTCTTATTCCATGGAGTTGAAATTAGGCAGGGCAGCAGATGCAAAGTGAAGAGACCTGAGACTCCAGTTTCTGCCCTCTATAAAGGAAGACTCCACCCTCCAGCCCTTTAGTCAGAGAGGAGAGGAGGCTGAGGGAGGTAGAATCAATCAAGGCTTGAGATAGCGAGCGGCATGGTGCTGAGTTAAGTTCAGGGAGTTCAAAGCAGTTGGAGCAGCAGATGCAAAGTGGAGCTGAGAACAAAGGCCTGCCAAAATGGACAAAGGGTAGGTTTCTGAAGGAGAAGCAGAGAAGAGATTGGAACTGAAAGGATGAGAAAATAAAGACAGACTTCACGTACTTCACAATTTTGCCTAGGCCAAGGCCTTCAAACTGTCATTTGCAACTGAAATTCTATTCAAGAAAGCATCTTTTTTTTTTTAACATTTTTAAAAAATTTTGAATTCCAAACTCTCTCCCTTTCTTCAGCTCCCCACCCATTGAGAAGGTGGGCAATATGCTACCAGTTATACATGTGAAATCCTGCAAAACAAATTTCTGTATTAGCTGTGTTGCTCCCCCCCAAAATAAAAAGGTAAGAAAAATTAAAAGTGAAATACAAAGTGAAAAAATATGCTTCGGTCTGCACCCAGAGTTCATCAGTTCTCTGGAGGTGGATGGCATTTTTTATCATGAATCTTCTATAATTGTAATAGATCACTGTGTTGATCAAAGTAGCTAAGTCTTTCACATTTGATCATCATTACAATATTGCTGTTACAGTTTACAGTGTTCTCCTGGTTCTGTTCATTTCACTTTGTGTCAGTTTGTATAAGTTTTCCTAGTATTTTTTGAAACCATCCCCCTTGTCATTTCTTAGAGCACAGTAGTATTCCATCACAATCATATACCCTAACTTATTCAGCCATTCCCCAACTGACAGGTATCCGCTCAATTCCAATTCTTTGCCACCACCAAAAGAGCTGCTATAAATATTTTTGTACATATATTTCCTTTCTCGTTTTCAGGAAAGCATCTTAATGTGATTGGTCTAACCATCAAATTCTGCTAAAGGCATAGCCAGTCTAGAAGGACCACAGATAAGGAGGGACTGCTTTGAAAATTACATGTTATAGGGGCAGCTAGGTGCCGCAGTGGATAGAGCACCAGCCTCGGATTCAGGAGGACTTGAGTTCAAATCCAGCCTCAGACACAACACTTATTAGCTGTGTGACTCTGGGCAAGTCAGTTAACCCCATTGCCTAGCCAAAACAAAAAACAAAACAAAAACAAAACAAAAAAAGAAAATTTCATGTCGAATTTTTTATATACTTAAAAAGAAAAGCTACTTATACATAATGGAGATTTTCAGTTTTATGTGAAATCATCTTTTTGTGTTTTACTGTGTACATGAAAATGCTCATTTTATCTGGTGTCAAGTCAACAACCATTTAATAGATGCCTTTTTTCTTTTTCTTTCTTTTTTTTTTTTTTTGGTGAGGCAATTGGGGTTAAGTGACTTGCCCAGAGTTATGTAGCTAGTGAGTGTTATGTGACTGAGGCCAGATTTGAACTCAGGTCCTCCTGACTCCAGCACCGGTGCTCTATCCACTGTGCCACCTAGCTGCCCCCAATAGGTGCCTTTTTTGTGTCACACTGGGACTACAAAGAAAGGCAAAAAGACAGTCCCTGCTTTCAAGGAGACCATAGTCTAATGGGGGAGGAATGCAGACATGCAAACTATTTACAGACAAGATATATCAAAGATAAACTGGAGATAAATCAACAAAAGGAAGTCACTAGCTTTGAGGCAGATTAGGAGAGTATGAAACTTGAAAGAAGCCAGGAGGCAGAAATTAGGAGAGAGAATTCTGAACATGGTGGACAGTCAATAAAAATGAAGGGAGCTGGGAAATGGAATGTCTTGTGTGAAGAGGTGTAATGAGGCCAGTGTTACTGGATTGTAGAGTACATGGGGGCGAGTAGTGTTAAGACTGGTAAGGTAGGAGGGGCCAAGTTATGACGGGTTTTGAAAGCCAAACAGAGGATTTTATATTTGATCCTGGACATGATAGAAAGCCACTGGAATTTATTGACTGGAGGGATGACATGATCAGACCTGCACTTTAGGAAGATTAATATGACAGCTGAGTTGAAGGATGGAATAGAGTAGGGAGAAACTTGGGGCAGGAGGACCAACCAGTGGGCTATTGCAATAGTCCATACAAGAGAAGATGAGGGCCTGCATCAGGGTGGTTGCAGTGTCAGAGAAGAGAAGGGAGAGATGTTATGAAGGTAACATTGACAAGACTTGGCAACAGATTGGCTTTGGTGGGGAGGGTTAGAGAGTGAGGGATTGAGGATGACGTGAGGATGTGAGTGTGGGAGACTGAACAAACAGTGGTGCTCTGGACAGTAATAGGGAAGTTCATAAGGAGTGGAGATTTTAGGGGGAAAGATAATGAGTTCAGTGTTGGATATGTTGCATTTAAGATGTCCTATGGGGCATTTGGTGTGAAATGTTCAGCAGATAATTGGTGATGTAAGTCTGGAGGTTAAGAGAGTGTTTAGGGCCAGATAAGTAAATTGGAGTACTGTCAGTAGAGCTGTATCTGTTAAATTCAGTATAAATTTTTTTTCCTAAGTACACAGAAGAGAGCAGAAAGAATTTCAAAAAGGGACACAGATAAGCAGGACAGTATTGGTACTATTATTTTAAATTTGTATACATATTTAAAAAGCAAGTTGTGTGTAACAGAGTCCCAGTTTCATACATAATACTCATTTTGTGGCCTTTATATATGTAAATGTTTGTTTATTGATAGATTGCTAGTTAATAATAAAAATAACTAAAAATAATTTTTAAAATTCTTAGCCAGTATCATTTGTCAGGCATTTTTAAGCATTCATTTTTTTATTTTGAATTCCAAATTTTCTTCCTTCCTATACTACTTCCCCCATCCATTGAGTAGGCAAGCAATATGATACCCAGTATGCATGTGAAGTCATGTAGAACATATTTCCATATTAGCCCATTTGTTAGGCATTTTAAATCTTACAGAATCAAGTAGAATTTGTAGCAATACAGAGGCTTTTTTTTTTAATCTTTGTGTTATAGATAATGAAACAGTTGCAGGTTAAGTGACTCATTCAGAATCATATAGATCTGAGGCTAAATCTGAACCCAGCTCTCTTCCAGCTGTAAATCTCTGATTCTGTGAATCCTGCATTCTTAGTATAAATCAAACTCGGTCATAACTTAAAAATCCTTTTAATATGTTTGTATTAGCCAATAGGCTAATGCTTTATTTTATATTTTACATTGATATTCATTAGTGACATTTGTCTGTAGTTTTCGTTTTCTTTTTCTTTTTCAACTTCCTAAAAGACTACTTTTCATCAGACTTCCTTTTATACCCTAAAGTCCAGAATAGCCTTTTCAGCCTTAACTTCTAGGCCAAAAAAAAATCTTTCTAGTTGGATCTTCCTCTCCCAAACCCCACACTTGTTGCCACAAAGGGCTGAAATTTAGAGACTGGTGACCAGAGGCACATCCTTTAAAATTTAAAATTTAACTTTTTTGCTTTATTTGCTGTTACTGACCAGAGTCCTAGTGCCACAAAAAACTGAGTCACAAAAAACAAAATGGTGAAAGGACTCAGAGAGGAAAAAATGTCTTGTTGATCTTTTACTGAATTGACTGAAGCTGGCCTGGAATGCTGGGGTAGGAATGGGGGTTTCCTGGGAGCAGGAAGGAGCAAACAGAAAAAGGAAGATGACAAATCAATGGGGACAGCTCATTTTCTTGCCCTTTTCTTGTTTTACCCTCCCTCTGAGAAGGACAGATGTTTTCTGATTCAGGAAAAAGGGTAGAGAGTAAGGGTTGACTTTAGCATTATGAAAGTTAAATACGTCATAGTGAAGATTCATTTTGTATACGAGTTGAACTAGATGGCTGCTGAGATCCCTTCCAACTCTCAAATTCTTTGATTCTATGAAAGAAGTCTTGACCATAGAGCAAAAGGCATGGGAAAATCTAAAGGTGAAATCATAAGTGAATTTGTGAACCGGATGTCGAGCGATGTGGTTTTAAAACAAATAGAAACCATTTTCTTGGCCGCCAACCCAAGGAAGTATCCAATGATGGTAAAAAAAATCATTGTTTAAAAAATTATAATTATTTTCAATATCACAGTTCTCTCCATGTCTTTTCTTTCCTGGCTTCTCGTTGTTTTGTTTTGTTTTTCTTAGTAAATGGTTAAGAGACCATTTTTGCTGGTACTATTTAGGGTTCCTTTGTTTGCTTAGGAGAGAGTTGGATTTAAATAAGAAGAACTGTGGTGGCTGGACCCCTCTTATGTATGCTTCCTATATTGGCCATGACACCATTGTGCACCTGCTGCTGGAGGCAGGAGTCAAGGTCAATGTTCCAACCCCTGAAGGCCAAACACCCTTGATGCTAGCATCCAGTTGTGGAAATGAGAGCATTGCCTACTTTCTTCTCCAGGTGAGCTAAGATGTGTATTCAGAACTCTTAATGAGATCTAGTGGGACTCTAGCCATTAGCACAGAATTGAAGCGTTCAGTGGATTGTTATATATATTCATTTCCAAATTATCTCATTATGAAGCACCATTGACCAACACCTATTGCAATAATGATCATTATTCCTTTTTTTTGAAGCAAGGTGCAGAGTTAGAAATGAAAGACATTCATGGCTGGACTGCCCTCTTCCACTGCACCAGTGCTGGGCACCAGCAGATGGTCAAGTTTCTTTTGGACAATGGAGCTAATGCCAACTTAAGGTAAAGTAAGATCAACAGAGAGTTCTTTATTTTTCTTTCAAAGTGTCGGTGACCATAAGAATTTCTTCTGTCTCTCTCAACCATAAGGAAAACAAATCGTTTTGGGGAATTCTATCCTTATATGCCAATAAAAGTTAAAATAGATGTTCCATAAAGAGTAACTTTCAGTTGTGTGAGTATTTATTGAGCACCTAGAAAAGGGCATGAAATGGGCATGTTGAGGGATACAAAAGAAACACCCAACATAGTTTTTGCCTTTAATTAGCTTATCATCATGTCTGGTTGACAAAACAAATTGAATGTAATCAAATGCTAAAATACGTTGTCCAGACAATACATTTTACTATGGATGGTTTTATAGATGGTCAAGAATGGGCAAGAGAACTGTTACATGGAACTGTCAGGGAAGGCTTCATGGAAAGTATAGGACTTAAGATGATGAGATTTTAAGGATGGGTAGAATTCATACTGAGAGGAAGAGGGAGGGCATTTCAGGTGAGTGTGTTGGAAGGGAAGACAATTTCCTCTACGCAGTAGGGAGCCAGTGAATATTTTTTTGAGAACAAGAGTGGTATGCTGAAGATTTTTTTTTTTCAAAGTTTATCTGTCAACTGTTAGCAGAATGGACTGGAGGGTGAGAAATTGGTGTCAGGAAAGACAGTTAATCTTTTTTAAACATAAAGCAGAAACTCAAGGATAAGACCAAATGCATCAATTGATGTTGATTTAAATATCTTTTTCACTTTATTTTAATGTGAGAGAATGTGAAAAAATTATTTTATGAAATACATATTATTGATATCTTTTGTTTTTACATCCTACGTTTTTCAGTGTATTCTTCTTCCTCCCCTTTCCTGAAAGCTCTTCATATAACAAAGAGTAAAAAAAGAGGGCAAAAACAAACAGTTCAACAAAATTAAACAATGCAGAAATAGTCTGACATTATTTGCATTGTTCCACATATCTTTGAGACCAAGCTTGGTCATTACAATTCTACAGCATTCAGGTTTGATTGTTTTATTGTTGTTTTTTCCATTTACATAATTATAGTCATTATGTTGTTTTCCTGGTTCTGCTTACTTCACTTCAAATCAATTCATAGAAGTCTTTTCCATGTTTCTCTGTATTTATTGTATTCTGTATTTTGTACAGAACAGTAATTCATTTCATTCACGTACCACAGCTTGTTTTGCCATTCTTCAATCTATGATATCTGCTTTGCTTCCACAAATTTGCTATTACAAAAAAAGTTCCTATAAGTATTTTGTTGTGTCTGAGGCTTTTCTTTTTATCTTTGACCTCTTTGGTATATGCCAAGCAGTGGAATCTCCTAGTCACTTTTTTTGAATAATTTGTCCTTATAGCCCCTGTCTTCTGAATGGTGAATTCTTCTCAGAGCAACCATTTTGAGGAAGGCCCCAGGCTAGCCATGCTTCATTCCTTTCCTGGCTCTGCTTCTGACTCTCCAGACTTCACCACCATGCCCCTTCTCCCCTTACACCCCTTACCTTGCTATTCAACTCCCTTTTATGTTTTGTCTTCATAGTAGAACATAAGCTCCCTGGAGAAAGGGTCTGTCTTTCTTTTTGCCCTTAGCGCAGTAGTTGGCACATAGTAAATGCTTAATAAATGCTTGTTAATTGAATTCACAGCTTCACCTATAGTTTATTACAGGGGTAGGGAACCTGTGGCCTTCTAGGTCCTTGGGTGCAGCCTTTTGACTGAGTCCAAGTTTTATAGAACAAATCCTTTTATTAAGGGGATTTGTTCTATGAAGTTTGGATTCAGTCAAAGGGCCACACTTGAGGACCTAGAGGGCCACATCTGGTCTCTAGGCTACAGGTTCCCCTGGTTTATACTATGCCTGACTTTCTATAAGCTTTATAACATTGGCTATTTACTTCTTTTGTCATCTTTGCCAAATTGCTGGGCGTGAGGCAAAACCTGAGAGTTGCTTCAATTTTCATTTCTCTTAATATTCATTATTTGGTGATTTCTACCTCCTCAGAATATTTTCACTGGCTATCCCTCATGTGTAGAATTCTCCCTGTCCTCATCTTTGCTTCCTGGCTTCCATAGTTTCAGCTAAAATCCTGCCTCCTACAAAAAACCTTTCCCAATGCTCCTTTAACATTTATATACATACATACATACATACACACACACACACACACACACACACATATCCCCCCATTACGTGTTAAAACAGTTTTTTACATTTTTTTAAAAAAGTTTTGAGTTCCAAATTCTGTCCCTCCCTCCTTCTTGTCCTCCATCGTTGACACATAAGCAATCAGATATAGGTTATACATGTGCAATCAAGTAAAACATTTCCATATTAGTCATTTTGTACAAGAAGACTCAAGTAAAAGAAAAAGAATGAAAGAAGGTGAAAAATTGCATGCTTCATCATTAGTCCTTTGTTTCCCAATTCTCCTTAATGCTAATGCCTTCTCTCTGTTAATTATCTCCAATTTGTCCTGTATATATCTTGTTTATACGTAGTTATTTGTATGGTCTCTCTTAACTTCATCTGCTTTTCTTGAAAGCAGATCTGTCTTTTTGCTTTCCTTCATATCCTCCTTAGGGGAGGGGGAGGAGAACAAGCATTTATTAAGTGCCTACGATGTGCCAGGCACTATGCTAAGCTTTTTAAAAATATTATCTTATTTGATCCTCACAACAACTTTGTGAGGTAAATACTTTTATTGTCTCCATTTTACAGTTGAGAAAACCAAGGGAAACAGAGGTTAAGTGACTTGCCCAGGGTCACACAGCTAATAAATGACTGAAGTTAGATTTGTACTCAGACTCTAGGCCTGACTTTCAATCCAGTGATCTATCCACTGTGCCACCTAGCTGTCTTTGAAGCTTAGCATAGTACGTGGTTCTTGATAGGTGCTTAATAAATATTTGTTGATTTTATGTCTTTCATATGGTTGTTAAAAGTTTGCAGCTTTTTTTCTTTTTTTCAGCCAAAAACAAGGCTTATTGAAGATTCGCTGTATTAGGTAGACTCTTAAGGAATCTGAGCATCTGTGGGCTATTGGCTAGATTATAAGAATCAGAGCTTCTTAATGGAGACAAGATGGACCTTATATACAGAAAGCCTGTGCGAGGGGTCTAGGAATGGCCACATAGTTTGGGGTGATGGGAGGAGGGGCCTAAGGAGATCTGGATGGGAGTGGCCAGTAAGCTGGGGTGAACAGAACTCCTGGGACCTGGACTATGGAGCCTAGCTAGTATTAAGGGTGAGAAATGACCAGGGGCCCTAGGGAGGAGGGGAGATTGGGTGTAGCCACAACGAAAGGCCAGTTGATGGGATTATAGCCTCAGGAGAATGCCAGAGATTTGGCCAAGTGGGAAAGTCGAGGGTTTTTCCTTTCTGGGCCCGGATCCCAACCCCATCATTCCCCCCTCAAACAAATGGGACCCAAATTCTTTTAGAGTAAGGGGCAAAGGTCTTATCTTCTGAAACTGCTTCCTGCTGGCAAGGGGCAAAGAGAGGTCCTTACTTTGACAGGGTCCCAAAGAGGAGGTTGACTGGAACCGAGCACAGGCTGCATTCAGGGAACGATGGGGGGACTTTGGCTGGTACTCGCTGTTTGCTACCAACTGTAGGTGAATGGCCTGTAGTCTGGAAGACACAAGTCTGACAGAAAAGACTGCAGGGCCCAGATATAAAGCAGGAACTAGATTTAGGGCCCAACTTTGAGAGGATAAAACATCCTTAGCTGTGTTTGGATTCAGATAATTCAGTTTTCCAACCATGCAGTATCAAATCCCATCATAGCCAGACTCAGGAATAGCCAGGTGGGTAACATTTCCTTTCAAAGGAACATAATGGGGAAACTGAACCAGGAGGATCCCATCTTAGACTGAGGCTAAAATTGTCCTCTCGGCTTTTCCCAATGCTGACTTCCCACCAGTATCACCTTCTCTGAGTAGCTTGTGGCATTTCTCTCAGATGGTGGATTATTGATTATCGATGGATTATGATCCATCAGACAACTCAAAATCCTATGAACTTTTACCTCAAACAGCAAGTTTTCTAATCACAGCTTAGGAAAAAACTTTTCCAGGATTTACATCTCAAACTTAAGTTTGTCCTGGTGTAAAAAGCCAATCATTAGAGATTTTTGTACACTTGCAAATTCTCAGCAAGCCATACATAACTCAAACAAACTTTTTGGCTAGTTTACACATTAAAACAATAACCAACAATAGCTAAATTATTTTAGTGATAACCAAATTATGAAAAGTTGCTTGACATAATTGATACAGAAAGTTCACCAATTTGAAACTTGAAACAAATTCATTACCAATCAGGTGACTTCAGTTTTGTTAAACGCACTTTCAAATTACTTTACACGGAGAATCAACTTCTCATCATTAGCAGTTAAAACTACAAATTTAAAAGAGCGTGCTGGGGCAGCTAGGTGGTGCAGTGGATAGAGCACCGGTCCTGAAGTCAAGAGTACCTGAGTTCAAATCCAGTCTCAGATCAAACACTTGACACTTACTAACTGTGTGACCCTGGGCAAGTCATTTAACCCCAATTGCCTGGAAAAAAAAAAAGCGTACTTACCCAAGTTTGGAGGATAGCTTCATTACCTTGAGCAGGATGTGCTGAACTTGGGTGATGCTTCCAGGCAAAGGTTGCCCTAGAGCCCAAGGCCATTGCCAGGGCAGCCCACGCTGGAGCTGCTGTGCCTCCCCCTGCCTTCCTTTCCCAGGTGGGGGAGGGTATAATCAAAGGTGAGGGGTAGAGGGTGAAACTCTCTTCTCCTATGAGAGAGGTTAACAGATACTCTCTTGACTCAAGGGAAGGGAGTGGGAGAAAGGAGTGGCCAGGGTGGTAAGGAGAAGTTCTAAACTCCTTAATGACCAATCACAAAACCTCCAGAATATGCCAAGATATTTTTAGCTGTTCTAACTTTCCCTGTAACCACCATGAAGGAGGATTCAGAGGTGCAGAGGGAAGGGAGTAAGTAAGCCTCAGGGAACCAAAAAGCAACTGCAGTTTTCCGTAACTCCCTAGCATCCCAGCAGTGTCTAGATTTTTAAAATCTCAGCCATGGCTAGATTTTAGGAATCTGAGCTTGCAGCTTTTCTTTTAAGAATGGTTCATATCCTCTGGCCAGTTATCTATCAGGGATTGACTTTTGGTCCTGTATTTCTTTTAGTTCCGTATGTATTTTTGATATCAGACCTTTATCAGAGATATTTTATTATGAATATTTTCCCCAATTTCTTTCTTGTCCTAGTTGCATTAATTTTGTATATGCAGAAGCTTTAACTTCTTATTATCAAAAGTATTCTATTGCAGTTTTTGTAATCATTTCTAGCCATTGTTTGGTTAAGAATTTCTGTGGAAGGTACCTGATCTGGTTCTCTTCTAATTTTTTTTTCTTACTGTGACTTCTAAAGTTTTAGGTCACATAGCCATTTTGAGTTCATTTTGAAATATGGTATAAGGTATTGGTCTACTCTTAATTTCTACCAAATTTCTTTCCAGTTTACCCAGTAATTCTTATCAAATGGGAAGGTTTTTTTTTCCTCCCAAGGTTCATGTTTTAGGGTTTAGCATACACTGGGTTATTGAGTTCAATTATTTCTGGTTCTTCTGTATCTAGTCTATTCTATTTATCTACTTTTCAAGCAGTACCACATAGTTTTGAAGAGTACAGCTTCATAATATAGTTTGAGGTCTATTAATACAATGAAGTCATCTTTGAAATTAGTAGGATGAGAAGCTGTATTAGAATCTCCTTTTAGTAAGGGAATCTGATGGAAATAAAAATAATGAATTTGATACTTGTGAAAAGGAGTGTTTTTGTATTTGATAAAATGTGGGAGAATGAAGTTTCAATTTGTCTTTCAAATCTGCAAACACATGTAAGTGCCAAGAGAGATAAAAAGATAAATAAGAAATAGTCTCCTGTCCTCAATGAGTTTATAATCTAGGCAAGACGAATGTCTATAATACATGAATGGATATGATAAATACATAAGAGAGTACTGTAAGAGTTCAGAGGAGGATTGGAGATCACTTTTGATTTTGTCTTTGGGTAGTGAATGTTTTTTGTTAGAATGAAAATAGAAAACTTCATTCTCTATGGTGACCTTTAACTTTAGACTGTATCTTGCAGGGAACCAACTTATGGATTTACTCCTTTGATGGAAGCAGCTGCTTCTGGCCATGAAATAATTGTTCAGTATCTTCTGAATCATGTAAGTGTGCGTGTTTAACCACAGCTAGTAAGGAATCTTGGCACCTTGATAGACTAACTTTCCTGAATTGAAAACAAAAAGACTTCTGTTTCCTACCACAGTGATTGCGTAGTAGCATATTACATACATATGAATGATTTATGATCAGTTGTTGCTTATCTGCTTTGCAGATTACTTATGTAACCCATGAGCCATTGGGAGCTAATCAGGTGCCAAGGCTGCTTCCCTTTGTTTTCTAGCTCCTGGTATTTTTGCCACCTGACTGTATAACGTTCCTAGCATTAGTCAGTATGTGTAGGCAAATGAATCCATATACGTGAGGGACAGTAAATTGTACAAGAAGGTATTTGAAGATGTGTTGTTTTGGTTTATATGTGCACTGCTATTCTTTCATTGGTGGTTTCGTCAAGAATTGGCAGTAATCGACAGCAGCTCAGTGTGTGTGTGTGTGTGTGTGTGTGTGTGTGTGTGTGTGTGTTTAAACGACTGTATCATATGAACTCGTTCTGCCTTCTAGCTGTTCTGTTGCCCTGTTGGAGCAAGTGCTGCTCCGGACAATGTTTCCAACTTAACCCGACAGCGTGACAGCTGAGCATTGTAGAATCTTGCTGTGGGGACAGTTTTTATCTTTTCAGCAGCGGCCTCCTCACTAACCGGTCAGCATGCGGTAGAGAATACACCAGGCCCAGAACACGGCCAGGTGAAGAGCCTCCTCCCTGAGGAGTGAACTCAGGCCAAGCAGCCCAGCAAAATCAACAGGACGGAGTGAAGACCTGGCCTTGACCCAGCATGGCAAAGCCACGTTCTTTGAAGTAGAGTTCCCTTCTGCCAGTCCAAGTCAGGACGGTGACCATGTTCTTGTCAGATTTCCCCATCTCAGAGAACTGGTCCATGTTCTTGATCCAGTCAGGTGGATTATCTATTAATTTCAATTAGTGCTTCTTTGATTTGGAATAATTGGAAGCTGGTAGTGGTAGAGTGGATAGAGCGTTGAATTTTGAGTCTGGAAAACCTGTGTTCATATCCTTCTTCAGATATTCACTAATGAATCCTGAACAAGTCACTTAACCTTGCCTCAGTTTCATTATCTGTAAAATGGGAATAATAAAAGCATATATCTCATAGGGTTGTTGGAAGGATCAAATGATATGTATGTAAAGCACTCTGCCAACCTTAAAAGTACTCTATAAAGGTTTCTTATTATTATTATACAATTATTTATCTTTTATTATCTTTGTCTTCTAATTGTTGGTGTTATTGTGATCAACTTAGAGCAGATAAGATTCTTCTAACTTCTTTCTCCTTTCACTCTGAGAAATAATCTTTTTTTTTTTCTTTTGGGGCTAGGCATTGGGGTTAAGTGACTTGCCCAGGATGGTCACACAGCTAGTAAGTGTTAGGTGTCTGAGATCGTACTTGAACTCAGGTCCTCCTGAATCCAGGGCCTGTGCTCTATCCACTGTTCCACCTAGCTGCCCCTAATAATCTTATTTTTTAAAAAGTATAAGGTCAGAGTAAGTAATGTTCACTGTATTTCTAGGATCTAAAAAAAGCTTTCTTGGAAACTTTGTGTTTAAATCACAACTAGAGTGACTTCATTTTAACCATCAATTGATTATACTTGAAGGTTTCTATGTTACTTACTGGCCAACCAAAGAGGATGGCTCTAGAGGTGCCTAAATAGTCTCAGTCTTTAGAGTTAGACAGCACTACTGGCAACTAAACTACTCTTGTTTAGATTTAGATGATATTAGAGGCCCCTAAAAAAATCTAAATTCTTGTTACCACATTACCCCACCATGAAACCAGAGGTTTTTTTTGTTTGTTTTGTTTTGTAATTAACTATACAGGTTCCTTAATCCTGAAACTAACTCAGTTATGGTGGGTCAGCATACTCAGTTTAAAACCCTGTATTCTAATTTTAACAAGTTCAAGTACGATCTCAGACACCTAACACTTACTAGCTGTGTGACCATCCTGGGCAAGTCACTTAACCCCAATGCCTAGCCCCAAAAGAAAAAAAAAAGATTATTTCTCAGAGTGAAAGGAGAAAGAAGTTAGAAGAATCTTATCTGCTCTAAGTTGATCACAATAACACCAACAATTAGAAGACAAAGATAATAAAAGATAAATAATTGTATAATAATAATAAGAAACCTTTATAGAGTACTTTTAAGGTTGGCAGAGTGCTTTACATACATATACATACATCCTTTAGTTTTCTTGCTCTTTAAAAATAATCTTTTAGGTGATTTAAGAGGGCAGATGAATTATAGTGAAGGTTGATTTCTTTATGATATTATGTTCCTCTTTTATTCACATAGTTATCTTAGGAGCTTGTTTTGTGACTTCAGAAAAGTTGCTTCTTTACCACTCTGAGCCTTGGTTTCTCCATCTATAAAATGAAGGGTTAGACTTAGGGATATTAAAGAATCTCACCCTAAAATTCTGCAATTCTCTGATGTGTTCAATAGAGACAAATAACTGACCTATCAGATGAAATGAATATGAAAGGGCTCAGCAAATGTAAATGATACTATATTTTTTAAATTTTAATGTGTTTTTTATCTTTCATTTTGTTTTTTCAATTAACAAGCATCTGTAATCTTTCCTCCCTACCCCACCCCCAATTTAAAAGAAAAAAAAATGAAACTCTTGTAACAAATCTTCAGTAAAGTAGAACTAATTCCCACATTTTCCATGTCCAAAAATGTTTGTCTCATTCTGCAGTAAGATGATAACTATCATACTTATTTCTGTGATCCACTTGCATCCCTACCTCCTTTATCTACCACAGTGCTATATTGTATATTGAATGTACCTAAGATATTAAATGGCTGGATGAATTTCTTTCATTCATTAAGTATGGGTGAGTAAGAGGAAATTTCCATTTCTAAATAAGGGTTCTTCCTCTTGTCTTTTTTCATTTTAAACTCACTCTATAATGTATACTCTCTAAATCAAGAAAATTAGAGATAGCCTCATAGAACAAGGTAATAAGGGTTGGATATTATGAAATGTACTTTTCCTTTTCTCCTCTTCCCTATTTCTGTCACCTTTTGTGACAGGGATGACTGTGCCACAGATCAGGTCTCTGTATGTATTCTTGACTCTTTTTAACTTTTCTCTTCAATAGGGAGTGAAAGTAGATGTAGGGGATTACACTGGTGCCACAGCCCGAGCACTAGCCATGAAATATGGACACATGAAGATAGTGGGATTGATAGACATTCATACTGCTTCTTTGCCCAAAACTCTTTACAGGAGTCCAGGTAAATTACTGTGTATATCCAGAATTGTGTTGAAATCAAAAGTTAATTTGAACTTGTAGAAGGAAACATCTATGCTTTTACTAATCATCATTACCCTCTCAAGTATGTTTATACTCATGTGTGGTATCATGCTAGGCCCTATATAAATCATAATCCAAGATTAATGAATCAATGAATGAATAAAAAAGCATTTATCAAGTGTTCACTATGTGCCAAGTACTGTGCTGAGTGCTAACAACACAAATAGAAAATGCCAGATGGTCCCTGCTGTCAAGGAGCTCACATTCTAATTGGGGACACAATCCAAAAGAAAGTTGAGCTGCAGGGTAGATGGAAAGACCCAGAATTCCAAAGGATTCAATGGTTAGGAGCATGTTCCAAAGGTTGTTAGGTTACTTAAGTAGTTATGAAGACAGCACTGCGCATAAGAGGCAGGGTAGACAGTAGATCCAGAGGATTTTAGGAGGCAGTGGCGAGGCAGTGGCTAGGCAGATGGCAAGGTCTGGTGGTCTTCCATCTCAGCAGAAGGAATGAAGTTGTTGACTTCCATTATATTCAAACCCTGTAAGTAATCAAATAGCTCAGACTAGGAAGAGGGCATTCCTGGCAGGTTCTGGGATGGTCCAGGCCAACAATGTGGGGGAAAAAGAAGATAGGGTGCTCCTGGTAGTCTTAACTCTTCCAGCTGTCCCAAATAAGTATAGCCGATATTCTGGAAAATTTATGTATACTTCAGACTTCAAAATGAAGCTATACTAAATATTTGAATATTAAAAAACTATTTAGTTTCTCTGTCCTATTTGATTGGTTTCCTATTTCTTGCTTCATACTAGAGGTAACACCACATCTTGAAATACTACAAAGTACTGGCCTAAGCACAGATGTCCTTACACTAAAAATTGCTGTCTTTCTGGCTCCTGAATGTGGGAGATTTGATTGTGTCCAGAGTGGTCCTCTGGATTTGGAGTCAGGCACTGAGTTCAAATCCTAGCTTTGCTACGTACACCCTCTGTGTCCTTAGGCGAGTCATTTAACCTCTCCAGGTCTTGTTTTCCTCATCTGTAAAATGAGGGTTGGAGTAGATGATCTCAAAGGTCCCTTAGAGTTCTAAATCTACCATCCTTTCATACATAATCCTATGACTTTCTTTTTAGCTCAAAAAGTGAATAGTTGTGGTATCCTTAAAAGACTTGAGATAACCAAGAAACTAATGGCATCAGCAAGAATTTGAGAAGAAAACAAAACCCTTGTATAAAGAGCTGATTGTATTCACTTATGCATTTATTTAGTCATGTTTCATTGCATGTGCCTTTGTCCACACTTTGCACATCCTCTGCATGTCCCTGCCCCATTTCAAATTGCAAAGGAAGATACCTTCCCAGTTAAATGAGAGGGTTGGAGTTGAATTTCTAAGTTTCCTTTTAAATCTTTCATTCTTTAATTGTAGCCATTTTTGAACTTCTTATTTGTATACTGAACACAATAAAGTTCATGAAATACATAAACTTACACTTATATTAAAGGGGGGTATGATAAATTCTACAAATTTATGAAGGGCGTGGATAGGATGGGGTATGTATTTATTTACTATTTCAATTTAAAAATTTTTTTACGTCCTCACTGTGTGTAAGCCCTGTGCTTGCGGCTGGGGATGACAACAGCTAAATAGCTCCTACCTCACGTGGCTCATACTTTACCAAATCTTAGAATATTAGAATGAGGATATATCCTTTAAAAAGAAAATCATTGTATGAATTATGTTTTTACAAAATAGATGATGAAGATGCTGAACTCATCATCCTATGATTATCTCTAAGGTTCCTTTTAGCTCTAAAGTTATGATTTTTATGAGGGACATAATATGTAGAAAACACGTAGAGATTAAATAAGGGTTTAATTTAATTTATAATGATGACCTGCTCTAGAGCTCTCATTTATTTTTTTTCTTTGTAACTTTTTTTTGTTAGTTTATTTTGATTTATCAACCATCACTTCCATAAGCTTTTGAGTTTTAAATTTTTCTCCCCCTCCCTCCCCAAGACAGCACACAATCTGATATAGGCTGTACATATACATTCCTATTAAACATATTTTCACATTAGTGATGTTGTAAGTAAGAATTAGAACCAGTAGGAGGAACCACCAGAAAGAGGAAACAAAACAAAACAGAAGAAAAACAATAGCAAATATTATGCTTCAATCTGCATTCAAACTCCATAGTTCTTTCTTCCTATGTGGATAGCATTTTCCACCATGAGACCTTTGGAGATGTCTTAGGTTCTTGCATTTCTGAGAAGAGCTAAGTCTATCAAAGTTAGTCATCACACAACGTGGGTGTTACTGTGTACAAAGTTCTCCAGGTTCTGTAGAGCTCTCATTTAAAGGAAAAATCCATTCTCTTTTGAGGTCATCCCCATGCCAGCTAATCATACCACATGTTAAAACATCCCTTGTTAGCCATATATTGACTGGCGATGGCATTTGTTATGGGTTAGGTCCTTGGCAACAAACTTTTCTTAAAAGAAAACCAATGACAGCTATTTTACCCCAGTTTATTTTTGATGTTTGTCTGTAATGAGCTAGAAATTAAGTATAATGCTGAGCAAATTTCTCTTGATTTTTGTGTTTGATTCACAGAAAAATATGAAGATCTGAGCTCATCAGATGAATCCTGCTCTGTCCCACAAAGGCAAAGACCTGTAAGAAAGCTGAGGGGCCTTAGTATCCATGAAGGGCCCCAGGCTTTGGCAAAGATCACAGCCATAGGAATTGGAGGCAGGGTGCACCAGCCTTGCTGTGGTGAGCCTGGACCAGGAGTTCTTACCTTCTCTTTTCCTGATTGGTTCCTTTTTTCCAGTCTGTAATATTTTACTTCATGCATCTGTCTTGTTGAGAGGGGTTTCAGCTCTAGCTTAGCTGCTACAATGTGGGTCATCAGCTTTTAGACTAGAGTCAGACTTAAACGATTTACATTTTTGCTCATTGACTAAGTTGCTCACAGTTATAAAAATACAATTGTATTGCTTAGATCTTGAGATTGATTCCTTCCCTCTCCAATATTTCCCATCACCAGCTAAAATAAAAAATTCAAAATGTTTTCTCTGAATATAGTAATAGTAGCAACTTCACACTCTTGTTGATATCATACAGGGTGGCCAGCTAATCAGGGAGGGACATTACATTTAAAATCCTCTTTCTCCTGCTTTGTGGTTCATCTGATCAAGTGGCCTGAGGCATTTTTTGCTGCTGTGAGTTTCTGTTTCAGCTGGAAAAAGTAAAGTGGTGGTCGTGGTTTCATCTCTGCAAGATAGTAGTTTTAACTCTTACCGTCTGAAAGCTTTGAGTTGTCAGATGATGCCTCTGAGCATTGTGGGAGTTCTGTAGTTATCTGTTTTAGATCTCTAGTTAGACACCCATATTGCCAATAACTGAATTTTGAGAACCTGCAGTGTTTACTTTCAATAGAATTTTGAGGAGTTTGGGCAGACAGAGAAGTATCAGGAACTGTTTTCTGGGCTTAAGGTGTCAGAAGAAATTGGCTTAGTGCTTTTTCCCTTTTGGTTTGTGCTTTCTGAAATGTTTGAACCTTCATTTTCATAAGCACAAGAATCAGTTAATAATCATTTATTAAGGGCTTAATATATACTGAACTAGACCCTGGAAATAGAGATATAGAGAGTGAAGTCCAATGATCTTAAGCATTTAAATACAAGAAATGGTTCAGCTTCAGGAGCTTAGCTGTTTGGCAGAACATCTTTCTGCTCAGGCCCTTTCTCAGCTTTGCTGAGGAATAGGGACAAATGAGGGTTATATTTTCATTCATTTTTGTCAATGAACTAGTTAGTCTCTTTAAAAAAAAGGCTGCAGCCTTGTTTTTTTTTAATTTAGTTCAATAACTTTTAAAATATTACCTGAAAGATACGTAGTTGTTTGCATGGTTGACTGTATCTCCAAATGTCCATGATCAGAGGATGCACAGGAATAAGTACGTCTCAGCTAAACCTATGTGAATCATGTGTGTCAGAAGGAAGTACCCCTACCTGAGAGGCTGACATATATCTGTGTGTGTGTGTGTGTGTGTGTGTGTGTGTGTGTCTCTGTCTGTCTGTCTGTCTGTCTGCCTGCCTGTCTGCCTATATCTTTGTACTGTGTGACCCTGGGCAAGTCACATAACCTTTCAGTATTTCATGTAGCTCTCTGAGACTGAGTTGCAGATAGGTGCTGATAGAAGAGATTTCCTTCTCAGGAGTTCCATATATCAGTGAAATCTCAGATCTAGTACCAAAAAAAAGTAAGCATACACACTCATATTTGGGGACATATGGGTACAGAAATGTTGCCAATCATTTCCTACTTGGAAGAACACTATTATTCTTTCATTTATTTGTTTAAACACTGCGTCTTCTAATATTGATAATGCCTTCTGGAAAACTCCTTCAAGCTCTTGGTTTGGTTTATTTGAAAGATGTAACGCTGTGCCTTGTGTTTATGTGTTGCCTTTATTTTATACACAGAACAAGTACCTCCACAGGGCTATGTCACCTTTACCAACAATGAAGGGAATAGTATTGAAGGGGAGGATCTCCGATATCGAGATGTCACCTCTCCAATCAATGAGCAGGATGTGGAAAGCAGCAGCAGCAGGGGTATGGCACTGTTTGATTTTTGGCAAATACTGAATATTCAATTTCAGGCAGCTTTTGTTGGCAGATACAGATATGAGAAACTTTATTCTCCTGAGATTAGTCCTTGGTTTGCAGTTCCCTGCCTATTGGATTCAGCCTTCCTTATAGGATGTTTAATTTGAGATCCAACAAGAATAATAAATCATTTGTAACACCAGCCCATAAGCTAAAGCAGCATAGATGTTTTGTCTTTGGTGGGGCTTAGTCCCATGAAAAGTCCATCTAACACAATGGGACAAAAGAGAAAAACAACCTATTTCTAGGTGAGGGGAAAATAAAAGAGTCTTTGACCTGAGTTGGCTCACATGTCAGTAAATAGTAGGTTTAGAATTGTATGAATAGATGGACAAGAGGTCATTTGGTCCAGTATCCCTCCTCCATGGAAGGTTATATCAAATTATGCTGGGCAGGTACCCTATTTCAGTGTTTAATAGCACTCAGCCATGACAGAGTTTCTTATCTGTAACTAATCTTACCAGTTCCCAGTTCTGTTCCACTACAAAAAGAGCTTCTATCAATATTTTTGTACATATGGGTTTCTTCTTTTTTCTTTATGTCTTTGGAGTACAGGCCTAGTAGCAATATCGCCGAGTCAAAGAATATGCAGTTTATTACTTTTTGGTCATAGTTTCAAATTGCTTTCCAGAATAGTTAGATCATTTCACAGTGTGGCTATTTTTCCTTTAACATTTGTCATTTTCCTTTTTTGTCATCTTTGCCAGTCTTGTTGGTATGACATTGAATCTCAGAATTAATTTATTTGTATTTTTCTAATTATTAGTGATTGGCTCTTTTATTCTTTTTTTAATTAATTTATTTTGAATTATCAACAATCACTTCCATAGGCTTTGAGTTTTAAATTTTTCTCCCCCTCTTTCCCTACCTCCCTCCCCAAGGTGGCACGCAATCTGATATAAGCTATACATATACATTCCTATTAAACATACTTTCAGATTAGTGATGTTGTAAGTAAGAATTAGAACCAATAGGAGGAACCACCAGAAAGAGGAAACAAAACACAACAGAAGAAAAAAATAGCAAATAGTATGCTTCGATCTGCATTCAAACTCCATAGTTCTTTCTTTGGATGTGGAGAGTATTTTCCAATATGAGGTCTTTAGAGATGTCTTAGATCCTTTTATTGCTGAGAAGGGTTAAGTCTATCAATATTGGTCATCGCACAACGGTGCTGTTACTGTGTACAATGTTCTTCTGGTTCTGCTCACTTCACTCAGCATCAGACCATCCAAGTCTTTCCAGGTTTTTCTGAAGTCAGCCTGTTCATTGGCTCTTTTTATTCTTGCAAATTCAAGATACCATAATATTTTCCATGTATTGCAATCAGTGTTCCACATTTTAAAATGACTGTGCATTGGTTGTACTTACACTGAAAAAGTATTTGGTACCTTGGAATATAATAGACTTCTTAGGGGATTGGTTGGCTTTGATTCTATAGGAATTCTATTTTTCAGAAACCTCAGAAGAAGACTGTTCAGTCATCCTTCTTATTCGTTGTTCTCTATTTATTCCTAGAGGAAAATGCATTCTGTACCAACCTAGTAACCATCAGGAGTAGCAGTAGTAGCAGTGAGGGGCTAGCCAAAGCCCTTGGGGTCAGTAGTGAGGCTTCTTTGGAGAGCAATGAGGTAAGCATTTTGATTCTTTTAATTTCCTCTCTGCCCAACCCTTTCTTAGCATTGTGTAGGAAGTTCAAATGTTCCCAATGAGTCAGTCAGCCAGCCAGCAAGTATTCTCAAGTATTAAATAAGTTTTGTGTATCCAACACTATATTAGATATTGTGGAGGATTTCAGAAGTGGAAGACATGGGATCAGATGGTAGTTGAATATCAAATTGGGTGGCATAGGTGATATATTATGTCATAATTCAGGGAAAGGAGATAATGATAGTTGGAGGAAAAGCTTTATAGAGGAAGAGACTTGAATTAGGCCTTGAGGAATGGGTAAGATTTAGATAGATAGAGTGGAGGGGGATGATATTTCAAAGGGAACCATATAAGCAAAGATATGAAGGTGAGAATCAGCATGAACTATTTGTGGTTAATGAAGAAATATGAGCCTGATTGTGTAAAATTAGTGTATTGTCATATACACAGACCCATTGTTATCTCTGGAACATTAAAATGTCTTTGGCTGTTTCATGTGATCAGCTTTGTAAAATGTGACATGAGCGTGAATTTGAGTTATTTAGACCATTCTCCCTTAACTTGGGATGGATCCAGATGATGAAAATCATTCAATTCTTCTTGCTATGCTAGATAATATTCACTACTAACCCTGAGGTAGAATATAGGTATATATACCTCTTTTTATTTGTTTATTCAACAGTTACAGATTTTCTGTATCTACTGTGTGCAAAGCACCTAGTTAGACACTGGTAGAGATAAAAGTGACTGACTCTGGCTTCATTGCACTTACAGTCTAGAATGTTAACAGCCATATTTCATACACAGTGACTAGATTGCATGAATCCCTGGATATGGATTCTTTTTCTAGCACTAGACTTAGTATGTAACCTTGAGCAAAGAACTGAATGTTTGTTTAGGTTCCCATCTCTGTAAAAAAAGTGAAGATTGGTAACAGTACCAGCAACCTTGCAGTGGGGCCAGAAGAACTAAGCTCATGGTGATATGGAGTTCCTTTATTCAGTAAGCATTTCTTAAATGCTACTGTATACTGTAATAAAGAACCCCAAATCCTTATTGGACCAACTATTTCTGTCTTATTTTTACTATAAAAAGAGTTGACAAATTGCTAAACTCATCATCTGTAACAAGCATCAACTGTAGAATAGTCATCTTCTGTTCCTGGAAGAGATTTTCTTACCTTTGAGGCCTTCCCTCCTTCTTCTAAACACAAATCTTCTATCTTACAGGACTCAGATCACTCACATAAAAGCTCAGTTAGAAAACAGGCCAAAAGTTACACAAAGGCAAAGAATCGTTACAGCAACAATGAGAGCCACTGGCCTCCTGGCAGTGGAAACTCTGGGATACCTAGTCCTTCTGGTTCCATCTTCAAACCAGAGACACCCACTTATTCAGGACCCCAGGTAAGAGAAAAGGCTTGCAAACTCTACTTTTAACTTTTAATTAGGAAATTAGACTTTCTTGGTCTTGTTTCTGTTTTAACAAAATAGGTGCTTTTCTAAATGAGAGGACTTAATCTATTGTCTTCTTTTTTTAATACTTTAAAAGCACTTCTTTGTTTATAAAGTTAATTGTCAATTGGTGCCCCTATTCAGATGTAGACTTAAGCTTCCATAATAATAGATTAACCCAAAAAGCCCGGGGGTTTTTTGTTTGACTTCAGTTCCTAGCTTTTCCTTAGAGGAACTCTCTTATCCCTTACGCTGCATGGCCTCCCTCTAGTACAGAGATGACAGGCAAATATGGATTACGATAGAGTACTCTGTGAGTTCTAACTTGGCTGTTTATTTGTACCTGTGCCATATAAAGATGAGAAGAAAGAAGCCTAATGATGTAGCTGTAGTATTTTGCTAGATTTGGTCCCTTTGTGATAACTCTAAATGACTTGCCAAAAATACCTTCCATAGGTCCTCTGCCTATAGCCTTAATTTGGGGCACATAAACATTTGGGTTAAGTTAGACACAGTGAGAAAGACTCAGCAGAGAGTGTGATAATAAGTTCACTGGTCAACTTGGTCTCCCTTTAGAAATGGTCTGAACTTTGGGAGTTAATTTTTGTCTATAGGGTTTCAGGAGTCTGACTATGTATATTGGCCTTGATTCATAATTTAAAAGCTAGTTTCTGGTCTCTTGTGGCATTTTCCTGGCTATTTTTAACGTGGTCTCAAGGATTATTTTAGACCAGTAAGTGACTTGGATGTGTATAGGGATTTTAGGACTCTTGAGTTCAAGGACAGAATTAAAGGCATATCTTTTGACTTTGTGGCCAATTTATATACATATAATTTAGCCTGATTAGTTTTTATGCCTGTATAGGATAATGGATGTACTCAAAGCAGTATTTAGCTTTACTACAATTCTAATTGAATGTTAGACATCTTCATGTGTATGAAGAAACCAGTGTCAGAATTCATAGTTCTCTCTGAAAAACCAAGTACGTACAGAGGAAGAGAAATAAAATTTCTAAAGTTAAAGATATTAAACATGCAAAAACTAGTAATTGGAGCCAGAGTGGGGTGGGAATATTTGGGGAAGAGATAAAGAAACAAATGGATAAAACAAAATCTTTTTTTTTCCCCAGCCAAAGACAAGGTTGAGAATATCCATCATATTGCTCAGACTCTTAAGGAATCTGAACATTACTGAGCTATTGGCTAGATTATAAGAATCTGAGCAGTGGCTAGGTTTTAAGAATCTGAGCCCAAAACAAAATTTTTCAGGAGCATGCTGTTATACCTGGGATACTTTCCCATAGGAAACCTTTTCTAGAAACACTTATCCACATCTATGCTCTTCAGACAAATTCTATCTAGGGGCACTACCCCTGGAGACTTGGGGTCCATTTTTAGATTGACCCTATGTCCCAGTGTATTTCACATCCTCGAACATACCTTGCCACTTGGAGACTCAGCCTTCCAACAGTCCTTCAACATAGAGATGCCTATTGAGATGATTAATCCTCAAAGCCATATTCTTAATTTTGGAACATTCTTGTGCACCAAGGTGACTGTTTCAGTCTGGCATTCTATTCCCCACATCCCAGCACTCCTAAATTAGAAATGCTTGGAAGTCTCCAAATGTTTGCTCATTTGCACGTGCTCAGAGAACCTTAGGTTCTCTGCACATATCCAAGTTACTTCCTGACCCACATTAATCCTTAAATTCCCTCCACTCATAGGAAATGGTAAGTGACTTTAGGAATACATACATTCTGTGAGGAAAACAGCTTTGGCTTATGGTCTAATCTGATTATGCAGTTATTGACTTTTCATGTAGCCACTTTTCTTTAGGGATGATATCTCTTCTTCCTCTTCATTTTTGGTTGAATGGGTCCCAGGACCTTGCAACTCTTCTGGAGCAGATTGGGTGTCTGAAGTACCTGCAAGTTTTTGAAGAGCAGGATGTGGACCTCCGCATCTTTCTGACCCTTACAGAGAGTGATCTGAAAGAAATAGGCATTACGTGAGTATGGGGAATATTTGTGGATTTTCTTCCCCATCTTATTTTGGCCAAGATACTGAGAACAAATCTAGTTTCTGACTTTCCAGAATCAAGAAATGAACATATGTCTCTAGAGGGTAACTGAATTACTCATTAATTGATAGGTTATGCTTGAGTAGAACCAGGCAGGTGGCAGTAGGCACCTTGCAAGCTTTGTCGATTCCTTTTAAAACAAAAAGTTTTATTGTTGCTCTTTTCTCTTTGTACATCACTGTCACTTGGATATGATTTTCCCCACCCCACCCTCAACCCTCTCTTGTAACCAGGTAATGTAGTCAAACAAAATAAATCAATCAATTGAAGATGATATCTGTAAATGTAAGCTTCCTTCCACTCCTGATGTTCACTAGCTCTCTGCTGAGAGGTAGCAAGCTTGCTCCACTCTCAGGCTGCTGTAGCTATGATCAGACATTACGCTGATCAGAGTTCAAGTCTTTGAGCATTGGTTTCATTTACATCATTGTGGTCGTTTTTTTTGCTTACTCACCTGCATCACTTCATAAAAGTCTTGCCAAGTTTCTTCAAGTTCTTCATATTCATAATTTTTATGGTGCAATAATATACCACTTAACATTCATATACCACAACTTGCTTAGCCATTCCCTAGTCTTTGGGCATCTGTTCTTTGCTTTCAGTTCTTTTCTACTGTGAAGAATTCAAAGAAACCTAGAAAAACTTTTATACTGATGAACAATGAAGTAGAATGAGGAGAACAATATATACAACTACAATATAAATGAAAAGAACAACAAAGTAACTGAGCCTAACTGCTTCAAAATTACAATGACCTAGCTAGGACCCAAAGAAGAGATGGGAGAGGGCATCTTCTCCCTGCTTCTTTGCCAAGGCAGGAAACTTTGTGGGGGACACTGCATATAACATCAGATTGTTTTGATTTGGTGGCTAGTTTTGTTGAACTTGTTTTTCTTCTTTATTATAAGATGTGGCTCTCAGGGAGGTGTGGGGGAAGATACATTGGGAATGTAGGTGACAGAAAAACAAGGTATTAATAAAAATGTATTTTTAAACAGTTGCTACTCTTTTTTGTATATAGGTTTATTTTTCATTTCATTTCAGGATAAATGGATTCATGCATAGATGGTCATGTATTGTGGGGACTGCCATAGAAAACTGAGTAAGGAAAGAAATTTCCAAAGGAATGGGGACATGCTGATATGATTTGCCCTCTGATTTATATCTGCAGTTTGTTTGGGCCCAAGAGGAAGATGACCTCTGCCATTGCTCGATGGCACAGTAATGCCCGCCCACCCAGTGATGCCCTGGAGCTGGCTTATGCAGACCGGCTTGAAACTGAAATGCAAGAACTGGCCATTCAGCTACACAAAGTATGTACGAGCATGATAGAGAAGTATAGATGAGTACAAAATAGTGTTGCTGTCTTAAAAAAACCAAAACACAAAAGCTCCATACCAGCCTGTACATGTAGGTAATAAATGGTCATAGCCTTATTAAGATATTAGGCCTAATTCTGGGCTCCATAATTAAAGAGAGAGGTGCAGAATATGGAGAGGGTTTTAAGAGAGGCTATGAAGCTTTTTTTTCCAGAGTTATGGACTAGCAGAGTTGAGGTTATTTAACCTGATAAAGAAAAGGTCAGAGGGTGACCTAAAATGCTTTTATCATGATGAAGAACTATAGAAGATAGTGACCAGTTGTTTTCTAACTCATACTTATGTGGTTGTAGAAATTATTTAAATTGGATAGAAGGGAGAACGTCTGATAAGTTTGTTAAACACTAGAATAGATCACCAAAGAAATTATGGAATAGTCATTCCTAGAAGTTTTATGGAGTAAAGGTGGTGCCCATCCACTGGGAATGGTTTAGTTGTAGCTTTCCCAGAGGTAGCTGAATGTTCACTTGTGTAGCCCTATGATTCTGTCCTGCAGTTCATTCTTATAGGAGTAAAGTTTACATTCAAGAGTGTTTGTGGTCATCTAGTAGTGGCATTTCAAAAGTTGAGAATGGTAGAATAGGAGATGTGGGGCCAAGGTCTGTCTTCTAGGTTCTGTCATGCTGCTAAGCGGGAGAATTTGGAAAATTTAGTACTGACATTATCAATAGAGGGGATTAGAGGTGGAAATCTTGGAGCTGCCTCTCTTGCTCTTTATGCAGAATGTTGGTGTTTATTCTCTACTCAGCAAGGCAAGGTACTAGTGTTAATCACTCAATCAATGCATAATCCAGTCAGTCTTCTTTGAGCAGGTGCTCTCTGGGTATCTCAAAGTGTTTCTCTTATATACTTATATAATAAGGGAGTGGCATTACATAGTGGGAAAAATGTTGGATTTAAAGTCAGGGGAACTGCATTTGCTATATATTCCCTGTGTAACTCTGGGCAAGTGTCTCTTTTAGGGCTTCACTTTTCTCACCTATAAAATGAGGGGAATGGACTAGAATCATCTGTAAGGTCCCTCCTACTCGTTTTTATTTGTTTTTATAAGTAAACCAAAGAAATACTTCTCAGGCTTGGAAAAATGTGCCTTAAGGCTGTAGCTTTCAGTTGATCCCTTCAGTATCTGCCTACCTCCTTTCCAGAGCTGCTCGTTCTTGCCAGCATTCATGGCATTCCTTCACTGCCCTTACTGTTTTTGTTGGTGTTTTTTTAGGGCATTTTTTTTTTCTAAAAACGGCTATAGAATCTTCCCTTGAAGGAAACTTTTCCTAATCTTACCCAGCTTCGCTTACATTATTCATTCTATCATCCCCTTCAACATTTATATAATAATTATACAAAGCTGTATTTGTACTTGTTTATGTATTTTTTATATATGTTAGATTATGTACACCCTGAAGATAGGGAATTTAGTTTTCTGTCTTTCTGATGCCTCTTTGTTTTCTGTATTTTACTATAGATCCTCAAGTACTCTTGGCTGACTGACAAGGTATTTAACTATATGAACTTGATCGTGCCTGTCAGTTTTTTTATGTACCAGTCTTTTAAAAAAGATTTATTATGTGCTCAATATTAAACATCAAATACATTAAAAATATTTGCAACTATTTACATTTTAATAAATTATTTTCAATGCATAAAATGTGATGAAAACTTCAGTTGCTCCTGTAAGTCTCCATCAGGACTCGTTTGTCATTCATTCACATTTACTTTTCCTCTTATATGGTTGTAGTTAGTTTGTATATACTGTTTTTTCTGGTTCTGTGTTTTTCAGTCAGCTAGGCTTTATTTATTTATTTGGCTCAGGCTTCTTTTTTTTTAAGTTAAAAAAATTTTTTTTGAATATTTAATTTTTTCCCAATTACATGTAAAAACTATTTTTAACATTCATTATTTAAAATTTTGAATTCTAAATTCTTTCTCTCCCTTCTTCTCTACCCTCTCCCTGAGATGGTAAGCAATTTGATATAGGTTATACATGTGTAATCATGTAAAACATATTTCTATGTTAGTCATGTTGTAAAGGAAAACACGCCCCCCCCAAAAAAAACCAACTTGAAAATAAATGAAAAATCGTATACTTCAGTTTGCATTCAGATTCCCTCAGTTCCTTCTTTGAAGGTAGATAGCATTCTTCATCACAAATTCTTCAGAATTGTCTTGGATCATTGTACTGCTGAGAAGAGCTAAGTCATTCACAGTTGTTCATCATTCAGTATTGCTGTTACTGTGTACAATGTTCTCCTGGTTCTGCTCACTGCACTTTGCATCAGTTCATGTAAGTCTTTTCAGGCTTTTCTGAAATCATCTTGCTCGTCATTTCTTATAGCACAATGATATTCCATTATATTCATATACCTTGACTTGTTTAGCCAGTCCCCAAATGATGGGACATCCTCTCAATTTCCAATTCTTTGCCACACACAAAGAGCTACGATAAATATTTTTGTACCTTGGATCCTTTTCCCATTTGTATGATCTCTTTGGGATACAGACCTAGAAGTGGTATTGCTGGGTCAAAGGGTATGCACGGTTTTATAGCCCTTTGGACATAGTTGCAAATTGCTCTCCAGAATGGTGCATCATCAGTTAGCATTTATTAAGTGCCTATACTTTCCCACTCTGTGTTAAGTGCTGGGGATACCAAAAAAAGGGTAGAGAATACAGTCCCTGTTCTCAAGATGCTCACAGACTAATGGGGGAGACAACATGCAAACAATTATGTACAGACAGGATATATACAAGAAAAATTGGGGATAATCTCAGCTGGAAGGCACTAAGATTAGAGGACTGAGCAAGGCTTCTTACAGGAGCGCCTTTAGCTGAGACTTGAGGGAAATCAGAGAAGCCGGGAGGCACAGATGAGGAGGGAGGGAGAGCATTCCAGGAAAGTGCTAGCCAGTGAAAATGCTTCAAGTCAGGAGTATTTTGTGCAAGGAAGAGCAAGGAAGCCAGTGTCACTGAATTGCACAGTACATGGAAGAAGAGTAAGGTATAAGAAGACTGGATAGGTAAGAAGAGGCCAGGTTATGAAGGGCTTTAAAAGCCAGACAGAAGGTTTTCCATTTAATCCTAAAGGGAATAGGGAAAAACTGGAGTTTATTGAATAGGCAAGAAATACGATCAGAACTATTTGTAGAAAGATCAGTTTGACAGCTGAATAGAGGGTGAATTGGAGATCTGAGGCAGGGAGACTGATCAGCAGGCTATTGCAATAATCCAGGTGTGAGGTGATAAGGACCTGCCCCAGGGTGGGGTGCAGTGTGAGAGGAGAGAAGGGGGTTTATGTAAGAGATGTTAGGAAAAGTGGAAACTACAGGACTTGACCACTAATTGGATACAGGTGGTGAGAATAAGGAGTTGAGGATGACATGTGGGTGTGCATGGCTTCCTGGGATGACAGCAGGGAAGGTTTTAGGGAAAAGATAGTGAGTTCAGTTTTGGACATGTTTAAGATGCCTAAATGGCAGTTGGAAATGTAAAACTAGAGATCAGGACAGAGGTGGTGGTTGTTGACGTTCAGTTGCTTCAGTTGTGTTTAACTCTTTGTGACCCCATTTGGGGTTTTCTTGGCAAAGATACTGAAATGGTTTGCCATTTCCTTCTCTACTTCATTTTACAGATGAGGAAACTGAGACAAACAGGGTTAAGTGACTTGCCCAGGGTCACACAGCTAGTAAGTGTCTGAGGCCAGATGTGAACTCAGGAAGAGGAGTCTTCCTGACTGTAGGCCCAGCACTCTGTCCACTGTACCACCTAGCTGCCCCTTAGGACTGAGGTTAGGACTGGACAAGTAGATCTGAGAGTCTTCTGCATAGAGATGATAACTGAAACCATAGGAACTGATGAGTGAAATCGTACAGAGGGAGAAGAGGCCTCAAGACAGAGCCTTAGGGGTACTCTCACTATTAGAGGGCATGATGTAGATGAAGATCTAGCAAAGAAAACAGAGGAGAGGTTAGAGAAGGAGAATAAGGAGAGAGTGGTGTCTCAAAAACTTAGAGAGAAGAATTGTTCCATAAGTGTCTTTACAGTTTTCTATCTGTTCCTCATACTGGTTGATCTTAATTGCATAATAGCTTCCTATTATATTAATGTACCATAATTAACCATTTTCTATTACTGGAAATTATTTAGAAAAGAGCTGGCTGGTATTCTATCAGGAATAAAAGAAGAGCTGAATGAATAAATAAATAAAACTAGGAGCTGGCTTTTAAAAAAGCAGTAAAATTGACAAGCCATTAGCAAATTTATTTTTTAAAAAGTAGAAAGAAAATGCAAATCAGCAAAATGACAAATGAAAAAGAGAAATTCAAACAAACAAAAGAAATTAAGGTTATTAGGGAGTACTACACATATCTGTAGTCTTAACAAATTAAAGAATTTAAAAGAATTAGTTATCTATAAAAATTTAAATTGGCCAAACAGATACAATTAAAAAGTTACATTTAAATAGTCAAATCTTAGAGAAAAGAATTAAGACCTGTCATTAAATAATTGCCTCTACAGAAAAAACCTGGCTCACAGATTCACAGATGAATACTTTTAAAACTTTCCAAAACAAATAATCCCTATGTTAACTGTTATTATATCTAATACCTTTTGATATAAAAATGATACCTGTCTTAAAACCTAGCAAAGATAACACAAAAAAGAAAATTATAAACTAATTTCACTAATAACTCTAAATGTAACAGTACTAAATACAATATTAGCTAATAGAATATAGCAATTTTTTTGGGCCAGACCTATCATTTCATTGGTAAGGCAGTGGTATCAAGCTTGGCCATCTCCACTTGTCCTGATTTGTGACTGGCCACTGGACCCTGATGGCTCTGGAGGAGAAAGTGAGGCTGGTGACTTTTCACAATCCTTCCTCATTTAAATCCAGTTCACTTGCAAGTCATGGCATCTTCCTGAAGTCATGGTCTTCTTTGAGAACAAAGGACAAACCACACAAGTGATATCAAACTCAACTAGAAACAGATCCCTGTGGCAGCATATTGATTAGGAAAACCACAAATTAGCAGTATCTCTCTTGGATTGTATTTTTATTTAGTTAGACATTTCCCAATTACATTTAATCTAGTTTGGGCTCCACTTTGGCATTTTGCCAGCTTGCAGCCACAAGTTTGACACATGTGGGGAACTCCATAATGTTGAAATTCCTTTCACTGATGCAGGTCAGCTAGTCAGCTACCATCTCATCTCTCTCTTCCCTTTCACTGTTACACTTCTTTAAAAAGTTGTCTACAACTGATGCTGTCTCTTCATTACTACTCACTATCTCCTTGCAATCTGGCCTCTTCCTTTATTATCATATTGAAACTCTTTTTTGTAAATGTAACCAGTGACCTCTGAGATACTTTATTGAAATGACCTTTTTTCACTCTTCATTCTTCTTGAATCTCGTAAGCTTTTGATGTTGTCAACTACCTCCTCCTATTGAATGCTCTTTTCCTCACTTGCCTTCAGAAACACTACACTCTTCTGATTTTCCTTTATCTTTCTATTCTACTTCCTTCACTGACTTTGATCTTCTTCCTGACCTCTTAGAGAATGTTCTTCCAAAAGGTTCCTCCTTTGACCTTCTGTATTGTTTCTGTATTGTATTACTTCCAGGCTTTTTAACAATCTTAGCCCACTCCAAAAACTTTAAATCACATCCTGATCTCTCTTCTCAACTCCAGATGTACATCTGCAATTGCCTATATGACATCTTTATCTGGATGTCCTACTGGTATGTCAAATTCAACATCTCCAAATATGTCCTTATTATCTTTCCTCCTAAATCTGTTCATCTTCCTTACTTTGTTATATCTATTTTAACCAAACCCCACAGTGGAAGTGAGAGAACCAAAATTACCAGTAATTGTTAGCCTACATTTAAATATATAGATTTTCATGGTAAACTTGAGATTTTTATCAAGCAGATCTTCTTATCTCCTATTTCCATACTCCCCCCCCCATCTTAAGTACTGATCTCTTCTTTAGAGATATGAGGAACTGGAAATATTGAAGGGTCAGGTATCTCAAGAACAAGAACTTCGGGCTATTGTCGAAAGCTGCCTAATGGAACAAAACATAGCCATGAAAGATGTTCATACCCAGCTTGAGGAAACCCGGGCTGTCACAAGAGACATTGGGCTGGTTCTGGATCAACTCAAGTAAGTAGAGAATCCTTTGGGTAATCTCTGCCTGTAACCTGTGCATCCCCACTGGAATGAATGCCCAGGAAAGCTGATGTTACTGTAAGATTGCTTTTTAAACATGAACACACAAAATTCTATTGACCTCTGTGAAGGAATCACCAAACTAGTGTCCCAGTCAGGGTTTGGCCACTCATTGGTACACCCTGTGATGTTGTTTTCATTCGAAGATGTAGGATCTTCTTGTACTTTGTAACTATTCCAGAAGGTGGAGATCTGTTGTCCAAAGGCAAAATATTATAGTGGAAGGAACACCAGATAGGGAGTTAGGATATAAAAGTTCTAGGCCTAGTTCTGCTACTTTACTATTTGCATTGTTGGTAAAAATCATTTCACTTGGGGCAGCTAGGTGGCATAGTGGATACAGCACTGGCCCTGAAGTCAGGAGGATCTGACTTCAAATCCAGCTTCAGACACATAACACTCACTAGCTGTGTGACCCTGGGCAAGTCACTTAACCCCAATTGCCTCACCAAAAAAAAAAATCATTTCAGTATTTGGTGCCTTAAGTTGTAATTCTAAGATACCAAGAGAGAATATGGTGGAGGTCAGGAGAATTAATGGTCCTGCTTGGGAATTGAAGATAAAAGTGGCCTGGTGGATGATTGATAAAGAACTAAAGAGGTAGAGAAGAGGTATGGTCCTCTTACTGTGGCTCAGCAAGTTCACAGATATGTCAGCCTGGAAAAGGCTGGAAAACACTGGGTTACAGGGACTACCTGTTGATCTAGCTGTGGGCTCTTAGGTTAAATGAATCTTCATTGGCAGACATTACAGAAACTTTGTGCTTGGCAGAAACGTTCTGTGTAAGGAAGCTGGAGGGAAAGAAGAGGCTGAGTGTAATGTAGCAGTGAAAAAGGGCCACCACATTGAAGACCTCAGAGTAGGTCCAAGAGAAGTAGAGCATTTTGGAGGCACGTTGTTTGATGGGTTTGTCTAAATGAAGTTGCTTCTCTTATGTTAGGAGATGTGATCACAAGTAAGAGAAGTAGATCTGGCCCAAATGACTTTTTGAAAAAATAAATTTTTATTGATATCTTTGTTTTTATATTGGTTACATTTCCCACTGTATCCCTCCGCCACCTTTCCAGAGAGCTATCTGTAATAAAGAATTTTAAAAATAAAGAAAAAAAGTTCAGTAAAACAAAATAACATCAAAATAGTCAGCACAGGTCTGCAGTCACAGGCAGCAGGTTGGGTTAGTTTCTAGCAGCAGTTCCTCTGTCCACTGACAATGACTGGTTTATATGAAGAAAGACAGAACATGGCAGTTCAAAGGTGCCTTCATTAAGTGACCTAAACATACATCATTTAAAAAAAATAAAAGGTTGGATAGATGTTAGATACTAGAACCATTGCCTGTAGGTGCCTTCATCTAGTGAAGCCACCATCTTCCTCCTCTTCTTTCAATCCTAGCATTCTATATAAAGGGTACTAGAAGAACAGGATTAGAATATTACTCCTTTGCGAATGTAACTGAAACCCAGCTTAAGCCAGATGGATTCTAGCATGAAAAAATTCCAGTTACTATACTTGGCATTTCTTTCTAACAAAGCTAGACCTAACCTTCTGGTAGTGTATAAATACTTCAAGTCAAAAAAATGTTAGAAATCTTGCTGCTGAAACATTTGGCAGTTTACTGAGCAGTACCTTTCTGTAGTTGCTCAGGCACCTCTCCTTCAGATATTTGCCTGGCAAATCACCTCTTCAGCATACCAAGGCTGAGAAGACCTAAGTTGATTTGTTAACTAAATTGCTTATTATTTTGTCATGCTACTCTCTGACCATAATCAATGCCCTGCTTCTGAGTAAGACACTTAGCTAAGAAACCTGTTATTAGGATGAAGGTTACAGCTGTCTGGTTCTCCAGGTAGCTGGGAAACCTATGGAGCTTCAGTGTAGTTAAATTATACTGGGGTTTGGTGGGTAAAGAATTTGAAGGGACTGCTCACTTAATGAAAAAGCAGTAGAGCTCATCCTGTTCCTCCACAGAAGCACTACCAGAACCTACCACTTCTGGGTAAGGCAAGATCTACCTAGGAATGCTCTTTGAAGACAATGCCAGGAGTATAGCACCTTGGTGTGGTGCTTATAGCTGTTTACTTAGTTGTGGTTTTTTTTTTATTGCTGCTGTTGTTTTTTTAATCTTTATGCTTTGTTTTTTTATTGGTTTTAAGTTAGGCCTTTGGACCCAATGTAATTAGCCTTCTTCATAAGCAAATGATTGTTTGCCTGACTGGAAGAAAAGGTGGCATTCTTGCTCCTTCTGGCTGAGCAGTTCTTTTTCTAGACTCTGTAGGCTATTCATTTAATGGGGCTTGGTTTTCTGCTTAATAGAGCCTGTCAGACTGAGCTGTCTTCTCGGGTTAAACAGGAAGATACCATAGGCCAGGTGCCACCGACAAAAGCACACCTGGGAGCTGGTGAGTAAAATGCTCAAAGATTCCTTTGGAATCTGAGAAATAGTTTGCTTGTCACCTGGAAGAGGATGATTTTATCAGTTGGAACAGGGCCAAAGCATATGGACAATACCATGTCTTTTTTTTCTTTCATAATTCCAAATTGACATCCAGAATGTCTAAAACCACTGTTTCACCAATGGTGTATTGTTGGATCTCTGCCCATCCCTTCAACACTGATCTTAATTCTTTATTATCTTTGCAATCTGAGTGATGTGAAATAAAACTTCAGTTTTCATTTGCATTTCTCCTATGTTAGAGATTTGGTGGAGCTTACTTTCAGTGCTCATTGATAGTTTGATTCTCTTGAAATTTCTTTAAATCCTTTATTTATTTATTGCAAGAATGGCTTTTGGCTAATATTATTACGTGTCAGTTTCCTGTATGTCTTAGACATCACATTTTTATAGATGGTATTTGATACAAATATTCTCTGATCTATAGAAAACCTTTTCAGTTTCATATAATGGATTTTTTTTTTTTTTTTTTTTGGTGAGGCAGTTGAGATTAAGTGACTTGCCTGGAGTCACTCAGCTAGTGAGTGTTATATGTCTGAGGTCGCATTTGAACTCAGGTCCTCCTGACTCCCGGACCCAGTGCTTTTATCTACTGCACCACCTAGCTGTCCCTAGTGGATTTTTTTTTCTTTTTAACGAGCTCTATCCATTGGTTAAGAATCCTTTTAAAAGGCATTACTTTTGTACTCATTTTATAAAAATCAGAATTGGTTTACTTAAAAATAGAAATGAGTTTGGCAAAATAGATATGTTACTGTTTACATTCAGGTCTCAGATCCATTTTGAAAGGGGAGTCCTCCCCAGAGTAACTTATATTCTTGGGTTAACCAAACACTAGGCTGTTTTTAATTGATATTGTTTCACCAATCTTTTTTTCAAACTGCTATCAGAAAATTTTATTATTACTGTTTTATAATGTCATTTGCAGTAAAGTATTTTTATCCTTCCAAATGAATTTTGTTATTTTTTTCTAAAGTAGCCCGTTGGCAATTTTATTGTTATAGGAATAAATCTGTAGGTTAATGTAGGTTGTATTGTCATTTTTATCCTCTTGGCATAGCTCTAACATGAATAGTGAATCACTGTAATTATTTAACTCTTATTTCTATAAGAGTAAGGGAGTATTTTGTAGTTGTATTTCTATAAAATTTTCCATGTGTCTTAATAGACTAACTCTCAGATATTTTAGGTATTTTGTAATTATACTGAATGGAGTTTTTCTTATTCTCACTTTTTTGTTACATTTTCTTAGTACCTCATACAAATGCTAATGATTTTTGTGGGTTTATTTTAAAGCCTTTACTGAAAGCTACATATCATCTAAATTTAGTTTCTTCGTTGATTTCTTGGGGTTTTCAAAGTAAAGCATTATGCCATCTGCAAATGGGGGTGAATTTGTCTCCTCCTTGCTGGCCACTTTTAATATTGGTCCCTTGTCTTATTGCTACAACCATCAAATCTAGAACTGAGGAGATAGGAATCCTTGCTTTGCCCCAGTTTGTGCTGTGAAAGTTTCTGGTGTTTATACATGTAGGGTTTTTTGGTTTGTTTGTTTTGGTTGGGCAGTGGGGGTTAAGTGACTTGCCCAGGGTCACACAGCTAGTAAGTGTTATGTGTCTGAGACCGGATTTGAACTCAGGTCCTTTGGAATCCAGGGCCAGTGCTCTATCCACTGCACCCACCTAGCTGCCCCCTACATTTAATTTTAAATATGAATTTGATCATATTGAAGAAGGACTTTTCCTTGCCTGTACTTTTAGGTCCTTAAATGAATGCTATGTTTTGTCAAAGGCTTTTCTTAAATCCATTGCAATAATCATGTGATTATTTCCTGATGTTGAATCATCCTTTGATTCTTGGCATGTTGCCCTATATTCTTCAAATTATGTTATAAGACAAAGTCATGCTAATTCTTAATATTTGTTCTAAACAACCTGGGAAGTAGGGAGAGACAAAATAGGCCGGTGCAAATAAAGCTAAGTTAAAAGCTTTGAATTACTGTCTAAAGCAAATTGTAGACAGCACTGATTCTAAAGTACTAGTGCCTTCTGCTCTGCTCCCTACATTTTTTTATTTATTAAGTCTGTAAACAATTAGCTGCTGCTTTCTGTAAATAATCTTCCTAAAAAACTCATCCTCTCAGTGTAATCATTCAGTTTGCTGGTTAGGAGAAACTGGTAGATAAAAAAGTCCACATCTAAGAAAAGTGTACTGTTAGGGACAGAGGGAAAAGGATCTATGTGGTCACAGTTATCAGAATCTTCAGTAGCAACCACAGCTGCTAGCAGATTTCTTGAGACCAAGAGCAAGTACATTCTCCAGATGAAGGGGCCCAAGGCAAAATGTTTAGTCTTTACCATTCCTCCAGAAGTCTTTTTATGCCCAATGCGCATGCTGTTCCTTAGGCTCTCAGAATCTATCACAGCTAGGCTTCTTCATTGAAATATCCATTATCCCTCTTAAAGATTTAGGGATCACCTGTTATATTGATAAATTGATATTTTGCTAATTGTTTCTAATTAGCTTGTAACAAGAGTCAGCTGGCAATCATGTCAAACTTTTTTCTAACTCTAGAACTTTTGGACCAGTTACCTATTTTGGAGATGCCTTTAGTATCTATCTCTCAGACCACAAGTAGGCAACCCACAACTGGTAATTCTGCTTGCTATCAGCCATGCATCACCTTTGGTAGAATAACCTCCACTCATTTCCCTTCGGTCATTCTACCCACCTCCTTACCCCACTTTACTCAGTCAAGCAAGTCAGGATGAGTTATAATAATTAGCATGCAGATACTCTTGTAACCTGAGAAACCAGTTTCCTTGAAAGCTCACATTCAAAAGGATCTGATCTCTGAGGTAGGGACCTTCATGGTTGAAATAAGAGGCACTAAGCACAACTTATACTCCCCTCCCCAACACAGCCTTGATCTGTCCATTATCAAGGAGATAGTACTCAGGAGCTGAATTACATTGTCCAGCTGTATCCTGTTGCTAGATGTTGAGAAGAAAGTGCAGAAGGGGTCCAAGAAATGGAGCAAACTTGATAAGGAACAGACATTGAGGGAACATTGTAGCCTGAAAAGACTTTGGCTGTGGGGGCCCCTAAAGCAAGGGAACTCTTCAGCTAACTGGAGCAATTTCCCCGACAATAGAGCTCCAAATCCATTCGCTAGGTTCCTCCTACAGGTGCCGGGACCAGTTTGCTGCACCGACTTGCTTTATATTTGATCTAATGTCAAATAGTTTTTTGGTGACTACTGCTTACTGTTAACTAGAGGCATGTTAATGTTATACCTATCACTGCTTTAGAATGACAGGGTACCCAAGGCAAATACTGGACTCTTTCTTCCTTCAGGTTTCAAAGGATGGCAGGCTTCTCTGAAGTCCATGAGCATGTCTGAGTTATTAGGAGCCCTAGAGGACTGTATCAGCAACATGGGTGAGTTTCTAATACAGTGGAGAAGAGTTGCATGTCATCTGGCCCTTTTGAGTGATTTTTTTCTCAGAGCACACATCCCATATCTAAAAAGGCTTTTTAAGAAACTGAAATTTGATAGAACAGTAAAAAGGACTGAAGAGCTAAGAAGGCAGATTTTTTTTAAAGGAAAAGAACCCACTAGCATTCAGCTCCATAAGGGCAAGAACTGTTCCATTTGTCTTTGTATTCTCTACATCTGATAGTGCTTTGCACAGAGCAGGCATTGTTTCAGTTTGTTGAAGCTATGAAAAATTTAATCCTAAGACTGATGGAAGAGAAAACTGAGAGGCTTAAATCTTCAAGTGTTGAAGGGAATACCCTATAGCACATGATAGTTAATACTTGAAGGTTTTGCAGAGGGATTCTTCACGAATCTGAGATCGATGATTTTAAGTAGTTATCCCCATTTTACAGGTGAGGGAAGCAAGGTTCAGATGTTAAGTAACATCCATAGTTACTTGTCTACATTAAAACCAACTCTTTAATTATATAAAAGGGACTGTCAAAATCGTACAAGGGTTTTTTGTTCAAATATTTAAAACCTTTTGTCTTAAGTTAGCAATCTTGAATATGTAAAAAAATTGGCTAGAATTTATATGGTACATTCTACTGAATGATGACAATGGCCGTCTCTCAGGGGTGCTACAGGTAGTAAATCTGATTACAAATGTATGAGGGCTTTATGCAGTACAGGTATAATCATAATAGCAACTAGTATTTTATATAGCACCTTAACATTTGCACATTGTTCTCATTTGATCCTCACAACAACCTTAAGTACTAGTATTGCTCTAACCAAAACACTACCCATGTCCAGAGACAGAGACCCTCTATTATTTGCACAGCTCTATTGGGAAGGGCAGTTCTGGAAACTAAGCTGATCTCCAGAAATTCTGTTGTAATATACCTTACCTTATCTATGTCATCCTTGGAAGTACTTTTTTTATCTACTGACCTTAAGTGGGTAGCAACCCCACTTGATTAAACAGCAAGACCACTGAACTTGGCAGTTACCATGGACAAGTTCTCCAGGGGCCTAGAGAATTTGAGGAAGCTCTAACAGGAGGCACTTATTCCCTGTATAAGTCTAGTCTTCTGTTAAAGAATTGGACACAATTATCCACCACAAAATTGGAAGTTACTCTTTTATACACTTGGCATCACATTTTAGCCTTTCATCTAAAAGGATGTATGTGGGGCCAGTTCCCTGCCAAAAATTCTGCCCCGATAGCTCCCCTTTTTCTTATTAAAGAGTAAAAAAACTAATTTTTTTTTTTCTCTTTAGGAAAAGCTCTGTGTTCCATGAACCAGAGCCTCGAAAAGGTGCAGGTCCTAAATGGGAAGCAGAATTGGAGAGAACCATAACCAAACATGATGGTGAGTGTTGAAGACACATTAAACTCCAAGTAAAATACAGACAGGTCATCTCTTTACACTGAAACAGGAACGTGTGAAGTTGAATTGTTTGAGGCTGGTAGCTCAATCAGCTGACAGGATTTTTATTTTTTATTTATTTATTTTTTTAAAGTTAAGCCAGTTGTAAAAAGGGGCCCTGTAGTTTTAGGGACCCTTTTAAAGGGCCAAATTGCACTAGAAGGGGAGAGAAAAGTGTTAGTGCAAGTTAGGTTGAGACTTCTTCTATAACCTAAATGTATAGACATGTGCTAATTTTTTTTTTGTTTGGCATAGACCTATATCATCATCAACTTGCTTTCCAGAAATTGACGTCGGGTGACCATTCCACCCTGAAACTGTGTGCCTGGAAGAATAAATGGGTTGGGGCCAAGAGTTCCATCCCTCTCTATTTGCAACACCCTGAGGGGGGTGGTGGAGTGAGGCTGCCAGGAGCCCAGGAAACAAGGCCATCCTCAGGCCAGAGAGCAGGCCCCACCCACTGAGGGAGGGCGTATCAGTTGTGAGCACTGAAGAAGAACAAGGTGCAGCAGATGAAGGAGAGCCTATCAAATGGCATGTAAATGTCTCAGTTGTGGGCTTCCTTCTCAGACTTAAAGAGGCCAGATACATTCCTGCAGCACAAAGACAAATCCTAGATGCAGGTGGCTGCTATAAAGCATTTATTTTCCCACAGCAGGTGGCTCCTTGGGCTTTAGTTTGGATACTAACACAGGGACCCAGATCTGGATTTTTCTTTGTTTTCTGTAAAATAAAACTTGAATTTGTCAGCAATTCATTAGACTCACTGTCACATTTTGGCTCTTAAGAACACAATTTGCCAGCAAAAATTCCCTATGGGTGGCTGCTGACTTTCAGGTAGGGTGCACCACAGGCTAAACCTTTGCTTTTTCCACTCCCTCCATCCTCTCTGGGGTTCCAACTTATTGGTGCCAACCACTAGTATTTACCACACCAGGTTTCTAATGGTTCCCTTTAGGCAGATGCTGCTCCAGGGCCATACCCCTCTTTTGAGAGCTGGATATGTGTGGAGTCCCAGATTCTTTAAACAAGAATTAGAAGGGTCCCCTTCCAGGCTGATAGATATCCTAAGCTGGACTGAGTAGTGGGGAAGCAGATGTACCTTGAGGAGGGAGGCTTAATGGGAGGGGAAAATCAAGACACTTTAAAGCACTAGTTTTGTCCATATTTTGGCTCTAGACTTTTTTGCAAATAAAAGTCTTAATCTCTGAGCCCAAGATGAATCCCTACAAAAGTCTTGTTACCCGGCTTGCACAGTGAACATCCTGTATTTTTGTCAGTGGGATTAGGAGAGCCCCTTCGGAGGCACACAGAGGGAAATCCTTGCACTTTCCTACCTTTGGGAGAGAGAAACCTTTTTATTACTACCAACAACCTGGCTTGATTGATTAGGCTGGCAAAGAACACACAGGTGTCCAAGGAAAAATTATTTTATTAAATCGGGAGATAGGACCACAAAATTCTTTTTTTTTTTTTTTTTTTTACAAAACTTATAAATTCTTATGTCAGCCCTCAGGCTTTTTCTCTCTTGGCTCAGATTTCTCATATCTCCCTTACCCCTCTCAGCTGTATTTGCCCACCTCAACACAGTGACTTAGCCATGCTGTGAGCTAAACCAAACCCTAAGGATGTGTTTAGGGTCTCATAGAACTAGATCTCTGCAAAACTAAATGCCAGTCTTTTAAAGGGAATAGTGAGGAAAGATGTGAGCCTGGAGCTATGTTCATCATGTCCTATAGCTTCAAGGTCACCCAGCCACAATAAACTAGACTACTACATGGCCTGGAGTCTCTTTGTGAGCTTATTAGTCCAACCCTAGTACCTGTCTTCATTATTTTTGTGGTTCTTGGCATGTAATATATGCCACCTACCTCCTTCTCTGTTTCTTATTCCTCACTACATGTTAAAAACTCATCGTGGCTACTTTCTGCCCCCACAGTTTAAATTATGTTAAACTAACATAGGTTAGTTCCCATCTGGGATAGCTAGTTACACATAACAAGTATTACTCTCAATTGGGTCTACCATGCCTGCTGTTATCTAGCTTCCTAGTAACTGTCATTACTTTAGATTTCTCTTTCTCCACCAGAGATAATTTCCTGAATTGTAAAAGGTCTCCTACCACTAGCCTAGGAAAAATCAGTCTTCTTTCTTTACAAGACAAGAGAACAACATGGATGCTTTGTTGGGACCACATGACTTTCCTTATAGTCTAGGCCACACTACCCAATAAATGATACGAGGCTGACAATCCCCTCTGCTTGTGCATTCCGAATCACCTAAGCTGTGGCCCTTTTTTGCTTAGTTCTCTAAGTGACCATTTTTTCTAGCCTTATTTTGCACTTGGCATTTGCCCAGTGCAATAATGCCTTAAGCTACTTTTTGCAAGCCCAGTCAACTCCCTACTTCATTCATTCCAGAGTTTTCACAGAATTAGATTTTACTACAACTTAAAAAATAAATATGGTACAGGTTGTAGGATTTGACTTTGTTTGGTTAAGTGTGAGGGGGAGGTAAAAGAAACATTCTAGAACTAAATAAGAGTGTCATAACTACAGAAAAGCTGATGGTCACTGGCCTTGAACAGATAGAACAGCTACAATAGCTTTGACTAGTCCCCCTCTTTTCAGCTTGGTCAGTATGAGGAAAGGAAGACTGAGATTTAATTAACAGATGCCTTCAAAGTCCAGTACAGCAGTCATTAGGATTGTCAAGCATGCAGAAATGTCAGACCTACATCATAACCCTCTTAAAATGTCCTGAACCCAGTACCCAACTTCTCATAAGCCAGTGAATGTATCAGCACAACCCGATTCTCATTTCTTCCTACTCAAAACTGTAAGACAACTGAGCCTTTCTTTCTTTGTGACCTGGCTAAGTTCTCTCGCCGTCAGTGTCCCAGAGTCAAAGCATTATTTCACCTGATAGAGCCAAGGTCACAAGTTTGATACAGCCAGCTCTGAACAAAGAAAAACTCTTAAGTCCAAAGCTATACTGCCCCCACAGTCCTTATCAGCTTTCTTAAAAATATACACTTCCAGGGATTTGAAAGGATGTGGATTATTCAGTGATGACTACCTAGTCCAATCCTAAGAAAACATAGCCATCTTCACAGACTTATCGCCTAACCTTTGGCACACTCAGCTAGGAACAGTGCCAGGATCCCAGGGATGGGGACTGTAGCATCCCCTCTGCTGAAGATAAAAGGAGGGCCACACTGAAGAGCTGTCAAGCTACTTTATTTTTCTTTCCTGCTCAGATTTGCACTTGAGGGGGTGAGTTCAAGAGCAGGCCAGCACGCACACACACACAGATGGACACACACACAGAGACACACTGCCAAGTCTTACCCCTTTTCCAGTCTTCCCAGCCTTTCAGGGAAGAAGCATCCCCTCCTATCCACCCTAGTCAGCCTAAAGCTCTTTCAAAATAGGCAGAGGCAAGGTAAAAGTTACTTTAAAGGTACAAGGTACTTTAAAATCCCATATTCCACATGAGTATAAAACCTAACAATTCCAAAATAAGGAAAGAACCAAAAAAGCCCCAGCCACATCCCACCAAAACCTTGATTTCTTCTCTCCTCTCTCTGGGCTGAGGAAATGGAACAAGCAGGAATATGCCAACGTAACCAAAAGCATCCTTGAGAATTAAGGAACCCTTCTAACCAGAACACCCTTATATCTGGGGCCTGAACGAAACTGACAACTGCCCCCCCCCAAACAAAAGATTCATGCAGAGAAATGTTAAGGTCTTCACCTTGACCCCAAAGGCCAAACACTGAAGCTAGTGCTAATAAATGGGTCACTCAAAACCTTGGACAGGTGCTGCTCCTTACCCTGTGACCTTTATATACCTCTCTACACAAACCTGATGTGCCAGCCCAGGCTGCTGCTGCTGCTGCTTTGCAATGAGGCCAAAGAAAAGAGGACTATGCACGGGTTGAAGGCAGGAATGAAATGCACTCCTTTTCAGTCATTGAGGGGGGAGCGAGTAATGGGAGAAACCCCACATCTCTAAGGGATAATGAATTATCTCAAGTCTTTTCTCAGCCCCTGGGGCATGGAGAATTTGGAAAAAAGATGGGGCAGGGAAAAGAGATTAGGAGAGAAAACCCAGCCTAAGGGATGGAGATCTATAGCTTCATGCTGAAGCTGTCTGTTGTTGCTCCAAGGCTTTTTTCTGTTTTTCAGTAGCAGCAGCCAAGGCCTCAGCCAGCTTATCCTCAGGCATCATGTTCAGCACCTTCAGGGCAAAGAGCAGCTGGTGCTTGGCAGTGCTGATGAAGGCATTGCTAAGGAAGTTGGGGAACCCACCAACTCGATCCTTCTGGGTGTACAAGGGAACACGGACCAGGCCCAGCACCTGCAACAAGAGCAGATAGGGCAATCAGGAACCCAGCTAGACAACTAGGCTGGGCCCCCTCCTGCTGAGAGAGGGGCCTGGAACTCTTAGCTTGGAAGCCACATCCAGCTTCCAGGGCAGTGAAAAAAGCAGCAATGTATGCCAAGGGCTCAGAGGCAGACACAAGGCATCAGTCTGATGAAACACAAGTCTGTTAACCACTTGTAGACAGCAAGGCTTGAATCCAAGGTTCCAATTACCCCTTCGGAAACTAATTTTATAGGAAAGTCATTTCAAGGTTTCTTATGACGTTCCTTAGCTGAGGGGATCAATTTACACATCAATTTACAAATCCATACCTTCCTGAATTCCAAGTTTTGGTTATACAGGCCCTGTTCTAGGAAGCTCCCAAACCTTTGCTTTCCTAGCCTACAAACTCCAAACACCCCTAAGACCCTTATGATTCCCCTTTCCCCAGCCCAAGTCCCAAACACACCCAAATGCAACACCCTTTCCTCACTCTCTATACATCCCACCAACTATACAGCCATTTACAACCATTTCATACAATCTCCTCTATCCCACAAAAACCTTCCCAATCCCACCCCTACATTTCCCACCTATTGTCTGCATAGGCGATGCCCTGTTCCCCAACTCAAGTAAACTCCCTTGTAAACCTGGTCCCACACAATCAATCTACTCCCCATTCCCAGGTCGGCAATGGCAAGAAGCATAGCGGATGTAACACACCTGGCCCAACAAGAAGCCCTGCTCCCACCCTTTCTCCCCCGCCAACCAATGCACAGAAACCGGCTGATCCTTGTAAGCCTTTTGTGCTCCACCGGAATTTGCTACGGCCTAAAGCCGGAGACCCAGGCCGGCACCCCGGCTCCGAACAGACATCCGCTCGGCACCCCCGAGCCCATCCCCGGGTGGGGTGGGGGTGCTGCCTCCCCGCCCCAGGATGGCCCACCTCCAGCCCGTGGTCCCGGGAGTGCACCGCACTGATCTCCACCGCGTGCAGCTCCTCCAGAGTGAGCTGCCTGGCGTACAGGTGGGCCACGACGCGGTGCGGGCCCTCTGTCAGGTGCGAGCTCAGGTAGTCGGCTTCCGTGAGGCGCAGGTAGCCCAAGCCCAAGCCCAGCACCCGATTTAGCCCGTCTTCCAGGGACCAGAACCGACGATCCACAAACCCCCCAGGAAAGCCAAGGAGCCCATCAAAGCGCATCTGCATCTGCAAGAGAAGCGCAGCGTTAACTGAGCGCGAGGCGCGGGCGGGCGGGCATCCGGCGGCAGGAGCCGACCGCGGCTCTCCCTCCTCCAGGTCGGCCCGGACTCGCTCCGGCTCTGGCTGTCTAGGGCTGGGCGCCCTCAGCCTCGGGCGGAGAGGCAGGGCCCCGGCTCCTTCCTCGGGTCTTCCCCGGCACTCCTCTTCCCCCTCGCCTTGGCCCCGTCCCTAGACCCCGCCCCTACGCTTCCTCAGCCCCTCACGCCGGCCCGGCACCCCGCTCCCCCCACATCTTCCTAGAGCCTCAGCCCGCGGCTCCCGATGCCTCAGCCCGGCCCGGCCCCGCCCACCCTCCGTTCGAAGTCCGGCCTCACTCTCCCTCCGCCCTCACCAGAACCGAGAAGCGCATAGGGATCCGCCCGAACAATTGTCCGGGATTGGCTGCGTACAGCATGGCGTGGCAAGAGTGGCTCCAGCCGGGCCCGAGACGCATAGCCTCCCCGCGGCTTATCTGCTTCAGCTCCGGGACTCGCGAAGCCGACATCTTGCCCGCCAGAACGCAGCACGCCTAGGCAGCGGAGAAGTAGGCGCGGCCCCGCCCCCCTTCCTCGCGTTTCCAGCAATCCCCGGAAGGGAGCCCGAGTTCTCCCCCGCCCCCGCCAATCGATAGGCTTGATCTTGCTTTGGTTTGCCTTTGTCCTAAAAAGCAGCCAATCACATTCCCGGCTTCTTCTCGGCGTTTCTTATTTACGGGCGGGGACAGAGAGGGAGGGGTTGGATAAATGATTAACTTATTCTCAAGCCAATCGTCATAGAAGATTCTGGAGGTTGGTCTCAGGGAGGATTTCGAGACTGAGATTGCCAAACGTGCGCTGCCCCAGCCCCGCCTACCTGCTGGCGGAAGCCAATGGAATGCTTGTATTTCGGTCGCGGCTCCTCCGGTGCCCCAAAAGGTTCCGTTTCCAGTTGGGCAGTTTAACCGAAGGGGCCCAGGCTCCCTGTCCCAGGTCGTCGCGGGTGGGAACTTCACAGTCGTTCCCTCGGCGTTTTTCGAGTTTTGTTTCTTGGTATTGGTTTACGGCGCACAGCATTTCTGCAAGGGAGGCGTCCCTCCTGGCCGTGGCCGTGACCGAGGCATGTCCGTGGCTTCTCACGTGTAGGGCTGGGGCCCCAGATGCTCCCAGGGCGGAGCCTGGCCCTGAGAGGTTGCTTTTGCTCTGGCAGTTTCGCCCCCTCCGCGAATCCGAAGCCACGAGGACACCAGGTTCTTCCTGCCCCTCCGGGGCTGGGGCTTCACAGCAGACCGTGCCCAGACTGAGAATGGACGGATGTCGGGGTCACTTCAGCTAATACGAGATTTATAACCCAAGCGGGATTCCAACCACGTAAATAGGAAGAACAACAAAGCTAAAAACCCGAGAAGGGTGGAGCAAATTCACTTCCCTCCCTTCTTTGCAGAAGTGGTGGACTATGGGTGTCGAACATGGAATATGGTGTCGAACTCGGCTGATGTGTTCGTTAGTTTTGCTGAACTGAGACTTTTCTTCCACCTTTCAAATTTGTTTGACTCCCTCCCATTTCTTTGTTACAAAGAATAGCTCACTGGTTAGAGTAAGGCTGAGGAGATATAGGAGATATAGTGGTGTCCCAAAAGTCGTAGTGCAGCTGTAAGTATTAATAGCCTAACTTAAGCTGCACTAAGACTTTTGGGATACCCTGTATTAAAAAAAAAACGATGATTATATAAAAACAAAAGACAATTTTTTTTTTAAGTACCACGTCCATTAGGGCAGCCAAATGGCACAGGAATATATCACATGGCTTGGAATCGGCTTCCTGAGTTCAAATCCATCCTCGAGACACTGGGCAAGTCACTTAACTGTTTGCTTCAGTTTCCTTATATGTAAAATGAGCTGAAGAAGGAAATGGCAAACCACTCCAGTGTCTTTGCCAAGAAAACCCCAAATGGGGTCACTAAGAGTCAGATACAATTGAACAGCAGCAACAAAAATCTTTTCAAAGCTCAGTGTTAGTCTACAGAAAACCAATTCTGATCTCTCCACCCCCGTCAGCTGCTATTGTCCTCCCCCTAGAAATCATTTGCCACCTATTTTAGTTAAAGTCTTCAATATGAATGTCATTTTCCTCCAACATTAAGTGAACTCCTGGAGAGCAGGGGCTGTTTGGTTTAGACCCTAGCTCAGTGCCTGGGATGTAGCAGGTGCTTAATAAATGCCTCTTAAAATGAGAGGGATCATTCTAACAACTGCTCCCTCCTCTGTTCATTCAAGCCAAAGGCCCTTAAAGAAATGGAAGAATAAATTTTCTCCCATCCCCTCAAGGTCCACACACACCAGCACCAACACTCATCTTAATGTTTCTTAGCTTCAGACTTACATCATTTGGTATCTGTTGAACAGACCCATTAGATGTAGGCATCCCAAATTCAGCATGTTCAAACAACTCAGCTTTTCTGGTTTCTACTCCTACCATTAACTACAATGGGAAAGCAAGCCTGCTTTCCCTACTACAAAGCCTGATGTCCCTACTACAAAGTAGACTGGTCCTCTTGCACATCTAAATCTTGGAAGATCCAGCTGCCTTCCAAGTTCAGCTTAAATGCTAATGTGGTGTAGTAGGTAGAACATTGGACTTGAACCCCTGGGTTCAAACTCTTATCTCAGACACCTACTGGTCATGTAATCATTGTCAGGTGGGCAAGTCACAGATTTACTTAGAGCTGAAAGGCACTTTGGAGGCCATTTCTCCACATAGACTGAACCCCTCATTTTACAGTATATCTCTTAAAGCCTCAGTTTCCTTACCTGTAAAATGAAAGTATTGAAGTGGGTGATTTCTAAGGTCTCTTCCACCTCTTAAATCTGTGATAACATGACTCTACAAGAGGCCCTTTGAGATTCACCCCATTGTTAATACTCTTCTACTCCAAATTACTTGTGTTTTGCACTTACTTCTCTGTGCAGATATAACTTCCCCTCAGTAAAATGTGATATCCTTGAGGGTCAGAGCCATTTAGTTGTTTGTTTTGTATTCCCAGTGCCTGACATACAGTAGGCACTTAATAAATGCCTTCTGAGTTCTGAAATGGTCAGTTCCTGAAAGGGTAAGATGGCTGACTTAAGTGGCCAACACAGGTTTAGTTAACATTCCTCCCCTTTCATCTTTCCCCTTCACTCCAAACTAGCTGACATGTTTAAACAAGCTAGACTAAGTTGCAATCAGGATCTCTTTCTACTGTTGAAAATACTATCGTATGGAAGTAAAAGAAATAAGAAGTCCAAGGATATGAATAAAGCCACAAACAGAGGCCTGAATAAGCCACAAACAGAATGTCTGTCCCAGAATGAGACAACTGGAAACAATCTGAATGATTTAACTAAATTAAAACCATACTTAAAAGTGAAATAACAATAAAGCTTCCATTGAGGGTTTGCAGATTTCCTTCCCTAAATCAAGAATTAGGGAATTTCCAAGGCATTACTTATGCTAATGTCTGTTCCTAAGAAGTGCAGTCTTTAACTTTGTGGAACTAAAACCCAAGGGAGACCTATGCTGTTATCCAAACGTCATGCATAAAAATGAATTTGAACTTAGTTTTCCATCTGGACAAATGTATGTTATTTAGGGATTGAAACTGTAAGGGAGAAGAATATAAGCTTGTTGGTAAAATGTTGTGCTTATACTTCTCGGCCTGGCTGAAAACATGAATGGTATCTTATTCAGAAATTCAAGGGCTTATAGCGGGATCATAATTTGGCCCCATTCTGACTTTCCAGTTTTAGGTCTCTCAACACAAACCCAAGTCAGGATGGTTACTATTCCTGAAACATGTGACACTCGTCTCCAGTTTAGTGCTGTTTTTGGGTCATGCCATCTTATTGCCTAGCATACTCCATCAGTTCTTGGCTTCTGTCTATTCTAGTCATCCTTTGAGGCCCAGCTAAAATCCCCCTATCGAAACCCAAAGAACTCTCGCATTTTCCTTGCCATGGAGTATCCTCCTGTTATCTCCTTTACAAATGGGCTCTGTGGCCTAGCACCTCCTTCCCCAGAGCCGGGTCACCCGTGATCACCCCCAAAGCCCACTGCCTGACAGGGGGCTGCCCAGGAGCCACCACTAAGGTTTACATCATCACGACAAGAACAAGCAACGTGACAGCAATCCCGTCCAGTGGTTCACTCATAGCAACCCGTGACTACTACCGAAGGTGTCTGGGTTCCACTTCCTGCAACGGCTCCTGTGGGAGTGCTGAGTATTCTGGGGAAGTGATCCCCCATCATCCTGGTCTTCCCAAATCAGACCCAGGCCACTGGTGGGCAAGCTTCTTCTTCAGGAAGTCGAATCATCCAATTATGACAACTGTATTGGAATCCCCAGAGCACTCAGGAACTTTCCAGGTTGCTCATGGCACAATCACCTGTGACCTGGCTCAGGAGGCCGTGAGGAAGCAGCATGTCAGCGAGCCCAGCAAGACCAGCACTGGGCCTTCTGCATGAGCAGCAGCGCCGTCCTTGCTGCCCCTCCCCTCTTGTGAAGTGTGCTAGGCATCAGAGCCTGTTTCCCCCTCCCTTCCCCCCCCACCTATTCTCTTAGAATAGACAGGCTGCTTAAGTGTAGAAGTAGTTGTGTGTGTGTGTGTGTGTGTGTGTGTTTTTTTAAAAAGGAAAACAAAAGCAAAACAAACACCAAAAAACGATTAAAAGAAACCACAGTTTATTGTTTGTTTTTTTTTAACTGTCTGGATCACCTATGTGCTTTCCAGCAGCCTCAGTAACTTGTTTACTTTGTACTCAACAGAAACTAATAAACTTTGAGCAGCCTTTAAAAAATAAAATAAAACCCCCCTATCCCATTCTATTAAATATGCCTATTTCATGCCTCCCTTTTCTGAATGCCGAGAATACTTGTTTTCTGTATTTCTCACATAATACTTTCTGGTCTATATTTTGTATCTGTTATTTTCCCAATAAGCCTGAACTCCTTCAGGACAGGGACTTCGACTTATACCTCACTTGTATAACAGGCACTTAATAGTTAGTTATCCAATTCAAGAACTAATCATGGACAAACTTGTGGTGTGGGGAGAAGACTATGGGTATAAGAAAGAAGCCAAAATGAAGCAGGGGCTAACTACCTACTGGGTCAGAGAGGGGGTTTTTACAAATATAATGGCAGCAAGAATGAAATAATACATGCTCAAGGTTTGGGGAGCAGGAGTCCCCAGCTAACACCCCTTTCCCCTAGCATGTATCTCCTTCCAAACCTCAGTGTCGGGGGAAATGTTCCTATTACTTTCTTCCCACCTTTAATTAAGCCAAGTGTCCATATGCAACCTTCACAGAGAAGAGGATCAAGATGATACCATACATCTTGCTTGTATCCAGATAAGATAAAAAAAGAAAGTAGAGGTAGCTGAGGAAATATAGCCAAAGATAATAGTAATATATAACAGTAGGGGCAGCTAGATGGCACAGTAGATCTAGCACTAGGCCTGGAGTCAGGAAGACTCACCTTCCAGAGTTCAAATCTGGCTTCAGACACTTATTAGCTGTGTAATCCTGGGCAAGTCACTTAACCCTGTTTGCCTAGTTTTCTCATCCGTAAAATGAGTTTGAGAGGGAAGTAGCAAACTATTCCAGCATCTTTGCCACGAAAATGGGGGTCATGAAGAGTTGGACATGACTAAAATGACTGAACAACAAAAATATTTATATAACACTTTAAGGTTTGCAATATGTTTTACATATGTTATCTCCTTTGGTTCTCACAGCAACCCTGAGACCAGGTGCTATCATTATTTCTATTTTACTGATGAGGAAACTGAGGCATAGATGTTAAATGACCTACTCATGGTCATACAGCTAGAAAGTATCTAAGGCAGAATTTCAACTCTGTTCTTCCGGGCTGTAAGCCCTGTACCCTAATCCACTTTTCCATAGAACTACTCCTCAGACTGGCATTTAAGACCACAGTTAACTGTCTCCAACCTATATTTCTACTTTATTTTGCATTATTTGTGTCGACTCATCCTACATTCCAAACTAGATTACTGTTTCTAAAAGTACATCTGCTACTTCCTCTCTATACATTCTTGGAGGTCAGCCCCCATGGGTGAAATATACTCCCTCTTCATCTACATCTTTCAGAATCCATTCTTATTAAAACTCAGTTCAGAAGTTACCACCTCCATGAAGACTTCCCCAATTCCTGAACGTGTTCTCTTCTTTTTCAAATATTCCTAGGAGACTTCGTGGGGATTCTTCCTTTACCCTCCCCACACACTACCTGAGATTATATAACATGTCCCCGCAGTGAGTGAGTGCAAGAACTATTGTTTTTAATCATTATATCTCCTAGTGTCTCATGTGGTGCCATGCACTGTTGTTTTAGTAGTTTTCAGTCGTGTCCAACTCTTTGTGACCCCCCTTTTTAGGGGGGGATTTCTTGGCAAAAGGGGCAACTAGAGGGCACGATAGAGCAGTTTGTCTCCCTGTTCTCCTTCATCCCATGTATCGAATCGCTTACTAAATCTTCTTGCTCCTTCTTAATCAAATCTGTCCTTTTTTCCTTACGTGGTCACCACTGTACTCAGGTTGTCATCACCTTTTGCCTGAACTAATTTAAAAATAGATATTTATTTTTATATGCATTTATAATTTGTCCCTCCCATGACCCCCACCAATGGAACAAAAAAAGCAAAGAAAAACAAGACTGTCATCATTAGCATGCGTCATCTCATGAAACAAATACCCACATTGGCCGTGTCCAAAAATGTATGTATGGCACTCTCTGCTTTTTAAGTCCACCATTTCTCTGGTGTGTTTCATCTTCAGCCCTCTGGTTTCATGGTTTATCATTACACTGACCAGAATCTTAAAGTTTTTCAGAGTTGTTTTTCTCTATCACATTGTTATCATTGTATGAATTGTTCTACTCACTTTGCTCCACGTCAGTTCAAAGAAATCTTCCCAATTCCCTTTGAAATTGCCTATTTTGGCATATCTTATGGCATCATAATATTCTATTACATTCCTATGTCGATACCACAGTTTAGCCATTTTCCAATCAAAGGACAGCCCCTTAGTTTCCAATTTTTGGCTACTTTGAAAAGAGCTTCATATAGATCCTTTTTCTCTTTCTTTGATCCCTTTGAGGCATAGGCCTAGTAGTCATACAAGGGATCAAAGGGTTTGCACTTTTCAGTAACTTCTGGGGCAAATTCCACATTGGCTTATACTATTTTGATAGTGTCCTATAAGGAGACTCCCTGCCTCAAGTCTTTCCTCTCTCCAATCCATCTTCCATACAACCACCAGAGTGACTTCTCAATAAACTTCAGTGGCTCCCTATTGACTCTAGGATCAAATACTATCTTATCCCTATCTCATCCTTTTAAAATATCTATTTCTTGGGGCAGCTAGGTGGTACAGTGAATAGAGCTCTGACCTTGGAGTCTGGAGGACCTGAGTTCAAATCCAGTCTCAGACACATAACACTTACTAGCTGTGTGACCCTGGGCAAGTCACTTAACCTCGATTGCCGCACCAAATTTAAAAAAAAAAAAGAGGTCTATTTCTGAATAAGTTTCATAACACAATTGTTAATGGTACCTGTATATAATTTATAAATAAGCAAATATATGCATATCAGAGGATGCGTATTTTTTTTTTTACTGATAGGAGCATGATATAAAAAATGTTGGAGAGCACTGCTACAAGCAGCAACCAAATGAACTAGCTGCCAACATGGAAAGACAGAAACAGTAATAGCTGACATTTATAAAGTGCTTACTATGTACCAAGCACTGCCTTAAGTGCTTTATAATTATCTTATTTGATCCTCAAAAAAACTCTAGAGAGTAGGTGCTATTACTCCTATTTTATAGATGAGGAAACTGAGGCAGAGGTTAAATAATTTGCCCAAGGTTAACATAGCTAGTAAAGTGTCTGAGGTCGGATTTAAACTCAGGTCTTCCTAATGCTGGGCCTGGGGCTCTATACACTTTACCACCTAACTGCCCTAAAAATGGATATCCTAAAAGGGCAAAGGGGAAGAAGAAAGAGTAGATGACTTATAATAATAGTAGGGGCAGAAGCAGAACAAAAATAAACAAAGAAGCAAAGGGAGGGAAAGTTTAATAACAAACTGCAGAAACGCGTTAGAATTCACTCTTCACCTGCCTAAAAAAACAAAGAAACCTGAAGTAGACAAAGGTACTGAGTGAGATTGGTGAAGACTCCTCAAAAAATCTAAACTTAAATGAGTAAAATAAGGTAAAGACTCCTAATGATAATATATGTGTACCCAGGTCAGGAAGCTTGTAAATAGCCTGGATAAATATATTAAGATAAGTATAACTACAAATTGTTCCAGGATCTGAAATGAACAAAACAGCATGTACTAAGAGGATACTTGGAGGAAAAAGCAGGTGAAAACTATGTAACGATTCTGTAATTTCCACTGCTGTTGCTGGGGTAGTTTTGTCGTGTTTAGATTGTGCCCTCTGAAGCCCAGCCAATGGGATAAGAGGTAGGGGGCTAGGGAGGGGTTGTGGTTAGAACCTATAAAAATGCTTACTTGGCTGACACCCCCTGCCGTCTTACATCGAACTGCCTTTCTGTGCAGGTCACCCTTTCTTGAGATCGAAATAAATTCCTTTCTCCTTTCTACCTGGAGAAGCCTCTGAATTAATTTGGGTAAGGGTCATTGCTGTCCCACACAGCTTCAAAATTAACCATTTAAGGGTAAGGGAAACTGATCATTTCAAGAAATGGGGCCTTCCCTAGGTAGCCACTGAGTAGCAATGGGCCCAGAAAGATTTGGGGATGGGAAGAGAAGGGGGAAATGGACAAAAGGATGGACACTAACAGGCATCATAAAAATCGATGACATGCAAAAGAAATGAGCATTATAAAGGACTTAAACCACCCCTCATCTAGCATAGTAAAAACACACATAATTAAATGAAGAAACAGACTACCAGGAAAAGGCACGGATACTCAGAGAAATTACACTGAGCCCAGAAAGAAGACAAGCTTTCTTTGTCTTTTAGAAATTAAATCCAACGGAGCTAGAGAGTCTCCCCTAGTTTTTGAGCACTAGGGGTGTCAGGCATTTGGGAGAAAGGTCAAGGAGATTCAGTTGGGTCCATAAGAGAAGTCCTATGGTGTGGGCTGTTAAGTGTCTTAACTGTCTTTCCCCCATTCAGTAAGCTCCAGTGGTTTCATATTTCCCCCAGGTTCAATTATTAACTCTAAATGTTTGATTTTTAAAGCCCTCCACAACCAGGCTCCACCTTTCTGCACTCCAGAGGCCAGCCAAATTGGCATTTCTTTTCCTCATAACAACACTCTATATGTCATCTCTGCAGCCTGGCACACACTGTGCCCCAGGTCTAGAGTGCACCCTCTCCTCCCCTCTGCCTCTTAAGTCCCTGAAATTCTACTTAAGTATCACCTTCTACACGAGGTCTTTCCTGATACTCCCAGCTGCCTGTGCTCTCTCATAAATTTATTTTCTATATACTGGGCAGTTTCACTTTTGATTCTTACAGCCTCAGTGCCTGCACACATTAGGCACTTAACTGCCTACGTGATTGATATTAATCTGTCAGACCCAAACAGGAAATGCATATCCCCCTGTATAAGTCTAGATAGTGAGTGCCTTTGGGGGGGGGGGTGTAAAAGAGATGGGCAGGAGGAGGGAGGGAGGGAAAGAGAGAAAGATAAAAGGAGAAGGAGAGTTAATGAAAGTCCATGCAGGGTAAAAGAGAGTGAAGGAATGTTCCCTTCTCCACTGTACCCAAAGGGTAGTGTCCAGAGGTGGTGTCCAAGTTTCTCATACTAAAAAAAGTAGACAGAGCAGGGAGATACTTTAAGATATATTTAATTTAAACTTTTAAAAAGCATTATATGCTTACCTTGGAATAGATATAAAATGCTGGAGAGAAGAGAGCAGACAAGTTGAATAGTCGTATCTCTAGAATGTTCATCTTTCCCAGGAAAGTTACAGATTACAGCATTGTCTGGGCTGCCCTGGGGGGAATCTTCTGACTTAGTAGAACTCTGATCTGATTTTAGACTATCACCACAGTTATTATTTTTCCTCCAACATGGAAATCAAGAAAAAGAACTCCAGCAGCATTTCCCAACACAAACTAAAGTGGGGTCTGGTAAAAGCTTTAGCTTCTTTGCGGCAGCTTGCTTCAGCCTCAGCACTGCAGCTACGGCTGGGGTGAAGTCCTGGGAAAACAGAGGTGGGGACGAGTGGGTTGTTTTTGGTGGGGAAGTGTTATCCGTTTTAAAGTAAGGCTGTTAAAAAATAATGGGTCTTACAGAATGGTAAAAATTTAGTGAAAGCTGATGATTAGGAAACAGTGAACTAGAGATCCAGTCACAACCCATCTGAATGCCAATTCAGTGGAAATGATAAACACATGGTATATTGCTGCATGAATTTATTACTATAAATATATAAACAAACAAAAAGCTAACCAATCAGACTACATCAAATAATAGCACATTTCCAGATGAGCAAATCTGTGTTCCATCGTTTAAACAAAGTACTGGCACCAAAATTGAAGAGGAAAGGTCTAAAAGGGCTTGATAGGAAAAGAGGGAAGCAGCGTGCAGGAAAGAGAAAGCCAGACTGTGTCTATGAGCAGCCAGGACAGGAAGGACTGGTCTAGGGAAAACCCTGGGGTGCTGGGGGGAAAGCTATGTGCACAAAGTAGCCTGTCTCCAGAGGCAGGAAAGAGCCATGAGTAGAAGCCACATGACAAAATTCACAAGTGGCAATTACAGGGAAAAAAAAAAGTTAGTATCTTCAGTACACAACTTTACTCCAGTTTGTCCCACTGTGCAAATGCAAGGCACCCAATACAAGGTCTCTGGACAAAACTATACTTGTTGATGAGGATAGAGAAAAAAAAAATATTGCCCGTTCACTGACAACACACACACACAAACAGGCTGTGAGAAGGTCACCTCCACGAGCCAGTTATTCTGGTTCCCAGTCTGACTCTGATGAGCCTGCCTCCTCAGCTGGAAATCTGTACCTGCAGTTTAATGACTCGTTTAAATGGAACATAACTGTGGTCTGTCTTAGCCCAGTAGCATTAACTACAGGGCAATTCCTTGGGTTTCTTGTGACTACAGCTTAAAAAGGAATACTGGGCCTTTCCCCATCTCCTTGGGCCTGCTACTTTAGATGGGCTTAGTTTGTGAGGAATGCCTAGGCGCCCCGCTGAAGTGTCTTCACGTTTCAGGCAGGGTCTTTGTGTCAGTTTCAGCATGAATATCTAATGAGCTTCTGAAAAAGCTTACTTGAGAAAAGCAGCCTTGGAATGTTACTTCAACTTGTGGCTTATGGCTTGTGCCTCAGGTTCCCTATTAAGTTCCAAAGGAATCCTCCAGAGAACCCGTCAGAGGGGGCCCAACTTCTGGCAAGAAATGCCAGACATTCTGTGATGTAAAGTCAAAGAGAGGATCCCATTCATGGGGCCTGGTCTCTTCCTCAGCTGCCTCTGTTAAATCGAATCAAGGTCTGAAAGCCATTCACCTAAAGACTCCAAATCCTGAGGGTCCAGGGCAGGGCACTGGTGAGCAAAAACTGTTGTATTATAGAACAGAATTTACCTATTCCAATCCATTTAGGTTAACTCTCCCATTTTACTTAAACAGAATCAGATCTACCAATGGGTAAGAATTCTACCTGCTGAGGCCACTGCTTCTGCTAGAGGCATTCACCACATTCTTGTTTGGCTGCTGCTGAGCAATAAATTGAGAACTAAGAATGGAGACTACTGGGCTGTTTTAGTAGATACACACTGTGGCCAGACCAACTGTGGCAGATACAACCAAGGCCCTACTATTCTTCTGCAGAAAGTAGTAGCTGGTATATCAACTTCACAGTGAGTACCAGTGTCTGTAGAATTTTCCCTTTCTGCCAAGATATTTCCTTTTAAATGATAATGCAGAAAAGGTTATCTTGGAAGCAATGCACCTTGAATACCATCTGGAAGGGCCAGATCATGAGGATACTGAAATCCTAGGCAGACTGTGTTCACTATGGAGGAGGGAGAGTCTTCTGTCTCTCAGATCCCCCCAATAAACACCTACAAACCAGGAGGGAAATATTAGATGATCAGGGCAGGAAGCATCTCAGGTGTTCTCTCCATGGGAAAGACAGCCTGTTTCAGGACTGGCCATGCCAGTTTGGCAGCTGCTGATTTCAAAGGAGTCCCTAAATTCACTGTATGACTTACACACTCTGGCAACTTCTATGAAGCTCAGCACTCAGAGAAAGGCACCTAAACAGGAGAAGGTGCATATGGCAGGCAAAGTGCTGACTTTGTTCAAAACCAAAATCTTTCTTTTCTGTGTTTCTGAATCCTAACCAAAATCCCTTCTCAGACTGCAGATCCTTTGCCAGGGCACTTGCAAGGGAGGCCAGACCAAATGAAGGTAATATCTCCAGACCTTCCTGGTAGTTCTCAGCTCAGATTCATGTCTGAACTACCTTCCCAGAGAAGAGGATGCTATTTTGACTCACGCATCCGTGGGGCTTGGAGGTCACTGAGTAGACCTGGCAGAATCTGTTTTGCTTCTGGAAATCAGTGTCCTCCAATTAGATGGACTCTCACCCTGAAAAGTCTCGGTGAGGAAAAAAATGATCCCAGAGTCCCCCTGGAGAACAGGACCAATTGCCTTAAATCCAAATGGCCAACAGCTGAGATAAAAAGCAAAGAGAGCAGTCACATCATAAAGAGGCATGAACGAGGAGACACTACACGGAGAGGTGCTGCTGCAGCAGGGTCATGCTTGTGACCAACAAGCATGTTGACGATGCAAACGGTAACAGCAACAGCAAAAGGCTACTGTCAGCCACTGTGTGTTACAAAATATACACTATATTTTCCTTCACAGACTTTGATTGGATTCCCTTCCTTCTTTTGCAAGGTTCCCCCCCTCTACAAAAGACAAAATCCTCCCTCAAAACCACCTTTGAGGAAAATGTCTCACCAATCCCTAAAATCTCTCCTGTGGACATAAATGCCACTGCCACCATAGGGAGCTTACCAGTCCTGAACCTCAAGTTTCAGAAATATGCCAGGCTTTAAAAATGCAAACAATGCCAACTCCAGGCTGGCCTTATAAGCAGTTACTTCTGCTCTACGAGAAGGAACTACCTCCTGAGTCCTGCCTACCCCAACCAATGGGGTATTGCAGGGAAAAAAGCCCTCAATGGCTCCATGATAAAAGCTGCTGTCCTTCATCTTGTACCATTTACAAATAAATTTAACATACAAAAAGGGAAGTAATCAGAGTGTAAGGTTAGCTGTGCTCTTTTGGTCAAAGTCTGTATGGCATTCCAGAGCCTAGTATTCCCACAGAGGATGGAGAGAGAGAAGAGTCTGTGCGTGTATTTTGGTGTCCAGATCGAAAGACCCTTTCACAAGGGCCTAATGAGCTGAAGGCTCCAAACCACTCCCTGGCTGAGATCTTAGAGAGGAGTCAGTTCAGCCTCCCGATATTCAGGGCTGGGGTCACAGACTGGAGGCCGAGTAGAACCATTCATACTGTGGCTTTGGGGAGTCTCCATTGAGGCTGAACTTCCTAAGAGAGGAAAAGAAAATGAAGTGGAAACTGTTAGCAATGGAAAACACTAGTTACTGCATTTTTATGGTTAAGTATAAAATGTCTGTGACTAGGGGAAAACAATAGACTTCTCAAATTTGTCCTTGTCAGAGTGAGAACACAGGTCCCCTGGGATTGACTCAATGTGTCCATTCTTTGGTTCTTACATATGGGTCTCAGGTAAACAAACACTTTAGAATTCTGTATATCTGCAAAGGGGTGAGGTCAAATGTTGAGACAGAAGCCAAAGCAGAATTTAATGATGGTGAGAAAGGTGAGGGTGGGGGGGTGCTCTGTGGGGCTCAATAAAACAACAGCAGCACTACTGGACCACTGAGACTCTGGCACAGGGAGAAGATCTCGGTGTCATCTTTAGCACGAGAACAAGCATAAATTTCCTTGTATTTGTTGATTCTGATTATAAAACTATATTTTTGGGTGGGGAACACAACCTCCAGATGTATTTGTATACTTTCTTAACATGGAATTAAAATGGCTCACTTAAAGTCACAGAGCATCTGGCCCTTCCTCTGGTTTAAATTTTATTGACTATGAATCAGAAACTATTTTATGAGATAATTTGTAACCTGATTCTAATTTAATTAATATAATATCATAATGACAGAAAATTAGATGCAACATGGCATATGTTGATAGAGGGTTAGGGTTGCAGTCAAGAGGATCTGGGTTCAAGTTTGAAATATATTGGCCATGTGGACATGGGGTAGTGACAAACTCTTAGTGTCCCAGGCAACTCTCTTATGCTATAAATCACAAACAAGCTGCTGATCTGCATCAGTGGAGGGAGTTTACATACTGGGATTTCTCCTATACTGATGAAACCACAGTTCCAGACAAAGACCAGAAAAATCACAAAGCTAAACAGAAAATAAGTCAAAATCATCTCAGTCAAATAACGATCAAATAAGCATCTGATTAAAGAGTTTTGATGGAACAGAGAGAAGTTACGTTCCTAGTCATTAACACCCAGTCACAGGGAACTGGCTTCAGTAAAAAGAGCCAAGTTATAAGAATTTACTAATTTATACTTATTAGAAAAATATTTATAATTTTTTTAAAAATGTGGTGCTTCAAGGAGTAAACAAGTTGGAAACTAGTTGGAAAATTCACTTTGTAGAGCACAGCCCTGAAATCAGGAGGACCTGAGTTCAAATCCAGCCTCAGACACTCGACACTTACTAGCTGTGTGACTCTGGTCAAGTCACTTAACCCTGACTACCTCATAAAAAAAAAAAAGCCAAAAAAGGAAGAAAATTCACTTTGTTGCAGAATAACCAGATTCACATAGAGATAAGTCAGGTTTGATTCTTTGCTTTACTGAAAGATACATGGTCCATAACCCAGGGGAGGCCAATTTCATTCTATTTTTAGAAGACCTACAGACACATCTAGGGCATGCTTCCTATCCCAAAGCAAAGTCTTATAATCAGCACCAACAACTACATGGAGGTATAACCCTTTTTCTTTTGTTTAAGTTGACACTTAAGAGTTATAAAAGAAAATACTTTCCTAGGTCACAGCTATGAGTTTGCCACCACTCCTCCATACCAAACAAGAGCTGAAAAAGTACTTGAGGTTAGTGTGAAAGTCCAGCAACTGTTCACTCAGGGGCATTCACTTCTCACCCCTGCACTGGGGTTTCACAGATGAAAAGGGAAAAGCCCTCCCTTTTACAGAGAGGCCTCAGGAGCAGCTGAGCAAGAGCCCCTACTACAGCTTGGGCTCCAGGCAGAAAAGATATTTTTAAGGGTAAAGGGGAGGACAGTGATATATTGAGTGTCTTCTTCAAGGCCAACTAGTATTACTGCAACATGTTACAGGTTTTAGTCATTAATTAGATTTCTGCCTATTAGTTACATCACTACCTAAAAGAAAACATGGCAAATCCCTCTGTAGAACAGAGAATCAACCCTAATCTATTTCTGTGTAAATCTGGATATTCAACAACAAATAACTCATCTTCACTCCTTGAAACACCACTTAAAAAAGAAACTGTTTTAGTTAGAAATTCTTCCAAAGTGCTTCATGCTCTTCCCTGCCTTCTTATACAGCCCATGCAGAACACCACCTTTTCCCCACACCCTGGGTCACTCACTGTGGCAGACAGACAAACTACTGTATTGTGTGCACTGACATCCTAAGCATCCTGAATTATCTTCCCCAATTAAATGTCTGAACCCTTGGGTCAGATTGGGTCAGATTTGTACAGTCTCTTCTGTCTCTTTCTCTATTGTCATATTGCCATCTGTCACCAGTTCTGCTGCTTTCAGCCAGCCCAGACCCTCCCAACTGCTAATTTCCATCTTCTGTGGGCTGAGAGATCACATAAGCAAGCTTATTAGAACAGTGTCGAAATAAGTGTAAAGAACCTCTGAGCGACAGTAACATCCTTGCTCCCTGATACCTACTTTCTATGGGACTGAATTCAAACTGCAGTCATTCTGACTTGAAACACAAGCTGGTTCTCAACCTAAGAGTCAAATACATGAGCATTTGACGTGATCCAGACTCCCTGTCACCTATTCTGACCATTCAGAGGCTTTAGGAGTTCACTTCCTGGTTTTGTTATACACCAGGAAGAGCAAAATTCCTACAATTTAAGAGCCCTGAATTTAGATTCAGAAGATCTGAGTTCAAGTCCCTGTTCCTTACTATCTTGGCTGGATATGGCCCCCTTATACTAACTCTAGGTTCCACAGGTTGGGAACCACTGGACTGTGTGATCTCCAGGGTCTCTTCCCAGGCTCATTCCTGTGACCCTAGAAAGGTGATAATAATACTATCAGCATCAGTCAGTTTTACTACCTCAGGATCACAAAAGCAGAGTGTACCTATATTAGAACAAAGTGCAGGGAGGAGAGAGAGAAAAAGGACCACTCAGGTAATTCTCCTAAAAAATGATCACACTCTTTAGTAGCCAGAAGAAACCTGGCAATTATACATTTTTAAGCCCTAAACTTTCTTGTTTCTTGCCATCTTTCATGGGTGGCTTTGAGGGGCATGGTAATCTGCAAAATTTGTTGGACTATTTTCTTCAAACCTCTATGCAGGTATAAATATCTATGTCTTGCTCCACTTATTTGGAAGATGCCTTGACTTTTGGGTGGTTTAGTTTCCAGAAGAAAAACTGAAGGCTGTTACTTCTCGTCTATCTAGTTAGGTCCAATATTGAGTGACTAGAGCGAAAGTAGCTAAGAGGAGGGAGTTTATTTGGTCATACAAATGTGTAACTGCCTAAACCACTCATACTTCTCCCATCTCCAAGTCCTTAGCTTTATTATTATATCATATTTATATAGTTCTTGAAGGTTTGCATAACATAACATCTGTAAAACTAGCATTATCCTTGCTTTCTTACACTTGTCTTATAACGGAGTTTTCTACTGTACTGAACTTCCAACTGGAGTCATTTTCATTTGAAACACAAGTTACTTCTCAATACAGGCTGGATAACTTTGCACCTGCCTCTCACTAGCCTTGGGAACTTAGGGAAAAGGAGGCTCAATAAATCTCTTATTTGGCACAGCCTGTTTTAAGGCTGGTCCTGCTGTCTTAGCCTCTTTAAAACTACATTCTAATGAACATATGAAAATTCCCAACTAAGTATTAGGCTGTGGGCAGATACCTAAGTACAGAAAAGTCAGTTGGGACCAGAGAGGCACTTGAGGTCTCTAGTGAGGCAGTTGTGGTTTGGTGACTAGGATGCCAGACGTAAGAGTCAGGGAACTTGGGTTTGAATCCTGGATCTGCTAGCTACTATCTATGCAATCTTAGGCAGGTCACCTTACAACCTGGGGTCTCATTTTCATCAAATTTCAATAATGGGATTGGTCCAAACTATTTCTAAGTTCTTTTCCAAATATAAATCCCAAGATCCTCAGTAGTAGAAGCTGGTGGGAGAACGTTTCAGTTCAAACAAGGACATCAACATTAAGGGGACAGGAGACCATTCATAAAGGATAACAAGGGTACTGGACAAGACAGTAAGACTTTCTCTGCTCTGATAGAAAGAGAAAAGCTTGACAGATCTGCACGTCCATTTACATTGAGATTCAGTTCACTTAGATGACCCAGTCAATAATGCCCACACAAACACAAAAATTTATACAATAAGGTTGCTAGATTCAAAAATCTCCTTTTAAGGGGCAACAATGATCTCTGTTAATTTTATTCCTTTCCTTTTCACTGCTCCAAGTCACTATGGGTAATTCTGTTAATTAACAGTCACATGAAGTGACCACAGTCAACTGAGTCATTCTTTTTGGAGACCCAAAGTCCCCAAGTGGACCATCCTAGTTCAGATAAGAGGAAAAAAAGCTGGTTTTTGATTCTATCATATGACCCCATTTTCCTGCAAATCATCATTTGGGCTTTCCCCAAATGGGGTTCCCTTTAGAACAAGGATTCTTAATCTGGGACCCAAAGATTAAAGGGAGACTGTGAACTTAGATGGGAAAAAAATTACATCTTTATGTCCATATAACTGATTTCCTCTGTAATTCCATGTATTGTATTTTATGCATTTAAAAAACAATATTTTGATAAGGGGTCCACAGGCTTGACCAGACTGCCAAAGTGGTCCAAGAAATTAAGAGCCTCTGTCTTAAACTAAAGACCAGACCTCAGCTGCATTATGAGATCTTTGGATTAAAGCTTACACATGGAGAAGGTCTGGAAAAGCTGTGAAATTAGGACTGTATATAAGGTAAAGAGTGGAAGAAATGATTGAAACTCCCATCTAATGGATTAAACCATTAAGATCATCTTATATGCTTGACAACTTACCTAAATTTTTTATCTACCCAAATACTTAATACAGTGTTTTACATGGAGCAGGACTGAATTCAACAGACAAGACAAAACCCAATTAGGCATATGAAAGGAGAAAACATACCATCTTATTCCTCTATACCAATAGAGCAGGAATCAGGACCCAGTGCTATCCAGATAAGGGGGTAGGAGAGACAGAAAATGAAGGAATTATTAGAAAAGATCTTAGAACAGACTTGTAAATTTTGTAGCAACTAGAATAAAGTTAGAGCAAAATGAAAGGGATGTGAGGTCTGGAAACAATATACTCAACTTGAACATACTGGTTTGCAGAAGCAAATAAGAAAACACCAAATAATAACTACTCTTTATTTATCTGCGAAAAAAAAAATCTAGATGCTACAAGTCCCAAGAGACTAAGAGTTTATTATCGCACTGTGAGCTATGGAAAAAGCGGGGAAAATAGCTTCTGGAAACTCAAGATCAGGTTCCTATTGTTTTAAGTACCTCATTCTGAGAAATGCAAATCTCTTGCTCTTTATTAAATAATGAACTTTTGCTTTCTCTCATTACTGTTCATGTAAATGAGCCTCTCTAATGATTTTTATGGAACTGTCAGGTAAACTGAGCCTGTCAGATGATACTGTCTAATTAGACTGTTTAAAGCCAGAGACAGGAACAAAGAAATCAGCAGACAGAAGAGAAAATCCAGGGCCACTCTTTCTAGCACTGCACTTCTGTCAGATATCACCAAAGCAATTTCTTGAATGTATCTGACCTCTGGCAGAAAGAGGCTTACTTTATAGATATGCTCAGGGGAAGGAGCATATAATTAGTGCCCATTCTCCTCACTGCCATACAGTGACAATGGCCTCCTGGCTGTTCCTTGCCCAAGACAGACCATATCTAGCCTCCTGGCATTTTCTCTGGCTGTCTCCTCAGGCCTGGAATGTTTTCCCTCCTCATCTCTGCTTCTTGGCTTCATTCAAGTCCCAGGGAAAATCCTACCTTCTACAGGAAGCCTTTCCCAATCCCTCATAATTCTAGTGTCTCCCCTCTGTTGATTATTTCCTCTTTATCTTTTATCCTATATATAGCTTGTCTGTACATAGTTAATTGCATGTTGCCTCCTCCATTAGATCATGAAACTCCTTAAGGGCAGGGGCTTTTACCTGTCTTTATATCTCAGTGCTTAGCATAGTGCCTAGCACATAATAAAATGTTTATTAATAAATATTTAATAATTAATAACTCTTTATTGACTGGCAAACTGACTGAGATATAAGACTCTTCAATGGTGGAGCCTGAAGGTAGGGAGGAGGATCGGGAGGAGCAGGCAACCTACGGCATGAACAACAGAAAGTGGCTGGCACTTGTTAATGGCACGTAATCACTTCTCCATATGTACATCTTCTCTGTGCCTTCTTTCTCCTTCCCACTCTTTTTTTTTTCTGCTACCCTTTCCCCTTCTAAACTCTTAGGCCAACTCCTCTGGCATAGTTTAGCTTTCCCTAAGGCCCTTAGCTTAGACCATTAGCTCTAGGGAAAAAAGAAATTGCTACCCATTGAATGATATCTTGAAGCGAGTTGGACAGAAGTCCCTTCTAGGTCAATCATTTATTAAGTACCTACTATGTGCCAGGCACTGTGCTAAGCACGGGTCTAATAGTCTATGATACTACAGAGCCTGATTACAACAGGTCCGTAGCCACTTTTCACCCCAGTCTGCTGCTGAATTGTTGACATGTGAACAAGTCAAATATTTAATTGTTATAGAATCATTGGACCACAGATTTAAATCTGAAAGGGACCTTTATTTAGTCCCACCCTCTCATTTTACAGCGAAGAAACTTAGTTTTAGATCCAGGATCTGAACATTCCTTTCCCTGTAATGTTCTTCCAAAGTCTAACAAGTCATAGCTATTGACATGTTGCCCCCAAACCATATTTTTATGAAAATGTTCAGTGAAGCTCTCCCAGGAGCTATGTGACCCTGAATTCCCTAATATATTTGAGTCAATGGATGGCCTTTACATTCACTATTTGTCTGCCCCTTAAAAGAGGGAGCAAGCTAGAAAATCAGATTTGGCACGGAAAAAACCTTAGAAATCTTGTTCTCCTCACTTTAAAGATAAGAAAAATAAAGTTGTGTGCTCTGGGTCACACAGCTAATAAATATGTAGCAAAGCTGACAATGAGCTACCCTCTTCTGCAATAAGTAACTACAAAGTATTCAGTGGCCAAAGACAGTTTCATGGTTGGCCTGCTCAGACCAATTCAGCTAGTCCTTTTAAGATGGGTCTCACTCAGTCTAGAAGTCCCCTGAATACACACAGGCAAACTGACTTCTATCAACCGCAACTCCTTAGCAGAGCTCAGAATGGAGCTGGTGGTGTACTAGACAGAGCCCTGAGCCTCGAGTCAGGAAGACCAGAGGTCAATGTAGCCTCAGACACTAGCTATGTGACCTTGGGCAAATCTCTGCCTGCCTTGCTTTCCTTAACTGTAAAATGAAGATAATAATAGCACTTATTCCCTAGGGTTGTTCTTAGGATCAAATGAGATAATACCTACAAAGGAGTTAGCATAGTGCAGGGTACATAGTAGAGGCTTAAATAAATGCTTGTTCCTTTCTCTTCCCTCAGAACTGCCAGAATAGCCACCAAATAGGCTAATAAATCACAAAAGGGATGTTCAGGTTTTTTTAAAAGCTGTTTTCCTCATTAAAAACAACAACAATTGTTTTCAAAGCTACAGTAATCTGAATTGCCCCAGTTTATCCCATTGTATGATTCAGCAATATTGTATTCTTTCAACATAATACTTTTGCTCCGAGGGTCAATTCTTTTTTCCCCCCTTTTTTCTTTTGTAACAGAAATTATTTTGTCTTTAGATACTAACATTAACTATTCTATTAATTAATCCCTTTGTTGATCATTACTGACTCTAATCAAGACAGTGATAAAAAAAAGCAATTTTAAAATCCAGCTACTTAATTACCTTCTGGTAGTATATAAAAAGAGCAGTTTTCCTAATTCCGAAAATGGAATCTAGAATTCTGCTTGAGGTTTCAGACACCAGGGTGAGAGATACTCTCCATTCTTGGCAATGAAGTTTTTTAGCATTAGGAAAAAATGGGGAAGCTGGACGTTTTTATACTCAATTCTAAATTGTCTTCATAATATGGTTTCATTATTTAAATTTTTAGAAATGTTAGACATAGCTATGTTCAATGAAGCACATAAAAAAGAAGTGCCTTCCCTCTGAGATTATCTCCAAATTTATCCCATCTATATTTTGTTTGCACATAGTTGTTTGCATGTTGTCTCCCTGTATTTGATTTTGAGCTCCTAGAAATTAGGGATTGTTTTTTTTTCTTTTTTTGGTATCCCCAGAGCACAGCAAGGTGCCTGAATACAGCAGGCATTTAATAAATGCTTGCTGACTTTAGGTTATCTGGCCTTTAGGATTATTCACACTACCCTCCTTCTGATTCATTGAGGGCAGAAAACATAAAGCACCTCAACAAATCAGGTAAGACAACAAAGAAGAGGAAGATCTCCTAGCCTGTGCTTTGGGGGAACAGAGAGGAATGAGAAAGAAGATATTTTCCCTTTTAGTGTCTAGGTTGGAAGAGTTACTTAAAGGCACTTAGCATATTTACATTAAAGATTCAATGGCTGATATGGAAAAGTCAAGGAAGAATCACTATCCTTGGTGGTAGTTTTTTGGGAGAAGGTGCACTGTTTCTCCTGCTGTGGTCTCCAATTTGAAAATTAAGCTCTCAAAATGAGGGCCCTTAACCAAGATCTACCCGTATTAGAGGGTCCCCCCCCCAAAGTTTAATCCCTGTTAAATTCTGGGAGGTTCCTAATTCGGAGAGGTTTCTTAAGCCTCATCTGGTATCTTCGGTGCTTCAACTGCTCCAGAACCACAGACACAGTACTTTGGCTCCACCCTACTCTTTGTTACATCACTAAGCCCTGTGCACCACTAACAAGGATATCTCCCATTCCCTAGTCATGTGACAAAAGGGAAAACTGGTTGACTATTACCTGGTAGGTATATGTCAGCTGGAGGGTCAATCCCAGGTTGATTAAGGCTTCTGTGCTCGGTGCTGCTGTCCTGTAAGACGTCCTCTATGGATGGAGCTTGGCTCTCTAAATTAAAAGGAAAGGAATCAAATTAGGGACCAGTCTTCATGAAGCCCCATTTTAAATGCAAAAGACACTATTAGTAGTCCTAACAACTGAGGCTACCTGTCCTCCTAAAGGGACATCTCTGAAATGGTAGAACACTGGAAAAAACACTTGAACTTCTATTAAGGTCAAACATGACTTAACATGGCCCCAGTAACTTCATTTCTTATATATTTCAAAAGTTTAAATTCTAAGAATTACCCCTTATGCGTGAATGAAGGACACATATATGGAGTGACAGTAAGACAGAGAAAAGCTTAGCCATCCATCTATTAGGATCCCTGCCCACTCTTAAGCATCTCTGAAAGACACTGGCTTTTGGCTGACCTAATACTTAAAAAAAAATTAAATGATCCAAATTGCTTCCTATGATTCTCATCTGCCTTGGAAATAGCCTCAGCGCTCTCCTCGGCTGAAAAAGGCAAGGAGCCCAGAGTTTAAACTTTCCAGCCTTCCTGTGAACCTCGGGGAAGATTTTGGGGATTCCCAAAGCCTAAGACTCAGCCTTGGGAGACTGTTGCCCAGCACCACCAGGCTGAAGACTTTAGGGCAGCTGGGGACTCATTGATTCTACAAGCAGATGCTCCACTACTCCTGTCTGAACAGCATTCTGACTTCTGAACACAGGCCCGGGCATGACTGCCAACAGTTCCCCTCCTCATGTCTTTCCCTTTTCTCCCAACTGAGATAAGGCGATTCTTTTTTGACTATTTACATGGAAACAGCATGATTGACATCACAAGGAAAGTGACGTCCCATTCTCCATATTATTCTAACACAGAGTTCCAAGATTGTTTGTAGAATAATGGTTAGAGTTTTAAAAATGGACTATGGTTTCTAGATAAAAAGGAATAAATCCATTTCCTCTCCAACCTTGTTTAGTAACCTAGTCTTGGTGGAGGGAGGGGAGTGTTTGGGGGAAGAAATGTGGGTGGTTAGGGTTACATTAGATGGGTAGTGGCAATGCTCATAAAAATTCTACAAAAAGCAAGTCATTACCGGGTATTTTAAGATAGGAAGACTGTTTATTTGGTTATCAGTAAAAAGGAGAGCTTATTCCTCACTCTCCTTTCCTTGCTTTGGATGTAAAAGAAGACACTTTACTATCAAATGTCAGGATGCCCCTACTAAATCAAGGGAAGATTGGTAGAAATTGGGGTCTGGCTGCAGGCAAGGTAGGCTGATATGCTGAAGATATATTGTAACAGGGGTAACACATGAGAATGAAAAGTGGTTCAGTCATTTTTCAGTCATGTCTAACTCTTCATGACCTCATTTGGGGTTTTCTCAGCAAAGACACTGGAGTAGTTTGCCATTTCCTTCTCCAGCTAATTTTACAGATGAGGAAACTAAGGCAAACAAGGTTAAGTGACTTGCTCAGGGTCACATAGCCAGTAAGTGTCTGAGGCCAGGTTTGAACTCAGGAAGATGAGTGTTCCTGACTCCAGGCCCAGCACTGTATCCACTGTACCACCTAGCTGTCCCTGAGAAGGAAAAGAGAGAATATTAAAAGATAATTATCATTTATTAAACTTCTATTGTATACTAAACTTTGACTGTAACTAAAGAAAAGGGCTTGGCACTTCCTTGTTCTTTCTGCTACAGACTACAAAATATGCTTTTGCACCTTGACAACAACTCCCAAATGTATTTTTATGCTTAAATGATGGCATTACTTTTGAACTACTTTTGCTTTTTCCTTGGCTTTGGATTTATTGTATTTTCAACAAAGACTATCTCAAAAAATATTTTAGAACTGGATTTGAATTTAGCATGTAAAAAGGCAGAGAACTATAGTGGAAAAACTCTAGACTTAAGAGTAAGAAGACCTGGGCTTAAGGCCCAGTCTTATACTAGCCAAAGGGGCTTTAGACAAATCACTTTACTTCTCCACACCTCAGTTTGCTCATCTGTGAAATGAATGTATTAAAACTAAATTTCCCCTGCCTACCTTATGGGGTTGTTGTCAAACTGAAATGGGATATAATGGATATAATAACAAATTGTATGATATAGCATGAATGTGGATTATTATTATCTTTACAGAAAGGCCAGAGACCTAAATGGAAAATGATTTAATTGAACTACATTTGGTTTCTCTCTGAAACAATACCAGTTGAGGGGTGGAGGAGGCTGCTAAGAAACAGGGGAGTGAGCCTGGACACTACTTCATACATAGCCAGAGCAAAGGAGGTCAATCCCTCCTTTCATAGATAGCAAACATCATGGCGGCAGGAGAATGGGAAACAGCTCTCATTCTTGCCTTCTGAGCACTGTGGGCCCCCGGGGCCTGTGAGTTACAGAGGAAAGGAGAATGCAGGAGCCCAGTTTATGTTGAGAAGGTGATAAGCTTCTGGAAAGAGGTCAAGATCATGAGCATTTGGAACATTTACTGGCTTAGTCCACTGGGCAATGCTACAGTCTCTCCTGGCCCTCTGGTGGCCAGGAAAGGTCAATGCACACTTTTATGCATAACCAGAGCAATGCAGGAAATGAAACTGAGTATCAGATATTTAGAACAGGATGTTAAGGCTTTAAATGATCTTGGGGATCATCTGGTACAATTCCTCCTCCATTATAGAGCCCAGAGATATCTTCCCAAGGCAAACAGGCCCATTTAGTAGCAGAGCCAGGGTCAGAATGCAGTTCTCATAGCCAAACAAGAAAAGTACATAATTTTCAAACCTAGATAAATATGGAAGGAGAAATCTCAGTGTAAAAGCATTAAAAGTGATATTTCTGTGTTTTGTTAAATATTTAATGTAATAGGGGATACAATGTTCATTTAAATATCTCACTGGAAATTCCTTTGTAATTGGAGCCTTAAATATGAGCTCATAAATAAAGCTCCCTTACATCTTTACCCACTAAAGTCAGTATTCCCACTGGCTTTCAAACTCTAGCAGATTTGCTTTTATTTATTTTTCAAATTTTATTGATGCCTTTTGTTTTTACATCATAGTCACTCCCAAATATACACTCTTTCCCCTCACTCCTTAGGGTGAGCCTTCCCTCATAACAAAGAAGAAAAAAACCAGTTTAACAAAACCAAGCTACACATTAACCCTACTGACACCATATACAATCCACAGCCATAGTTTGCGGTAACATGTAGAAGCTCCTTTCAGAATTGTCTTAAAGAACCAATTTATTCTTTGACAAACTATCATTAATCAACAATTACTTATTAGGTACCTACTGTATCCAAGCTATTGGGCTAGGTCCTGGGGATCACAATATAAAAGTGAAACATTCCTTGCCCTCAAGAAGCTTACATTCTGCTAGGGAGGTGCATCATTTTCATATAAGTAAATCTGGAATATATACAAAAGAAATGCATAGTGATTTGGAGGGAACCCTAACAAGAGGGGAAGCTAGAAGAGGGTTATTAAAAGAGGTAGCATTTGAGTTGAGTTTTGTAAGGCACTAGGGATTCCCAGATGCAGAAGTCAATAGGGATAGCAGTCCAAGCATAGGAGTGAGAGTAACAGATGTGGAAGATGTAATATTGTATAGGAACAGCAAACAGGCCAGCCTAGCCCTGGCTTGAGTGCCCGATGTACAAGAAGGGGAGAAATTCTGGAAATACAGGCTGGAGCCAGACTGTGAAAGGGTTTAAATGCCAAACAGAGGAATCTGCATTTTATTCTAAAGGAAAACGGGCAGGCACTGAAGGTTCCTGAGCAGAGGAGTGATACAGTCAGATCTATACTCTAACAATATAAATTTGGTGGTTGAATCAGTTAGTCAATAAATATTTCTTAATCAAGTGGAATGTGTGAACAATTTGGAGGCTACTTGCAGCAGTCCAAGTGTGGGGTGATACAGGCCTGGACTGGAGTGGTTGTGGTATGAGTAGAGAGAGATAAGGATGAATATAAGAGATGCTGAGGAAAGAGAATCAATAAGACTTCCCAACTATCAGAGCATTATGGCTGAAAACCTGAGAAAACTGCCTAAATGCTCCCTAAAGGAGTATCAATTAGTGTAAGCCAAGAGTGTGTTATTTCTACCGGGCCAAAGCTGACATGGACAATCAAGGGAGACAGTACCTTTTCCCTCGTGGTAAGGCAGAGAAAACCCTAGAGAATTCACTAGGATTGAGATTGGTTTTAATAAATGATGTCTCAGATAGCCCTGTCCCAAGAGATGCGATATCACTAATGAGCACTCTAATAAGGTAACATACAAAAGGTCTGCTTGGCCAGAGGTTTTTTCCAGGGTAACAGACTGCTGTGACACTAGAACTTTTCCAAACAGAGGGTATGGATGAGGACAATCAAAGTCCTAGAATAGTTTCATTGCCATCCTAAGACTACAAAGAATCTTGTATAGCACTTATTTAGAACCAGTGCATGCTCCAAACATTATAATTCTGATGGAAGTAGAAGATGCTTACCTTGCTTTAGAGATGGCACCTCTTCAATTTCCTCAGTTATGAAGCTCTTAAAAAAAAGAGAGAAGAAAAAGAAATCTACCTCATTTGGTTACTCACACGAGTTGTTATCAATGGCCTAGAGCCTAGAACAGAGTTACACCTTAGCCAAGTCCAAAAGCTACCAGGGTAAAAAGAACAATGGAGACATAAGGTTAATAACTTTAGGACTTATGGTTATTGTCATTCATCCCCACTTTAAATAATGATTAACAAATAACAATTGCCTGCTTTTTTTCTAAGTAAATACCCCTTAGCCTACCATGTCAGATAAAATCTTAAGGCAAGCTTCCCAGAACAAGGCTGACAGGTTCACAGTGATTGACCTCTTCAGTCAGCTACAGGCTGGGAATCTGACATACCTCTGGTGAGCTGCTCTCCCGAAGGACTAGCTCAGCACCACTTAGTGGGGGAGGGGAGTCGGAATCTTCAGACAACTTCTCTTCATCTTCTTCATGGATAGGAGATGATGGGGAACGTAATGTGCTAGAATGATACAAGGATGACAAAAAAATCAGCTTAGTTGCTTGGGCATCCCAGGATTTATCTGTCTGCAGAGGAACACACATTATTCCATTTCCCAGAAGATGTTGGAGGCTCTAGCCCACTAAGCTATTCGGAACACTACCTACATGCCCAATGATACTGACCTGTCTGGAGACTTGTTTGGCTTGCTCTTTTGAAGGCTGCTCTCCAAGGCTCTATCAAGCCCAGCAAGAGGACAACCAGCCTGAGAGAGCCCATCAGAAACCCCTGAATAAGTGATTTCTTCATAAAGGGGAGCTGAAGGAATAGCTGGAGAGATGGAGCGAAGGCCGTTCAAAGCTTCCAGCAAGGAGATGGGTTCATATCCAGGTGGGATGTTGTCAGAGTTCTGTGAATTATAGGGAGAGTTCAGGATAAGGCTGGCCTTCCTTTAGAATACTATGTAGCCGTTAAGACATGGGGCCCAAGATGAGATTCCTGCCTTAAGATAGCCCTGTACCCCAATGATATCATACTTCTAAGAATGTAACTTTTCTAAGGAACCATCTATCCAATTCTAGCTAGAAATTACTCCTTACTGGGGCCTCAGAAAGTGCTTTCTTATTTATGACATCACCCTGAACTGTATTCACTTATATGGAAATCACCCTCCCTGCAGGTCCCTTTTGAATGCTGCTGAAAAGCAGGTCCCTTTAGTTGCTAAGGGAATAAAAAGGTGAGTGCTTATAAAAAGGACAACAAATACAGGACCAAGGTGAAGCAGGAAGCCAATACCTCCTCCACCTGAAGGATGACAATGTGGGTTCTAGACCATCTATGTTGTCCCTTACTCTCTGAGAAGATCACTGTATCACTAACCCTTAACTTTAGCCCTCCCTGAGGCTACCTGCAACTAAGCAGAGATGGAGGCCATGCTAAATGGCATCAAGCTAGATAGGAAAAAGGTGAGATTTACTGAAGAATATATGAAAATTCATCCTCAGGCTAGGGCTAAGAGCTCCTTCCTGGTTTTATGTATCTATAATCAGAGAAAGAATGGACAACTAGTGAGAGTTAGTAGAAGAATGGAGAACACAGGAGAGCTGGGAGGGCAAAGCAGGAGATTCTAAGTACATATCAAATGAGCCTGAAATACAGCTGAAACTCCTGTGTTTCAGCCAAAATGCTTGAGATCAGAGCACTCCACCTACCCCAAACCTTTGAAAGACAGGGCAAAGAGCTCATGTATTGGGGTGAAAAGGCTGATGTGACTGATATAGGGTGGAGATATGGAGCAGGACACAACACCCCCTCTGCTTTTCTGGGTTTGACCAGCAGCCTCATTCGGAAACAAGGGAGGTCTTTCAAGGAGATGGAAAGAGGGAAATAAGAAGGGCCATGGCATGGAAAATGGAAATAAAAAAGGGAGGCAGGCAGTGGGGAGTCAAGGGCACACTCCCTTCCTGCTTAGATAACACTCCTATTAATCTGTTGGGTCAGTTTAGCATTTGGTGCGCCAGATAAATTCTTTTGTATTTTTTCCTTTTAATATGCCTTGCTTTGGGAATCCTCTTTTTCATATGTGATTTAATCTTTAAAGGTAGATACCTATTCTCCTAATAATTCCTACAGGTATATTTTTAATTAACAGTTACAACTTTTGAAGTTAGACTTTTTCCTTTCAAGAAGCCAGCTTGGAGTTAACCTATCTGATCAATAACCACTAGGAGACACAGCAATTCAGGTGACATTTCAATGAAATTTATCTCTAACTGCCATTAATATGTCTCGGCTGCCCTATCCTATTCTCCAAGTTGCAAAGAACATCTGGGAAAATTCAAGTCCTTAGACTAAACAGACAAAAACCAGTAAATTCAAATACCAAGTGCAGAAAGCAGGGCGATGAGAAACAAACACTTATAAGAAATGCCATTTGCAATAAAAAAGCAACAATATTAATTCCACCTTCAACATTAGTTCCATTTGCCAGCAGGAAAAAAAAAGGTGAACAAGAGCATTTAAAAGAAACAAAAGAAGCTTAGCAAAGCTGGCAAGAGAATTTGTAGCTCATGGCTTGGCAAACTGGCCCCTAGCAGGAAGGAGCCCCTGTGCCTACCGGCCTTTGGTCTCGTCTTTTGAAGGAGCAGCTTGGTTCAGAAAGCTCTCTTCCTGTGCATGCACAGAGTGACTACAGGGAACTGATCCTGCTTTAGTGGGTTAAGTAAATGAAAACACACTACACAAGTAAATCCTAATGTTTGGGGAAGAGAATGGCTTTGCATACGAGTCTGTTTTCTGGTTGGGGGATGGGGCAATAACGTAGCCATATAGACCAAACACTTACTGTTTCCCTTTTAGGTTTCTTGCTGGCCAATGAGACAGGGTTCGACTTTGATTTTTTAAAGGGACACTGTCAAGATAAAAATCATATATTTTACAATAACTAACATCCCTCAAACAACGCTAGAGTTTTCTGAAAGGGAATTTCCCAATTTTCTGATGACTATTTATGTGATAGACTCCTTACCCACCCCCACACATTCCCCCACCCACTTTTGAGGTATCCTTGGGGCACTGAATGACAACACATGCTGGTCAGTTTCACTCTAGAACTAGTCAGTTCCTCTAGCCAGGGAGTTTATGACATAAGACTAATTATTAAAAACAAAAACAATCCTAAACACAATCCCCACCACCCTACATTCTCATTACTGACCCACTTGAGGAATTTACTCATTTCTGCTCGTATTATGTTATCTAAGAGCAGCCTTATTTCTGCCCAAAGTAACAAATAATTTATGCCAGGTAAATGGCAAAGAATATGGATTTTATTTATTAAACTCTCTGAACCTCTTTAGGGGAAGGTAGGCAGAAGTGAAGCTTTGGACACTAACCTGAAGGGTGCAGAGACTTTTTTTATATATGCAATCTAAATTTGAGGCCTGCATTGCTTGACAGTGTCCCTTTAATTTATCACCTTGATGGGAAGATGCCCATCCCTGTACTCAAGTAGCAGGACATCAAGCCATGGAACAAACATTCTAACATTCAACTACATGCAGCAGAAACACTGGGTTGTTGTAAAAGACAATTTGGTCACCAAGTCCTTCAGTTAAATGTCAAAGATCTTTAAAAAAAAATGGGTTAATCAAACAAATGTACTTCATTTTATGCTAACATACATTTCTGGAGAATTGCATATAATCTGAGTCTTTGAAAATCAAACCCTATTTACTGTACCAGAATGGACTGCTATGTGACATTGGTATGCTTTGTAAAGCAAAGAACACTTTGGTAAAGCAATTATCAGCCTCCTTAATTCAAAGCACCTCTGAGCTATTACCTATTTCAAATCCTTCATTTTACAGAAGAAGAAACTGAGGCCCAGAGAAAGTTAAGTGACTTGCCCACAGTCACACAGATGGTTGGTGCAGAACTAGGGCTAGATCTCAGGTCTCATGAGATCCCTTAATTTTCACACTTTGCTCTGCTCTTTCCTGATACTTCCATTTTCAGAGTTTGATTTAAGGGAGGGGCACCTGCATTAGCGATATTAACAGCATCTGGATTGTCAGCAGCAATTGTTTCCCTATATTCAGTAGAGGCACTCAGGGGTAGGGAGCGGGGAGAGAATCACAGACCTTAATCACTGCTCTTTCATAGGGAAGAAATGAAACATCTTATTACAAGACTTACTGGGAGCCACTTAGCTTGTTTGAGGACAGGAAGGAGAGTTCTGTCAGGAGGCCCAGTCCCTCAAACTATGTTACTAAAGCTATATGCTACAGCAGGTGTTCACTAATTGCCAGATACAATGGAAAGGAAGGCTTCTTCCAAGCACAGTTATTTATCATTTCATCCCAGCTGAGACTTAAGAGACCAGTCCTAACAAAGAAACTGAGGCCCCATACAACTCAGAGGCTCTGCTTGACCTGTAACTGTTATTTAGAAACATTTGGATGACAACCTGGATGTTTTGGCATGACATATGCAGACAGTCCTAGGCTTCTGTGGAGTGAGCCAGTCTCTTAGGTCTTGCTCCTCTCTCTAAGCCCTAAAGCTACAAGCCATTCTAAGAGTCCCCTCTTTCTAATGGCTCAGGCAACTATGAGTCACTTACAGAGTGTTCATCGTGGTCCATGCTCTGTGCTAAAACAGGACTGAATGAGACAGGGGACAGGGCGCCTGGCTTCTTCCTCACTGCCCGGATCTGTAGGAGGGCCCGGAAAGCTAAGGAAGAAGAGTTAAAACACATCAGTCATGGTAACAGCTGCTCCTGCTACTATTTAGAATGTGCATCACATTGTGTGGCACTGAATACTCAATGATCCACCAACATGACTCCCACCAGTGCAGGAATAAGAATTAACAGTATTTTAGAATCAGAAGCTGAGTAAGCCTATTAGCTGATCTTTATCTTTGTTCCAAAAAAGAACTGGTATATAAATGTATTGGTCAAATTTCTTCAGCTTACTGGAATGCACCTAAATATAGGACTAGATGCCTAATATTTAGTATGCATCTACATGTGATCAGACCTAAAAATCTGGAGTGTCCAGGACAACCAGCATGGTGAAGGGCCTCCAGTCCATGCCATATAAAGTCCAGTTGAAAGAATGAAGGATGTTTAGCCTGGAGAAGAGAGTACTTGGGAGGGGCAGAGGTGGGCAACATGATAGCAGTTTTCTAGCATTTGAAGGGTTTACTGGGTGGCAGAGGGATTAGACTTGTTCTCTTTGGTCCTTCAGACCAGGAACTCAGAGCAATGGGTAAAAGTCGCAAAAAGAAAGACAGTCTTGATACAAAAAAAACCTACCTAAATAAAGCTAACTAAAAATGGACTGTCTCAGGAGGTGATAGGTTCCACCTCACTGGATGTCTTCAAAGGCTGAATGACAACTTGTTGGGTCTACTGTAGAGGAATTCCTGTTCAGGATGGGCTGGAGTAGATGTCCCTGAGATCCCCAGGCCTTGCCACTTGTCCTGACACTGGACTTCGATGGCTCTGGAGGAGAGTGAGGCTGATGACTTTGAGCAGCTCTGCCTCACTTAAATCCAATTCATGTGCAAGTCAAGACATCACCTCGTAAGGTCATTGGTCCTCTTCAAGAGCAAAAGACAAACAACAACAACAATGCTGAGATTCTGTGGAGATTTTGGAAGGCTCTCAGGGAATCAGGAGACCCAGACTCTGTTTCTGGCTTTGCCAATGACCTCCTTTGTTACTACAGTTAAATCAACCTCTTTGTGACCTCAGTTCTCCACCCTGTAAATGGAAAAATTATCTATCCAACAATCTACCCTACAGAGTTATGAATGTTGTAAAATTATTAATCTATATTAGATATATGGTATATCATAGGGTATATACACACATATATATATATGAGAAAGAAAAAGAGAGAATGAACACAGATGTATTCTGATTCTCTCTGGTTAAGCATCATGGAAGTTACATGTTAAGGTCATAAAAAATCAGGGAAGATCATTACAATGACTAGAAGTTAGCTGAATCTTCTGGGTATCCTATTATTTATTACACTGCTTACTCACATAACTATAAAGACAAATAATTCCATGAAATGTATTTCAAACTGCCTCTATGTGCCACAGAACCCACTCCCAGGACTAGAGGGTTGAGATATTGGGTTCTTGGGAATCTGGCTCATAAAAAGGTAGGCTTGGGAACCTTGTGGTCTTGCCTCAGTGATCTAGTGGATTTCTAGCACTGTGGATCAGATTTGCAATTTTCAAGTTGTACTGGGCTACCTACAAGACAGTTCTCCTGGAGAAGAAGATCAGTTCTCCTGGAGTGGCAAATTCTTAGAAAGAATATTTGTGGTATCTCCCAGTGCTGGAGAAAAAGTACAGACAGTTCTCCCTTTACAGAAATTCACATTATGCAAATTTTGGCTTAAGAATTCTGGGGGAAAAAAAACAACTGCATTCCAATCCCAGCTCAGTCAGTAACTACAACCCAGGGCCCTCTCCCACAGTTTGCCCTTTGTCCCTGCTCCCTTCTTTCATCTCTATCCTCTACTTTCCTCCCTAGGCTTTCTATCAGCCCCAACTCCATTCTGGAAGTCAGAAGGTTAAAGGAAGTATAGCTCCATACTGGGAGGCTCACCTTGCTTGGGGGGGGGGGGCAGGGAGAAGGGAAAGGAAAAGGAAAAGGAAAAGGAAAAGGAAAAGGAAAAGGAAAGGAAAAGGAAAAGGAAAAGGAGGATGACTCAGGTGAAGTAGGCTGCTTTGCATCCTTCCCAAACCCAGGATAAGGTGCTGGAGAGCTGTCTGCTTAGCTCCAGCTGCAGGGCTCAGAATTTGGGTGACTGTTTTTCCTAAAGTGCTGGGTGGCCAGTGGCCGGAGGGGAGAGTGTCCCATTCAGGCCCAGGGCTACACTGTCATCCCCCAACTCCTCTAGGCCCAACCCTGATGCAGCAAGCCAAGGGGGCAACTCCCTGTCACCCCAAGTACTCTGGGTTTTTTTACTTCCCAAACTGATGTGAGTCAAAATACTGGCCATGTTTAACGGTAATAAATTGGGCATAAGCACAAACACACTAGTTGCTTGATGGCTATTTCAGCTGCCACAGGGCCTGGCTGGTTAGAGGAAGTTTTTGTTTGCTTTTCTCCCTGCCTCCTCTATAAATCATGGAAATAAAAAGATACACACTCTTGGTCCCCATCACTTGTTCAAGGCCCAAAGTTCGGTAGATCCTGCACTGTTTCCCAGCAGTCCCCTTCTCTCTTCTCCAGTTCCCAATGACTTGAGTAAAGGTATTATTTTATGTATGCCTTTATTATACAGATTAAGTGAAGTGCATAGGTAGGGGCAAATTTGCATTACCTAACTTTTAGGTAGTCACTTTAAATAGGGGTCTGTGGTACGACTCACATAAAGTGAGACACATCTATATTCAACTGAGACGTGAAGACTACTTGAAAGACTTTTCAGTGACTGATGAATTACACTTGATTTTGGCAGGATCTAACACTGCAGCTCGCAGCTCATTTCCCCACAAGCTAACATCAAAGGTGCCAGTTATTCTGAGTCATTAACATTCAGTTACATATGGACTGATGTTTGAATGACATCCAGCTAGTTGTGATCCACTGGACTGAATGATCTCCTGACCTCTCTCCACTATTCTGGACCCTCTCAGCCAAACAATCCTTTGACTAGAAAAAACCTACTTTGCCAATTCCTTACATTACAGCTCCCATCTAATCTGCTCCCTGTTTCTGCATTATGTTGCAAAAAAACTCAGAGTCCTAGACTTTAAGAACTGATTCACTGTAGACTCATGTTTTTGGAATGTATAATGCAGTCAGGCCTTGGCAAGAATTTTTCTGCTCATCCACCATGACTCTTTGATCAAGGCCTTATTCCAAACATTTTCCCTTCTTCTGTTCTTTTCTGCCTACCCTCACCTACACATGACTGTTATACTTCCCTAGTAAGAAAACAACCATTCCCTCACGAGCTCTCTCATTCTCCATTTTGACATATCCCCATTTTTGTATCTATGCTCCTGACCTTTCTCTGAAATCTCAGAAGAACTGTCTCTGATAAGCTAACACATTTTTCTATACTTTAAATCCTAACATACCTCCTGCTAATTTATTGAGCATAATATAATTGTTGTTGTTCAGTTGTGTCTGACTCTTCGTGACCCCTTTTGGGATTTTCTTGGCAAAGATACTACAGTAGTTTCCCATTTCCTTCTCCAGCTCATTTTACAGATGAGGAAACTGAGGGAAACAGAGTTATGTGACTTACCCAGGGTCACACAGCTACTAAATGTCTGATGTCATATCTGAACTCAGAAAGAAGAGTTTTCCTGATTACAGGCCCAGCATTCTATCCACTGTGCCACCTAACTGCTCAATAAAATATCTGATGATTCTGAGGCACCTTCATCAAGTTCTGCATCTTAACAAACAGTTTCCAAAACGGGAAGACAGGAGCTTGATGAGGTGTCTAGATACATTATGGCATAAATACATATGTCATCTAATGGACAGTTCTCAATAAGTTCAGCTTGGCCTACCTCCTCTTTGAGATGTACTTAATCTTACTGTCAATGAGGAAGGATAGTGAAGTTCACTTTTCCACCTTGTTCTCTCTTTATACTACATAGTACAAAATCATATCAGGATAGTACTTTAGTCTGAAGTCCCACTGGAATAGAAAACCTTGTCAGTGTTTAATCTGTATCCTGGTCTGAAATCCTGAAAACACCTTTTTCAAAGCCTTACCTCTTTCTAGAACTAAGTCCAAATTTGGAGTAATACTGACATTTTGTGTAACTGTCTAAGTCACGTTTCTTTGTCTCTGAGTTAAAATTCAGCAGTTTATGGGTTTAGAACTTTAGGCTCCTTATCTGAGTTAAATTTAAAAGTTCAGTTTCCCTAGAAATCACTTTAATTAAAATAAATCCGTTACCTCTACACCTAGCTATTCTTGAGCAATTACAGGAAATCTGTTATATACATATCATTAATTATTCTTGCAGGTGGACCAAATCAATCAGAATTGCCTAGCGACAAAATGGAAAGAGGTGTGGCTAGCCCCAAATTCCTAATTTCCATCCAATCACATTGTACCCTATGCCTATGTTGTTTCACGTTTTCTAACCAATCATATTGTTTTCCTCAGCTATGATACAGCCTTCTGTTGTTGTTGTTGTTGTTGTTTTTGCTGCTCCTCCTCTTGACTGTAAAAATGATCAGTCCACCTTCATTCAGGGTCTTTTGGCTTGCTGAGGAGTTAAAGTCTCCTTTTATTGGTAACTGCTAGCCTTACCAATAAACTGAATGAGCTCAGAATTTCAATTGCAACAGTTGGCAAGCCAACCAGGAGGCCAAAGAAGGGACCCCAATTCCCTTGGCAGTCTCTGGGGGATTCCCTAGAATGCTCTAATGGAGTCTCTACTGAGGGACTCTCTGTCCTGAAGGCCAGCCGTCCCCCTCGGTCACAACTCTTCTGAGCCAATGCAAAAGCCCTCCACTCAAGTGGGGAAATTGCAACTTTGCTTGTTTGTCTTGGTGTGCTGCTTGTGTTTAGTGTGTGTATTTGGCAAGAATCAGCAAATAAAAACCTAGGAAACTCCCCAAATTGACAAGCTCCTAGGAGAAATTTTCTTCTCCAAGGAAGACTCCCAGCTCAGGTTGAAGAATGAACAAAAGATGCCCACCAGTGGCACCCCATTAGTGAAGTCAAAAAGTAAGTCCCAGGCACTACCACTGGCAGAAGGGGAGGGTAAATCCTGGGCCACTCGATATAGTTGGTGAAAAGAAAGTGATGCCTCCCATTCAAAAAGAGGTTGGGGAATAACTTAAATCTAGAAAGAGAAATGCTTCCCAGCCAGAAGGGCATAACTAAAAATAGAGCTAGACATGATTAAGTGGAATGATAAGGGAAGTCTCTCTAGCCATCACCCAAGGATACCCTTACCTAAATTGGCCCGAGATACATAAGAAAAGTCCCAAATCTGGCCTGAAAAGGGACTTCTACCTGTGCACATTGATTTTTAAGTGTTTTTCTGTCTGTCATATTATCTGTTTTATAAATTAAACTAATTTTTTCCCCTGGGGGGAAAAAACTTTTCTGAGAATTTTCTAAGTCTTCAAAAAGACAATCTTTTCTCTCTGCAGGCCAAGTTAAAGAGTGTAAAGGTAAAGACAGATAAAAGGAACAGGAATCTTTGTTCCCTAGTCTGCAGAGATTTGTGGCATTTTAAGACTAAATTTGTAACTGAAATGTAAACTCTCTGATGTAAATTTCCAAAATGTGGTTGAATGTTTCTATAAATGCTGAAATAGTTTAGTGAGTTTTAGATTAACACTCTGTAGGATTTGTTTTAAGCAAAAACAAGAATAAAAGTTTGTGAAAGTTACATGAAAACTTAGACCTTTATCACTCTCCCTGGAGAGTAACAAATTTATTATTGTAGCGCTAGTGGGGGAAGGTGACTTCACTGATAAGAGAAAGAAAAAAAATGTGTTGCAGTTTGCAGTTTAAATTTATCTAGTACTTCAGAACTGCCTGTTATTAATTCTTTCCCTAACCACAAAAAGAAAAGAGTTTCTTTAAATCAGGGAGCTACTTAAAAGTAAATAAAATCTAATTTGGAAGGGTGTTTTGGTGTTATCATTGTATTTTATTCTGTGAATGATAGAATAGAACTAATTGTTTAGGTAAACTAGAAGCAAGGTCACCAAAAGAAATTGGATAAGACCATGCATTTGTAAGCTCTTACGAACCCCAAAGGCAACAGTATTACAATTAATGAGGGATGTGTAAGAAAAAATTTTTGTGCCAAATTACAAAGGTGAAATACAGTGAAGTAAAGATGGGTTCTATAGATAGTCTAGCCTATGAGTGGGAAATGAACAGTGGAGGAATTGAGAAAGTGGGAGAGGTGTCATATAAGTATATGAAAGGAGAACAAGAAAGGTCCAGTTTTGCAGAGCTTTAATCAAAACCCAATGAAAGGATATCTAAAGAAAGGAAGAGAGAAAGTTCAGATGAATAGGGTTTGAAAATAAAAGGGATTTGGAGTTTTGCAAAGAGATGTTTAAGGGAAGCTTCTGATCTCGAGATAAGAAGGATGTGAGAAATCATATGTGGTTATTTTTTATGACATGGAGACTATAATAATATATTTGCAACATGGCATTATTTGAAGATAGTATACTAAAATTCTGTCTTTGAAGGGTCATTAGAAGAGCATATTATATTTGTTATGTGAGGAATATAAAATTCTCATGGATCCTAAAAGCTGGGGGATGGGAATGTGAAGCTGTCATGTAAAGTCTTCCAGTTTAAAAAAAACAAAACAAAACTACAGAGAATAGTAGATGCCTCTGGGAAAGGTGAAGCCACCCTCTTTAAGTATTTGAGTATATTAAGGTTGAAAAAGCAGAAATAACTGATTTGGCTCTTTAGGTGATTTAAAAGAAAATAAAGAGAAAGTTATGGGGAATTAGGAATGTCACCATAAATCTTTCAAATTGAGCTAATTGAAAACAACAGACTAAATTTTGAAGTACCGCCAACTAAAGGTCCTTGGGGGAAAAATCTTTATTGTTGTTGAAGTTTAAATTGTTACCATTATTGATTACAAATCCAGATTTGATTTGGATGACATGTTGTTCGGAAACCAAATAGGATAATTGTGGTAAATCAGAACCTAATACAAACTACATTTACTATCTGGCATTAAGATGATCATGGATCAGAAAAATCCTGAGTCAAAATCCAGTCTCAGAAATTTGTCAGCTGTATGACCTTAAGCAAGTTACCTTACCTTTGCTTATTTCAGTTCCCTGAATTAGAAGGGGAATGACTCACCTCTTGGGACTGTTGTAAGGATCAACACGATATAATGATTATGAAATGCTTAACAATACCTGGCATATGGTAAGTACTATGTAAATGTTAACTACTGTTATTATTACTTCTTTAATTGAATAGTTACTCCATACTGGGTAACTCTATATTGGGTTTTAAATGTGATTAGAATAAAATGCTAAAGATGATAAAAATGAATAATTTTCTATGTAATGTAACTTGGAAATACATTTGACTGAAATGATGTCATTTAATTGGTAATGAGCTTTTTTTCATATTTTAAAAACATAATGTTGTGTATGTCATTATTGTGTTTCTAAGTTTTCTTGTGATTTTTGGGAATCCATTGTATAAGAAACTATCAGATTATACAATTGTATCATTAGAAAATTTAATTCACAATATGGACATTATTAAGTTATAAGAAGATGCTATCATGATGTTAAAACCTATGAAGCATACATATATATATATATATACACATACACACACATATATATATATTTATTTTTTTTTGGTGAGGCAATTGGGGTTAAGTGACTTGCCTAGGGTCACACAGCTAGTTAAGTATCATGTGTCTGAGGCTAGATTTGAACTCAGGTCCTCCTGACTCCAGGACCAGCGCTCTATCCACTGCGCCACCTAACTGCCCCTAATTGGGTATATTTTAAAAGGGAAGAATAGTAATTACTTACTTTGTAGCAAAAGAAAAAAAAAGATGATCATGTAAAATCTCCTTATTTGTAAACCTGCCAGGTTCTTTGGAACCATTTGCTTGGGCAAAGTCATAAACTCTGGCCTTGTGAAAGAACTTGCTAAATGTTGTGAAATTCCAAAATAATGAATTGGTTAAAGAGAAAAAGGGATCCCCCTCTTCCTTTTCAAACACCCCTTGCCAAAGGAAGAGGGAGGGCTAATAAGTTTGTTTATGGTATAGAAGTGATATGACAATTTATGATCGTGAAAATTATGACATTATAGCCAGAATAGTACATAATAAAGTTACATCCTGGGCCAACTTAGTCTTAACAGACTCCAGTCTTAAAGTGCTATTTTTTGCCTTAAGGGGTTAATGTACAATGCCTTAAGAAATGGATATCTGGGGGCAACAGACCTGTTCAGAGATGATGAGGGCCTACTCTAGGATAATATTTATTAAGTAGAGAGAAACCAATGGATGTGAGAGGTCTTGTGGTAAAATCAATAAGATCTGGCAATTGATTGGATATAAAGAGTGAGTAAAAGTGAACAATCAAAGAAGACTTTGAGATTGTGAACCTGGGTGATTTGAAGAATGGTGGTATCCTCGACAGAAATGAGTTTTTCCTCTCTGCTTCTAAGCAACTTCCACATCTGGTTCCTATTTCTGCACCCTGGGCCAAACATAACAAGTATGATACTTCTTCCATGTGACAACCTTCAAATATTTCAAAAGTCAGTCAATAAACATTTATTAAGCACCTACTGTGTACCAGGCACTGTGCTAAATGTTGGGGATACAAAGAAAGGCAAAAGATAGTCCCGCTCTCAAGGAGCTCATAGATTAATGGGAAGACAAAAAATGCAAACAATTACATACAAACAAGCTAAACACTGGCTAAGTTTTAAACAGCCATCACGGGGAAGGTACTAGAATAAAGGGGAATTGGGAAAAGCTTCCTGTAGAAGGTGGGGTTTCAGCTGGGACCTGAAGAAAGCCAGGGAAGCCAGGAGGTGGTGATGAGGAAAGAAAAGTCCATGCATAGAAGAAACCTAATGAATATGCACTGAGTCAGGAAATTTGGAGTCTTATTCCATGACTAATAGAGAAGCCAGCCTCACTGGATTAAACTGAGTGAGGAAATATAAAACTGGAAAGGGAAGGAAAGGACTCTGAATTCCAAACAAAGGATTTTGTATTTGATCTTGGAGGCAACAGGGAGCCAGTGGAGTTTCTTGAGTGGAGATGGGGGGAAAGATGACACGGTCAGCCTCGTGCTTTAACAAGATCACTTTGACAACTGATGGATAGAATGTAGTGAGGACAGACTTATAACAGGTAGATTAATGGGCTACTACAATAGTCCAGGTGTGAGGTGATGAGGGCCTGCACCAGGGTGGTAGCAGTGTCAGAGGAGAGGAAATAGATGTGAGCAATGTTATGAAGGTAAAACTGACAGGGCTTGGCAACAAACTGGATATGAGAGGTGAGAGTGAGGTGTCGGAGATGATACCTAGGTTGTGAGCCTAGCTGATGGGGAGAAGAGTAGTATCCTCAAAAGTAATAATGAAGTTCAGAAAAGGAGAAGTACTGGGGGGAAAGAGAATGAATTCGGTTTTGGACATGCTGAGTTTAAGATGTCCAATAGGTAGCTGGAGATGAAAGACTGAAAGTCAGCAGACAGAATAGGGCTGGATAAGTAGATCTGAGAATCATCAGCACAGAGATGATAACTGAATACATGGAAACTGATGAATTCACCAAACAAAATACCATAGAAAGAGAACAGAAGAGAGAAGAGAAGAGAAGAGAAGAGAAGAGAAGAGAAGAGAAGAGAAGAGAAGAGAAGAGAAGAGAAGAGAAGAGAAGAGAAGAGAAGAG